>NC_056725.1:520728422-521028422 GCF_019279795.1 Protopterus annectens | reverse complement strand
AGGCCATGGTCCCTAAGAGTTTCAGCACTGTCTTTGCCTTTACTTTTTGAATGGGAAGTAGATAAAGAACTTGTTGTATGAGGTTCTGTGTTCTTTCTGCAGGAAGACGAGCTAACATGAGGACTGTGTCTATAACTGCGCCTATAAAAGTTACAAATTGAGAGGGTGATAAGGCAGCCCTTTCCCAATTTATAGTAATCCCCAACTGGGCACAAAGTTGGATAGTGGAATCTCTGGTTTGAAGGAGTAGATGCCTGGTGAGGGCAGTCAGGAGCCAGTCATCCAGGTACAGAAACACTTGGAATCCTAGATGTCTCAGGTGAGCTGTCACTACTGCCATACATTTGGTGAACACACTGGGGGCTGTGGTGACACCAAAGGGCAGAGCACGAAACTGGTAGTGACTGGCTCCCAGCCAGATGTGTGAGTGGCTCCTCGACACACTGTCCATTTTTATATGGTAGTATGCATCTTGGAGGTCTATTGAGCACATCCAAGTGTCTTTCCCTAACAGAGGGAGCACAGAATGCAGTGTCACCATCCGGAACTTGTCCTTCTTTATGGATTCATTTAGTTTGCTGAGGTTCAAGATGGGCCTACAGTCCCCTGTACGTTTTGGCACTAAAAAGAATCTGGAGTAAGTTCTGAATGCTACCTCGTCTGTGGGGATGGTTTGGATGACTCTGTTTGTGAGCAACTTGTTCATTTCTACAGTTACTTGATCCCTGTGATTGGGTGGAACATCCGGGATCCTCTTGAGAATGTGAGGTGGAAGAGAAAAGGGTATGGAATAACCTCTGATGATAATTCTTTGTATCCATTTGTCTCGGGTGATGCTTAGCCAGGCTTCTGGATACAAAGAAATGTGACCCCCGACTGGCTCCAGAGAAGCACAGCAGTGCCTCACATCAGGAGCGCTGACAGGGATGGCCTCGAAATGAATCACGGCCTCCCTGGTTTTGAGGTCCGCCTCTGCCTCTAGGGCGGTGTCTACCATTCGCTCCTCCTACTCTGCCTCTGAAAGAGGAGTCACATCATGTGCATTCGGGGAAAAACCTCTGGGACTTCTCGAGCCACATCTTGCCACCTCTCTGACCCTTGAGGTATGGTCTAGAGGGGACGGTAAAACGTACCCCCATGGCAGACAGCGTTTTCCCTTCTTGCTTGCACCTGGTGAGCGCGTCTTTTACCTTACGTCCAAACAATGAAGAACCGTCAAAGGGGGCTTTGGTAAAGGTGGACTTGAACAGCTCCGCAAAATTACAAAAGCGCATCCATGAGTGTCTCCTAAGGGAAACTCCTGAGCCCGCTGCCCTGCTCGCTACATCGGCTGCATAAGAAATCAGCCTCATGGAGGAGTTAACAATGGAATTCAAGGTGGACAACTGAGCAGACACCTTTTCAGGGACTCCTTCAGTAACTGTACCTTGTAGAGCATCTCCCAACTCCTTAAGGAGATCTCTCTGAAGCCTTGTAAAATGTGTCAGATAGTTCAGCGATCTGAGTGTGAATGCTGTTAACGAAAAGATACGCTTCCCGTATCTATCCATTGTTCGAGACTCCTTGTTCGGTGGATGGACAGATGAAGAAGTCTCTGCTAGCTCCTTCTTAGTGGCTGCCGCCACCACCATGGCATCAACAGGCTCACCCTAGGATAAAATTTTCTTCTCTTTGGGAGCAGACAAAAATTTATTGGGTCTCCTGGGAACTGGTTCCACTGCATCAGGAGTCTCCCACACCTTCCGACTAACAAGGTCTAACAGTTCATCAAAAGGTGGAGACACCCAAGAAGCTGAAGGTTGAGACCCGAAAGCCTTCAGGTACACAGACTCATCAGAAGGGGTAACAGTGGGCCAACCACCCTTCTGCTTAAGGATCTCCAAGATGTCTACAAAGGAGACATCATCAGAGCACGACTTGGGGGACCCTTCTGACTCCTCAAGGTCAGTGTCGGAGGTAAGGGACTCATTCAGGGAGTCTACATGCTTCCTCTTGCATGTCCTCTTCCGAGGGGGCTCCTCAGAAGGAAATCCTGGGGAGGTCTCGGAAGAGTGGGGGCCACCAACTGGGGGCTCCTGAGGCTGCGGGTCTCTGCTGTCAAGAGAGAGAGAGTAGGTGCTGAGACAGAGATGGGTGTCCCAGGGGGAAGAGTGCCTGTACCCTTGAGTGGAGCTGATGAACGGGACAGCACGCTCCTCATCATCTCGAAAGCCAACCTTGCCGGCTCTGAAGACCTCCTCGGCTCTGAGGAGACAGAGGAAGCCA
The DNA here is from genome assembly GCF_019279795.1 of Protopterus annectens. Lineage (NCBI taxonomy): Eukaryota > Metazoa > Chordata > Ceratodontiformes > Protopteridae > Protopterus > Protopterus annectens. Next base: position 521,026,157 of record NC_056725.1, on the reverse strand, counting down.
ACGGCTCCAGAGCCATCAGCTCAGAGACAGATGTAGGATCTGAGCTCACTCTAGCCGATGCACCAAGAGGGAAACCCAGAACCAAAGAGGTTCAGGCAAAAGTGTCCCTGTCGTGGCCAACCGGTGAACTTCGGCTCCTAGACACCACAGACAGTGCCGAAGGTGTCAGAGCAGAGCTCGGCTCTGAGACAGCCTCGAGGGGAGCTGGAACAGAGGGTTCCAAAACTAGTGGTACCGAACACTCCAGCTCCGAAAGCCCGCCCTGGTTCAGAGGAGGAACCGCAACAGGTAGAATGGACTCAGGTGGCTCCGGAACCAACTGGGTTGGAGCCAACAGCATTTTTGGCAAGGCAGACGACTTAAGGAGTCTAAGCACTACTCTCTCCACATCTTCCTCTGATAGGCTCCTGGAACACAGAGTGGGCGATCTGGACTTTTGCAAGATCGGTGAACTTAAGGTTGGGGAGACCAGCAAGGGATCTCTGGACCGGCTTCGATGTAGTTTCTTAGTAGTCACCTCCGAAATGCATGGGGCCGAAACTGAAGTCTTTGTATTAACAACCTCGATTGGCTCCGAGGACAGTGGAGCCGAGGAGGTAGAAGTCTTATCCGGCTTAGGAATCTTAGCAGGAGGTTCCGAAGCACCTGCCGGCGCCGGGGAATGTCTCTTGGTAGACTTCATCTTCTCTTTTTTGGAGGAATTAGATTTAGAGGAAGGCGAAGAACTGGCCAAATCTTCCTCAAAGGAAGGCTTGAGGAGGCCTTTCAAAATTAGCTTGTTCTTCCGTTCCTAAAGAACTCTGGAGCTGAAGGAATGGCAAAACAGACAGGTTTTATGCAGTTGAATGGCTCCAAGACAATAAACACAATTACTATGGCCATCCGTAATTGACATCTTCTGGGAGCACTTTACACATTTCTTAAAAACCCAAAGGTTTATGGTCTTTTACCTCTTTAGACATAACAACTGGTGAAGCAGAAACACAAAAGCACAATGAGGACTAGGTCCTCTAACTTAAACAGGCCTAGCCCTGGGAAGAGAGAAAAACAGAGAACTAGGTCCTCTATCTTAAACGGACCTATGAAGAAAGTATAAGGTCAGAAAACTATCAGCTAGACTACACACACACAAAATTAAAGAACTGAATATCGAAACTGTCTCAAAAGAATCTATGCTCAAACACAGAGTCGTAGAGGCAAAAAGGGTCGGAAATCCCAAGGACCCTGCACACAAACCAAAATGCTAAATATCTAAGTAAATAAGTATTTAAATTGCAAACTGTCTAATAGTACAAAACACTGCACACGAAAACAGCAAAGGAAGTGCAAGTGCGCACGTTAACCTGAAACACTATTAACTAAGTAAGAAACTATCTAAATTCCAAACCCATTAATAAGAAAGTACAGTTGTGTACACTTACCATAGATGTAGATGTTCGAGTGTATTCACTGTTGCAGTCATTACATTTGGGTAATCTGCTGGCAGGTTGCCCTCAGTCGGCCTGAATTCCAAAGTCTGGGTCCTGCTTCTGTTGCTGTCTCCTTTTCCATGACGTCAGGGGTATAAATCAAGCAGCCAATGCCATTTTCTTTAGTTTTTCTTGCCCCAGATGTGAGGTGCCCCCAAAAAGGTAGCAAATATATATATATATATATATATATATATATATATACATGCAACAATACAAACTTTACCTTTATATATATATATATATATATATACATGCAACAATACAAACTTTACCTTCATCTACAAGCAAATACACCACATAGGTTGTAGAAGATAGTGAAGGAAAGATAAACTCCAGAATGAAAGGGGGATGGCGGGTGGGTAACCTGGACTGCAACAGTGAATACACTCGAACATCTACATTTATGGTAAGTGTACACAACTGTACTACGTTCTTCGTGTTTCACTGTTGCAGTCATTACCATTTGGGTAGAATCCCAAAGCTATGGATGGGAGGCTGGAGATAAACAGCATTAGGGGCAGCTATAAGGCCCTGCAGAACTGCAGTGGCAAAGCCTGTCCTGGACTTAGAGTACAGAGGCAAATGATAATGCTTTGTAAAAGTGTGAACAGAATTCCAAGTAGCAGCCTCTAGAATGTCTTTGGTTGGTACTCCTCTGAGAAAGCCTGCTGAAGTAGCTGCAGCTCTAGTGGAATGAGACCTAATGCCCTTGGGCACAGGTTTGCCATGGTGTAAGTAGCAGAAACAAATGCAGTGGCTTATCCACTTTGAAATAGTCTGCTTTGAAATAGCCTTTCCTTCTGATCCTGCAGCATATGACACTAGTAACTGCTCAGTTTTTCTTAGAGCTTTAGTCCTGCTCAAGTAGAATCTAAGCTGTCTGTGTACGTCCAAGGAATGCGGAATTCTCTCCCCCTTGTTCTGCGGATTTGGATAAAAGGTTGGCAGATGAATAGGTTGGTTAAGAGCCACACTGGAAATCACCTTAGGCATAAATGAAGGATTGGTCCTCAGACACCCTTGTCTGGGTAAAATATGATAAAAGGCTCCAAAGCCATGAGGGCCTGTAGCTCTGAGACTCTTCTTACTGAAGTAATTGCTAGGAGCAGAGCTGTTTTCCATGATAATAACTTTAGATCTGCAGTAGCAGCTGGTTCAAATGGAAGCAGGGTGAGCTTTTCCAACACATAATTGAGGTCCCATGCAGGTATTGGTGATCTTCTGGGAGGCCTTAAATTTTTGGCTCCTCTAAGATACTGCTTTAGTAAAGGATGAGAAAAGATTGGTGGCTCTGTATTGTAATGAGCCGAAATGGCAGAGGCATGGATTTTTATTGATGAGAAAGATAGGCCTTTGTCAAGCATCTTAGTCAAGTATTGTAATATCTGAGGAATATTTGGTTTTGCTGTATCAGTTCCTTGTGCTCGATTCAAAGCACAGAATCTCTTCCATTTATCAGCATAAGATTTTCTAGTACTAGGCCTTCTGGCTTCCAAAATGACATCCATCACAGCTTTACTGAGAGGTGCTGCTTGCATAACTACATGATCATCCATGCGGCCAGGTTCATTGTTTGGAGCTGATTGTGCAGGATCTGATTGTTTTGCTGGGACAGTAATTGTGGTCTTTGAGGTAAGGTCCAAGCTGGGTATTGAGACAAGTTCCTTAGGATTGGGTACCAGTATTGGCGGGGCCAGTCCGGGGCAATTAGTATCATCTTTGGTTTCTCTTGTCTGGCAGAGGAGGAAAGGCGTACACTGATAGGTTCTTCCAACTGAAGGATAGGGCATCCACTTTCCATGCTTGTCTGTGATAAGTCCTTGTGCAGAATCTTTTCAATTGATAATTTTGAGGAGAGGCAAATAGATCTATGTCCAGGGTCCCCCATTTCTTTATCATGCTGAAGACTTGTGGATTTAGCTTCCACTCGTGAGGGTCCATAAGGTTTCTGCTTAAATCATTTGCCAGAGTATTTTGTTTTCCTGGCAGGAAATGAGCTTGAAGATGTACTTAGTAAGTCAAAGCTGTGCCCCACAGTGCCATGGCTAGTCTGCGGGTATGAGTGCATGCCCCCCTGCTTGTTTATATACCACATAACCGTGGTGTTGTCTGCCTTTATCAGTAGTTGTCCTGGATGAAGTAAGTCCTTGAAGGCTGTCAGGGCATTTTGAACAGCTAACATCTCTTTTTGGTTGATATGCAGATGCATTTGTTTTGGGCTCCATATGCCCTGAATGCATCTTCCCGCCAGGTGGGCCCCCCATGCATAATCTGATGCGTCTGTTAAGGTTTGGCTGGCAGGGGGTAGAGTGAAGGCCCTTCCCATGTTTTGGTGACATGCCTTTGCCCACCATAGAAACTCCTGTTGTAGGCAGGGAATGAGAGGAATCATTGTTTCCAGACTGTGACAATGTTGACTCCATAAACTTTTTAGGTATCATTAAAGTTTCCTCATATGCAGTCTTGCATATGGAATCAGTAGGATGCAGGATGCCATGAACCCCAAAGCCTGCAGAGTTTGTCTTGCAGATAATTGGGGTTTTGTTGCCATCAGTTTGAAGTAAGTAGTCAGTTGCCTTTGTTTGTCTGGCGTGAGGAAAGCCATCTGGGCAGTTGTATTCAAGCTTGCACCCAGGAATGTTATCTTTTGAGAGGGTAGCAGTTGTGATTTCTTTTTGTTTATTGTGTACCCTAGGCATGTTAGAAGCCTTTTCACAAACGCCAGGTGATGAAAAAGAATGTCCTTGCTCTCTGTTTGAATGAGACAGTCATCCAAGTAAGGATATATTTGTATACTTCTTTGTCTGCAAAAAGCAATTACTGGTGCCAGGCACTTTGTAAAGACCCTGGGTGCAGTAAATAAGCCAAAGGGCAGTGCAGAGAATTGGTAATGCATTAAGCCAGCCTTGAAACGGAGGTATCTTCTGCACGATTCCCTTATTGGTTCATGCAGGTAAGCCTCTTTTAGGTCTGTCACCAGCCAAGCATTCTTGCCCAGCATGGGCAGAAGCTGCTGCAAAGTTACCATTTTGAATTTTGGAATGTGCAGGAATGTGTTCAAAATTGATAAATCCAGTATTGGCCTCCAGGCCTTGTCCTTTCTGGGTACCAAGAACAGTCTTGAGTAAAAACCTTGTCCTTTTTCCTGTTCTGGTACTGGCTGAATAGCCCCCATATCCACTAGGGACGTAACCTGTTTCTGTGCCTCTGCCCATTGATTTTTTGGCAGATCCGGCCAACCGTTTGTCATTGGCAGAGTATGGAAATGGAATCTGTATCCCTATGATACAATGTTTAGTACCCACTTGTCCTGGGTTATTAACTGCCAATTCTGAGCAAAAAGTGCTAATTTTCCCCCTAAGGGTGCTGCCAAAAGGTAAGTGCTTGGTGATGGCAGAGGGAAGTCACTGGGGATATTTTCTGTAGTGTTGCGCTTTATCTCCTCCAGATTTGGAGGAAGAAGCACCCCATTGCTTTGACCTATAAGAATCTTGTGCCTGGTATCTAGAACCTTTAGGGTGTCTGGATTTGCCCCTTTGAGCTCTGTTGGACACAGGAAAGGTCCAATTTTTTGTAGGCCAGTGTCTACTGAATCTTGGTGGCTGCACTTGTATGAAGTCTTTTACAGTTTGCATAGACTTAGCTTTGTCTTCCATTTTCTTTAAAACCTCTTCTGCCTTAATACCAGAGTATCATGCTGTAAAGGTGCATCCAGTAATTTAGCTTTAACATGATCAGGCAAATTTTGCTCTTTTAGCCAGGCATGCCTCCTAATCACAGATCCAGTAACTGCGGCCCTGCAGGAGGCCTCTAAGGAATCAAAACCACATTGCAAAGTATGCTTTCCAACTTGTTCAGCTGCATGCAATAAGTCCTGCAATTCTTTATTTTCTGCACATAAAGAAATCATCACTTTCTGTTTCAGCAATTCCATAACATGTTGTTGACACTTCAGCATATGAAACTGGCAGTTTAAGGCCCTAATTGCCAAGATTGCAGATGTATAAACTTTCTTTCCCCATCTATCCAGTGCCCTTTAATCTCTGTCAGAGGGGGTAGGATTTTTTGCTGTTGAGGCCTTAACTCCCTTTGGACCCTGTGAAATAGTTTCAGGGTCAGCAGCAGGGTTTCTAAATAAAAATTTGTGCGAGTCAGGGACCCTGTAATATCTGTCAGGCTTACTGGGAGCCAGAGTTAAGGAGTCAAGCTTGACTCCGAAAACACATCATCCACAATGTCTAAAACAGGGGGTATGGCTAAAGGCCTGTGCTGAGGGAGAAGGAAATCCCCAAGCCTCTTTTTTGATTCTGAGAAATCTTGACTCTCCCAATGAAAATGCTCCCTCAAAGTATGCAAGGTTTCTCCAAATGAATAATCCTCAGGAGGTGATGCAGACGGGATAGATTCCTCTGCATCTGAATCCTCATAGGGAGGAATAGATAATTCCTGATTAGAAGAAATAGAAACCTGATCTGAAGATTCATAATCAGTGTCTTGCCTAGTCCTCTTATCAAGAGGGGGTTGGGAACCCCTGATCAAGGTAATTAGGTGTTCAGCCATTTTGATCATCTGTTTTTTTAGATATAGCGGCCTGTGCACATGGCTCATGCGTTAGTTTTTTAGCTTTAGAAGTTGCTTTTGTCTTTGGTTTTGCAGTTGTTGTCGGTTTTATATAAAAATGTTAAGGCCTGAATACACCGTCAGAAGCCGGTGCCTGCTCCGCGGCTCCAAACTCATCCGAGGGAGAAACATCCATGGGTACAATACTTTGAGTATCTCGCGGCATGCCAGACACCACATGGGTCTCAGTAGGGGCCTGCAACTTGAAAGTAGCGGGTATCAGGGGCTGCGAAAGCACCTCACTGAGTACCAGCGACTGGCTTAGGAGAAGCTTTGTCGGTTTTGGACCTAGACGGTCTCTGTCCCTTTCTTTGCGTTTTCTGTGTTCACTGGTAGTCGGATTGCTATCCGACGACATTTCAGGGTAGTTAAATGTTTCCAAAATATTTTGAGGAAAAAATATACAGACACTTAATAGTGCGTTGGTTAAATCTAGCACAAAACCGAGAGACAGGCACGTTGTGATCAGGGCCTAGGCAAGGAATACAGTATAAATGGAAATCCTTATGAGGTAGTTGCTTCCCACAAGTAATACAATTAACTTTTTCTGACATCGGAATGGAGCAAGAAAAAAAAGTTTCCCCAACGGGGTACTTGGCTTTAGTGAAGACTTCGGTTCTGAAACAGGAACTCGAAAATTTCACGAGTCGGCCGACCGGCAATTGCGAACTGCTACTGCTTCAGGCACCGCACGGCAAGAAAGACTAAAGAAAATGGCGTTGGCTGCTTGTTTTATTCCCCTGACGACCTGACGTCATGGAAGAGGAGACAGCAACCGACGCAGGACCCAAGATTTTGGAATTCAGGCCGACTGAGGGCAACCTGCCAGCAGATTACCCAAATGTAATGACTGCAACAGTGAAACACGAAGAACATCAACACTGCACACAAAAAAATAGCAAAATATGCACAAACGCGCCGTTAATTACAAGAGACTGGCACACAGGATACCAAATGAGAACAACAAGGCCAACGGCCAACCAGTTCTCAACAATTAAGTAATTTAAAGTGAGGAAACACTTGAACATGACTGAAAAACTACTCTAACTCTAATACACTATAACCATATAAATCCTAAAGTAAAGCGGTAATACAATAATAATAGAAAAAAATGTTAAACTTAGCCACGGCCAAGCAAGAGGCACATCTGAACTTGTAGACAAACGAGATCTGGGGATTGTACTGGTGCACTATGGGATACCTACCTAGCCTCGAGCCAACTAGAAGACTTTGAGCTTTGTAATAGGCCGAGTCGGAGCCGAGGATTGAATCCGAACCCATATGTAAGAATGAAGGTGAGATAGGACTACAAAACATCCTTTATTAAATCATCACTTAAGACATACATTCATATAAAAGAAAACAAGCCATTTTGACTTGTTCCCAGTTACAAACATTATACATCACATATTTTTGTATAATTATCATTAATCCAACATTACATAAATTACTCACTGCCTTCCTTTAAATCTCGTTCCTCCTCCTCCAAAACATTATTCTGCATATATTGCTCCCACAATTTCCATTTTTCTATGCAATTTGCTCCTACCCTTTTCTAAAGATTCCACTTCGAGTCCCCTTTAACTAAGTTGCAATATTCAATACTTCAAATTCAACTGGTTTAGACTCTGATTTCCATTTTACAGTAATTGCTTTTTTGGCAACCAACAGAAAAACTTAACAAGGCCTTATTATGCCTAGGCAATTTCAGATACTGTATCCCAGCTCAAAAAAATTAATTTCCTTAGTTACATCCGTTTGCTCACCCAATATTTCTGACAGAGTACTGTGTAAGGAATTTTAAAGTCTGCTAACTCACTACACTCCCAAAGCATATGTTCCCAGTTACCGCTTTCTTCCCCATCATACCTCCAACATTTGGCATCTAGCTGAGGAAAAATTCTTTGAAGTCTGCTAGGCTATGAAAATATTTATGTGAACACTTCCAAGCAAAAATCCCAAATCTTCTAGACTGTTGCATATTTGGGAGCCACTGGTAGAATGTATTTGTATCCCTATGCTACGAGTTATGGTTTCAGAGCTGAGTGAAGCTGGGGATACCACAGGAGAAAATGTGTTAGTCTTGTATTTACCATCAAGCTGCATTATGTAATAAGTGCATGGAGTGGGTCAAAATATTAAGCATAGTGAAAAAGTGAATACCTGCACCTTTGACGGTCTATGTCAGGTGTCACTGGTCATCTCAGTAGGTCTTGTGTCTGCTGGGATAGACCACACTGGAACCTGTTCATTTGCATCAGATAATCTAAAGCCTTCCCCTTCGAATCCTGGGTTAGTGCCTCCATTGGACTTCCTCTTCCCTGGCTCCTCGAGTTAGTTTTCTGAGCAGGATGAGCTTTTCAATGCAGTCTGTCAAGTAAGGCCCATGATCAGTGTCAAAAGCAGTAGATTAAGGGGTATCTATGGGAGGAGTAAAGGATGTGGAGCATTTGATCTGTCAAGTCTTGACAGTACTCAATGCCAACAAAGTGGCTGCGGGCACTGGACACATCTGGTACTAAATCAGACTTCGGTGCTGACTAGGTTGACATCAAAGAAGGTATGGCACTGACAGAAATCAATCTTATGACTATGCCTGGATCTGAAGTTGGCTTTAGCATAGAGAGGTCAAAGGCCGAAGTGCCAGAAATACAGAATGGCTCTGACAGGAGCAGTGCCAGCACTGATGCCAAACTCTCAACTTTGGCCTGTTGGGGGGTAGGGTTGCCAGCTGTCCGGTTTTTGACCGGACTGTCCAGTTTTCTAACAAATTGTCCGGTTACAAATTTCACTCAAAACCGGACACATGTGAAGTCCGGGTTTTGTGCCACTGTGACTGCCACAATTTGTTTTGCTTAATTCCACGTTTCAACACAACATCCAATACACTTCTGGTACCAGAATTTATAGTACAGTAGCACTCCAATCATTACTTACTGTCGTGGTAGGTGGTCAGAATGCTTGGGATAACTTGTTATTGTGAGAAAGTATCAAAATCTCACAGGCGTTGAATTAACAGATATGCAGCGTCTCTTACAGCTGATGTTGAGAGTGGACACTACGGGGAAGAAAAGTAGTTGAGCTGCAAAAGTTGTGTGCAGAATTTAGGAGGCAGGTAGGTTTGGTTCTGTTGGGAACGATAACCATCAATTTATTTGGAGGTGTGAGTTGGTTGTATATTTTGGGTCTAAAAAATGGTTGTATTTGTCTTCATGGGCTAGGGAATCACTTGGACTAAACAGTTTAAACAATTTGGGAATGGGTTTGGTCTACGTCTCGGGGATCATAACACTATAACAACACATTACATGCCCAATCTGATAAATTAGTGCACATTTTTGTATTGGAGACTCTATGATACAGACCTGAGTTATACACACTAAATCTGAAATGTTCCCTCTTCAAAGCAGCGGAACTGCCTTAAACCCGAGTTGCTGTGATTGAGTTTAGTTATTTCTATTAATTTCCCCTTGTTTACAAACAAATCTCCAAGAGGACTTGTATGGTAAAAACGTAGATTTGAAGTCTATGCATTCATCATCGGCATTTGACTTCATGCCAATCATCATCACCATTTTCAGTGGATAAGAACATTTTCTCTTTCTTGATCCCATTACACAATGAATAATGTTGATAAGCTTTACAGGAGGTTGAGAAATGCCATCTTTTGTGTAGCTTATCCCAAACACAGCAAAAAAACTGCTGCATCTTCTTGAGTAGTTTAGTAGTATTGATGTAGCAGTCCATTCTTTGCAGGCAGTTTTCGAAGTAAAGCAACACTGAAAAGAGGAAATAGGATCATAAAGCAGTCAAGCCGTGTGATGAGGTTAAATGCGAAAGCAGTATGTACCGCTGGTTTGTATTATTTTCGTTCATTACTCGCTTTAAATTTGTAATTTTTTTGGGGTAACAAAAACAAATGTAGAGTAAAAAAATGAATGCAGAATACTAGCAGAGTCCTGATCAGAAATCAGTAATTATGTTACATGTGCTTACACGTCTCTGTAGTGGGCGTATGTGCAATCACATACAGTGCTATACTGTAACACAGAAAATGTGTTTACTTGTAGTTTGCAGACCGTTTGTCATATTGTGGAACAGATGCCTAGTCATTAGGGTTACCAACTGTCCCTCGTCCCTCTTTGGGCAGTTGTCTGGCAAATGTCCTGAGATTTTAGGACAAAAAATATTTCCCAAATTTCTTTAATAGTTGCATAAAACAGTTATTTTGTATTTGAAACACTTGAATGTTATAAGAAATAGCATAAACAACTCAATTGCTACAATAAGAAGCTTTTATTTTGGCAAAAAGTGAAGTTCTGTCCTCTGCACTGGTGGATATAAAGTAAATAAAATGAGAATGGTTGTTCAGTTATGAATTAGAGCTACTGTACCATTTAATGAAAAATAGTTCTATGTTCCTGCTTTTCGTGGACATGTTTGAGTTTGATTCTTCAAGTTTGCTTTGTCTGTATAACATTTGCAGTTTTCTGGTTAATGCTGTCAAATAATTATTTTAATTGCTTCACTGGAACTAAGAATCTTAGGTTTATATTTCCTATATGATGAGCAGCAAACAGACACTTCCTGATTCTGAGTCATGTGATGATACAACTGGTTGATAATGGTGTACTGTACTGTATTTGTATTGGTAATATATGATTGTACTGTTGCCATTTTTTTGGTAAAATGAGGCCATTGTGGGTGATAAATAATATCGGGAACAACCCTCCCTATTTGTGGCATCAGGCGTCAGAATTTCCCTTGGTGGTTTGTTATTTTCCCTAGTGCCCAACTAGTTAGACATTATTAATTACTTGTTTACATGCTAGCATAGTCTTTGTTATTCATCTATCATCAGTAGAATAACAACGCCTATGCCAGCACAGTCATTGTTATTTTTTTGATGATAGAATGATTATAACTATCTTCAGTTTTTAACATGCATTTGTTTTCAAGATATTTATTTGCTTAAGGGTCACACTACTTTTTCTTTTTTTTACTTAACACATTTTAGACACCGTCACCACCACCTTAAGCCCAAATCATGGATAGTTGAGGGGTATGATGCCTTGTGTATGAGTACTTCTCAACTCAACCTGACTTTTACTTAGATTTTAGCTCTGTCCCTCTTAATCCCTCCTAAACTGGTGGCTTTTGGAGAAAAGGTGCTGCATTAAACTTAAATAATGATAATAATTAGTGTTATGGACTTTATTTCAGAAAAAATATATATATATATATATATATATATATATATATATATATATATATATATATATAAATTCACGTAAAAAAAAAACTTTGCTAGAATCTCCTTGTGTTCTGACTGAGTGTGCTTCTCAAACAATCTGGAAATATAGAGCTGATAAATATTTTTTGGCACTTTTCAACTATTCAGCGTTGAATAAAACATGTACTTGACCAGACACATACAGCAGCTGGAACATTTTTAAAGCTTCCTTACTAGAAGAATCCAGTATCTAAACACATTGTCTTATACAGATCACCTTACAACCCTATCACTATACTGGGTCTCCTACAGGTTACTGAGCAGGAGCGGCCTTAGGTCAACTGGTGCCCTAGGCAAAATGGCTCCATGGCACCCCCTACCACACCATCTGGTGCCCCCATCCTGTCTACCTACACCAAATAAATATGCCTAAGTCCGGCTATGTTACTGAGAGATGATCTATGTCTGGCATACAAAGCATCCTTGGATCCAGCACTGATGGACCTTTTGGACATCCACAAAACGAACAGTATCAGAACCATTAGATCCAAGGATTTAAATTTTGCTTGTGACATAAATAGGCCATGTTGATGAGACACAAATGTGTCTCAGAGGGTCCCCATGCACTGGAACAAGCTTCCCATCCATGTGAAGCAGAGTCCATCCCTAGCCCTATTTAAACATAACTTTGACCAATAGGTGGGAAATTGGAAATCATTCCTGTTGCCACCTATCCATTTTTTTCTGGACTATCCACAATCAAATCAATTCTCTGGTAGTCAGGAAAACACTGTACAAACCAGTATTCTGTTTCATAAACTATCAGTGTTTGTTAAATTGGCTGATTTACTATGCTTTTTGACAGAAAAGCCTAGTCAACCGGCTGAAAGAAGGCATCCTGAACCAAAAAAGAGGGCGTTCCCATCAGCTGATGTCATGGTGATGTCACAAAATGGGCAGAGCATGAATGGGAGAGGGGTGGGAATGGGTGGAGTTATGGGTGATGCAAGGGGTGTCTCAATCCGTTTTAGTCACACAGAAATCTGGCAACCCTATTGGGGGGTGCCACAGTCACTCTCACCATGTAGAGGGCTGATGTTGTGAGTGGCAAGACCAACCAAGTTGAAGCCAGAGTTTAGCCTTTTCAACACCAATGCAGATAGCACCAGAATCACTGGCAGCTCCAAATCATCTGGTTCTGAAAATGAACACAGGGAAGGAGCAGAAAAGTACAGTTTTGTACCTACCATAAATGTAGATGTTCGAAGATCCACATTGCTGCAGTCCTAACACTTGGGTAGTCCGCTGTCCCTCGGTCGGCCCGAATATCAGAGTATAAGGCTGACGTCGGTCAAGGCGCATTTGACTGACATCAGAACGTCAGGGTACAAATGCGCATGACCGACGTCATATCCTCAGTCTTTTCTTGCCCCAGATGTCAGAAGACCCTAAAAAGAAAGGTCAAAACCCATAGACAACAACTAAACAACCAACCAGCCTAACACCAAAAATATATACAATATATACAATATACACAATATACCTCAGATGGATAACCCAACCCACACAACCACCTCATACTACAGAGGGGAAGGAGGGAGGGTAAATTGGACTGCAGCAATGTGGATCTTCGAACATCTACATTTATGGTAGGTACAAAACTGTACTATGTTCTTCATCTCACATTGCTGCAGTTCTAACACTTGGGTAGAATCCCAAAGCAGAGGTAAGGGAGGATGGCTAAACTATAATGAAGCAGGAGCTGCCAAAATGCCCTGCAACACAGCAGTGGCAAAACCAGCCCTGGATTTAGAGTATAGTGGAAGGTGGTAATGCCTAGAGAAGGTATGCACTGAACTCCAAGTGGCTGCCTCCAGAATATCCTTAGTTGCCACCCCTCAAAAAGCTGTTGAAGTGGCAGTAGCCCTAGTGGAATGAGGCCTAATCCCAGCTGGAATCTCTTTGCCATGATGGGAATAACAGAAAGCAATGCAAAATCCAATCCACTTAGAAATAGTTTGTTTTGACACGGCTTGCCCTGAGAGCACAAAGCAAAAGAAACTAATAACTGCTGAGATTGTCTGAACCCTTTAGTTCTGTCCAAATAATATCTCAACTGCCTGTGTACATCTAAAGTGTGCAAAATCTTTTCCCCTTTATTTTGGGGATTTGCATAGAAAGTAGGCAAATGAATAGTTTGGTTTAAAGCCACACTAGAAACCACTTTAGGCATAAAGGAAGGATTAGTACGTAAAGATACCCTATCCTTATGGAAAATTAAGAAAGGCTCAACTGCCATAAGGGCCTGCAATTCAGAAACCCTTCTTGCAGAGGTAATGGCCAACAAGAAAGCAGTCTTCCATGACAAATATTTCAACTCAGCAGTAGCTGCAGGCTCAAAAGGTTGTAGAGTGAGTTTCTCCAACACAAAATTGAGATCCCAAGCAGGAGTAGGAGCCCTTCGTGGGGGTCTTATATTCTTTGCCCCTCTAAGAAATTGCTTGAACAAAGGATGAGAAAACAATGGTGGGTCACAGTCGTAGTGAGCTGAAATTGCTGCAGCATGAATCTTAATAGAAGAGAAGGACAAACCTTTGTCTAACAATTCAGTAAGATATTGAAGAGCCACACTTAAATCAGGCTCAGAAACATCCAAATCCTTAGCTGCACTCCAAAACAAAAATCTCTTCCATTTATCTGCGTACACTTTCCTTGTACTAGGCCTTCTAGCTTCCAAAATCACATTCAAAACTTGTTGTGGAAGTTGAGACCCTCCATGGTAAAAAACAGAATATGCCAGGCTGTTAGGTGAAGAGAGTGAAGTTTGACATTGAACAAATGACTGTCCTCCTGGGACAACAGATGTGGAATCAAAGGCAAAGGCCATGGAGGCTTCCGTACTAGACTTCTCAGTAATGGGTACCAGTGTTGTCGAGGCCAATCTGGAGCTATCAAAATCATCCTTGGCTTGTCCTGTCTGACCTTCAGAAGTACCTTTGGGAGGAGAGGCAGAGGTGGAAAGGCATACACATGAAGATTTTTCCAACTGAAAGAAAGAGCATCCACTTTCCAAGCTGTGGGATGAAACCTCTTTGTGCAAAACTTTGGCAGCTGGTGGTTTAGTGGAGAAGCGAACAGATCTATGTCTGGAGTTCCCCAGGACACTGTCAATTTCTGAAATACATGAAGATCCAGTTTCCACTCGTGGGGATCCATGATTTGTCTGCTTAACACATCTGCTAAGGAGTTCTGTGCTCCCGGCAGAAACCTTGCCTGAAGACTTAGTTGTAAACTGAGAGCAGTCTCCCACAAAATCATTGCTTGCCTGCATAGAGGATAAGAATGTGTTCCCCTTGCTTGTTGATGTACCACATGACAGTTGTGTTGTCTGTTAGAATCAACACCTGCCCTGGAAGAAGTAAATCCTTGAAAGCTATTAATGCAAACTGGACTGCTAACATCTCCTTCAAGTTGATATGTAGATGCTGTAGTCTGACAGGCCACTTGTCTTGTATCCACTTTCCGTTTAGATGAGCTCCCCAAGCTTTGTCTGAGGCATCTGTCGTTAAAATTTGACTCGCCTCTGGCCGGGTCACAGAGAGTCCCTTGTTTAGGTGACATTCCTGAGCCCACCACAAAAATTCCTTTTGAATGCAAGGTATTATTTGAATGACAGTGTCCAGATCCTGGCAGTGCTGTGTCCATACATTTTTGAGATACCATTGCAACTTCCTCATATGCAGTTTGGCATTGGGAAGCACCAGAATACAAGATGCCATGAACCCTAAGGCTTGAAGGACTGTCCTTGCAGTCAGCCCGGACTGAAGAGATAGATGATGGAAGTAAAGGGAAAGATTCTTTTGTTTGTCCGGGGTTAGAAAGGCCATCTGGGATGCTGTATTCAGTCTTACACCCAGAAAGCACATGTCTTGAGAGGGTACTAGACTGGACTTTATTTCGTTCACAGAATACCCCAGGCATCTTAGCACTGCTATCACATATTCCAAATGACGAAGAAGCTCTTCCCTGCCTTGAGCCAGAATCAGGCAATCGTCCAAATAAGGATAGATTTGTATTCCTTTCAGTCTGAAGAAAGCTATCACTGGAGCCAGAACTTTCGTAAATACTCTGGGCGCAGTAGATAAGCCAAAGGGCAATGCAGAGAACTGATAGTGAGAATTCCCAGTCCGAAAACGCAGATACTTCCTGCAACTTAGCCTGATAGGCACATGAAGGTAAGCCTCCTTGAGATCCAATGTTACCATCCAGTGATCCTTGCCCAGCAGAGGTAAAAGCTGTTGTAACGTCAACATTTTGAACTTGGGAATGTCCAGATAAGTGTTGAGGATAGATAAGTCCAAAATTGGTCTCCACGTGTTCCCCTTTTTTGGTACAAGGAACAGGCGAGAATAAAATCCTAGGCCCCTTTCTGGTATAGGAACCGGCTGTATGGCCCCTATTTGGAGTAACAGAGAAATTTGCTTGTGAGCCTCTATTCTTTGTTGTGGAGGAATGTCTGGCATGCCTTTGAAAGGAGGCAAGGTATGGAAATAAAACCTGTAACCGTGATGTATGATATCCAATACCCATCTGTCTTGGGTAATCAAACTCCAATTTTCTTTGAAAAGTGCCAACCTTCCTCCCAAAGGTGCTGCCAGCCGAGAAGGTTCTGGCAGCGGAAAAGGTAGGTCATTGGGACTGTCTACGAAAGGACTGACCCCTGCCCTCACCCGAAGACTGTGCAGGAGAATTCCCTGTTCTAGGCCTGAAAGAGCCCTGACCTCTGCCCCTGCCACGTCTAGATCTACCCCTAGACTGGGAATCATAAGAAGGATACGTCCACCCCTTAGTAGGCCAATTTCTACTAAACTTTGGAGGCTGAACCTGCAAAAAATCTTTAACAGTCTGCATAGACTTAGCCTTGTCTTCCATTTTCTTTAAAACTGCCTCAACAGGAGAACCAAACAAGACATCAGATTGCAAAGGGGCATCCAAAATCCTAGTTTTAACATGGTCAGATAAATTTTGATCCCTCAGCCAGGCATGCCTGCGAAGAACTGACCCAGTGGCAGCCACCCTAGATGAGGCCTGTACAGCATCAAAACCACATTGCAAAGAATGCTTACCCACCTGTTCAGAAACATGCACTAAATCTTGTAACTCTTTACAATCAATACCTTCCGCCAGAGCATCAACCTTAGATTTCAATTGTGAAAGGAGATAATTTTGATATTTCAACATTTGAAACTGGCAATTCAAAGCTCTCATGGCTAGAGTGGAAGAAGTATAAACTTTCTTTCCCCATCTATCCAAGGCCCTGGCCTCTTTATCTGCAGGAACCGGATTCTTGACAACAGAAGCCTTCTCCTGGAATCAGAGAAGTCCTGACCTTCCCATTTAAAATGCTCTCTCATGGAGTGAAGGGTCTCTGAAAAAGAAAAATCCTCAGGAGGAGAAGCAGAAGGAGTAGAATCATCCACATCAGAATCAGAATAATGAGAATACTCCTGCAAGTCTTCAGCCGAAGACTCAGACACATCCGAAACCTGCTCATAATCCCCCAACACTGGTTCCATCCTAGGCCTCTTATCAGGAGGGGGCATAGAGCCTCTAATTAAAGTAATTAAATCTTCTGCCATTTTAAGCATGTGCTTCTTGGGCACAGAACCTGAAGAACTAGGAGTGACACCCACAGAAGCTAAACTAGACCTGCCTCTAGGAGAAGCCTTGGAAGCAGAAAGAGAGGGCCTAGACACCTTAGGAAGGGAGTACAGATATCTGAGAAGCCCCTACAGCCTGACCTGCCTCCTGGGAGGCCACATCCTGTAAAATCAAAGTTTCTCCCTGTGACTCCAGAGAGGCCTCCGTCGGAACCACCGGTTCCACTGACGCCTCTAAAGAACCGGCATCCGGTTCGGACGACTCCTCTAACCTAGGTTTAACTGCCTTGTCCTTGCGCTTCTTTGAGGAAGCCGGCGTCGGAGCATCCGACGGCATATTGTAATTGCACCGCTTCCCAAAGACCAACCTGGCACAATCCAACCTACGCTTTATAGTGCGTTTATTGAACCTAGCACAAAAGCGACACCCAACAACGTCGTGCTCAGGTCCCAAACAAGGTATACACAAATTATGGTAATCCCTATGCGGTATCTGTTTCCCACAAGAAATACAGTTATTCACTTTTTCTGACATCCGTAAACCACTGAGGCAAGAAAAAAACAAAATATTCCCCAACGGGGTACTTAACCAACTCTGACTTCGGTCTGAAACTCCGAATTCGAAAAATTTCAGAACGCCGAACGGCACTTGCAACACTGCTTCTGCATCGGACTATGCGGCAAAAAAGACTGAGGATATGACGTCGGTCATGCGCATTTGTACCCTGACGTTCTGATGTCAGTCAAATGCGCCTTGACCGACGTCAGCCTTATACTCTGATATTCGGGCCGACCGAGGGTCAGCGGACTACCCAAGTGTTAGGACTGCAGCAATGTGAGATGAAGAACATCCTTATTAGGCCGAGGTTTGGACCTGTCCACCTCAGAGACAGAAGAGGATGGCTTTATACCCATTTCAATCTGGGCTTTTACAAATGCCCTCACATTGTGTTCCAAGTCATGCTGTATCAAGGGTCTCCTGATCAACCTAATTATGTGGGATGACATAGCAGGGTTTAATCAACATGAATTGGGACAATTCCTTCTCAGAAGAAAAGTTTCCACACACTTCCTCAAAGGATCCTGGATGATCACCTCAGTGAAAGACAACATCTTAACAGGTTGCTGCAAAGGAGAGCTGATGGTTGTCTCCCGGTGAGGTTCCTGACGGGGGTGGGGGTGGGCATTAAGTAGTCTGATGTTCAGGACTTGATTGTTCTGGAGATGAGGAATCCTTAGGCTGTACTTCTACTATCCTTTTTCTTTCTTCCTGCCCATATCCCCTCTGCAGGATTCATCAGAAGGAAGAGCATTCAGAATTTGTATGTTTTTGCATTCTTCCAATGTCCTTTGCCTGTAGGACTTGCAGATGTCACACTGCTTCTTCAAAGGATTCAGCAGCAATCACACCACACAAACTGTGGGTGTCCTGGGGTGGGCTCTTGTGGCCCCTTTGTCTGTGTTTCCCAAACCCTGAGGTATTTCCATACTAGTTCTAGACAAAATACAGTAGGACTAAGCAACAAACACAAAAAAGTTACTCTACATAAATAGAAACAGTAGGAAAAACATTATTATCCAACTAGACAATCTCGAAACAAGGAATAATCCTAGATTATTAAACACTTATTGAAGAGTTGCTTTTTTTCCCTAGTTGAAGGCCTGTAGCCTGAGGCAAGGAAAGAAGGAAGGGGAAAAAGAAAGAAAGAAATAATCTTATTTACATGATAGAGGTTTAAGGTAAACAAAGATGGAAAAAGTAAATTTTTTCTTTAAAAAAAACACTTTTCTTGAGCCTGTTAGGATTGCTGTTGATGCTATGATGGCAAATGAGATCTGGGGAAACAGAGCTGATGTGCATCACAGGAGGTAGGGGAGGAGCTTTAGCTGTGCAAGGAAATCTGTTTGCCATGTTGGTGGCTAGCAGTGGACCAGTTTCCATCCAGTGAAGTGGATGGACAAGATAACCTAAGATCCTAACCGGTTATCCATTACAGAGGGGACGTCAGAGCTAATCAGTTTCCAAAATGAAAACAATAATAAATCAGTTAAGACTCCAAATGAAGGAAAGGACCAAATATGACTGGCTTTAAGTGAAGGATACACCCCAAGCAATATTCCCTCTAAGATGCATACAGACCCTGTCATGCATACCCAGTGAGAATGTCATACACATCAGCTGCTCACTCATGGCATTTAATTCATTTCTTTGACTTTTAAAATGCAAAACAATTAGAATGTGTAAATAGCAGCAGTAGTGGGGAAAGTGCCACAGAACTCACAAGGCTTGACATATGCGGCTAATGTATTACTAGACAATGAGGTGCTACCACATACTACCATGGTTCATGCATAAATTCTGCTTAGCAACCTGAATACTCATGTAAATTAAAGGTCAGCAGCAGAAGCCCATTACAATGTACCACATTTTCTATAGTGGGAAGAGAACTGCTAGACTAGTATCATGGCTTTACATCTCATTTCTGACACCTGGTTTATGAAAGTAATCTTTGTAAATTACATACTGTACCCATTGTTAAATTGTCTGTTGCATTTTCTTCTGTTGGATGCTACTAGTTTTGTTACTCATGTGGCATGTTATTCTTGGGTCAAATACGTTTTCACAAGCCATTTGTTCAGATATACTGTTTTTTTAGAATTTATTTAGTTATACACACATACATATTAATTTGTGTGCATGCATACATACATACATTATACATATATAAAATATAATTACAGATACACAATGTTCATCACTGTCATTGCTGCAGTAACCTTTAGGATATATCAGTTGATTCCCAAGACTATTATCTGGGGGGGAAGATGGATATGGATCCACGAGCCCCTGGAGAATGGCCCTAGTAAATCCTGTCCTGGATCTAGAAAAGGAAACCAGTTGGTAATGCCTTATAAAGGTATGTACAGAGGACCATGTAAGCTGCCTCTAGAATACCTTTGGAGTCCACCCTTTCCAATATACCACAGAAGCAGCCAAGGCTTTAGTAGAATGAGCATTTATATTACCTGCAACTACATTATCATGTGGGAATAACTAAAGGCAACAGCTGAGGACAACCACCTGGAAACAGTCTGTTTTGACACAGGTTGTCCTTTCTTTGTCCCAACATAAGAAACAAATATCTGACCTACTTTTCTAAAGGACTTAGTCCTGCCAAGAAAGTACCTGAGCTGCGAATGCATATCCAAAGTATGTAGAATCCTCTCCCCCATTTCTGATGATCTGGATAGAACACTGGGAAACCGATGGCTTGATTCAAAGAAAACTCTGAAACAACTTTGGGCTTACATGAGGGATTTGTTTTTAATGTGACCTTATGTTTATGGAAGACCAGAAAGGGCTCACTCACCTTGCAACTCAAATACTCTTCTTGCAGACGTTAGGGCAATGAAAAAAAAACAGTTTTCCATGTAATGAATTTTGACTCTGGTTGAAGGGGTGGTTCAAACAGCGACATGGTTAACTTTTTCCAGCACAAAGTTAAGATCCCATGAAAGGTAACCTGTTTATGAGGAGGTCTAGGGCATAAAACTTCCTTCAGAAACGGTTTCACTACAAACAGAGAAGAAAGTGGAACAGCCACATACAGACATGCTGAAATGGATGCAAAATGTACCATGATAATGGAATAAGAGGCCAGAGGATAGTAACTCTCATAAAAAAATTAAGCACCATTGATACATAATCCCTAATGGGACCCTGGTTATTGGCTAGGAAAAACTAGAAAACCTTCTCCACTTGCCAATAAGATTTCCCAGTACCAGGTTTTCTTGCCTTCTTTAATACCTGCTGCACATCCTCATGAAAGAGGTGTCTGAATTGAATCATCCAGACTGTTAATTCAAGATATCTGAAACTGAGATGCATCACACCCCTCTTGTCTGGTATGAATAGTTCAAGCTTGTGAGGAACCTTGTGGTAATTGCCCTTGGCAAATTCCATAAGAAGGGAGAACCAGTTGCTTGGTCCAAAAGGGGGTCAACTGAAATTATCTTTGGGTTCTCCTGAATCTTTGAAATTACTCTGGGTATCAGTGGAAAGGCATAAAGTAACATTCTAGACCAGAGGAAAGAAAATGCATCTCTTTTCCAGGCCTGTTTGCAACGAGTCCTATAGCAAGATTTGTTCAGTTGTCTATTTTGAAAGGAGGCAAATGGATCTATTAGAGGTGTTCCCCACAATTGGATCGATTCTTTGAAGACCTCCTTGTTCAACTTCCATTTGTGAGGGTCTGCTTGTTCTTGCTCACTTTGTCTGCCATTGTTTTTCTGTGATGGAATATAAGATGATTGGAGAATTAAGGAATGCTGAAGAGCTACCTTCCAAACCTTTATAATCAGCAGACAAGGTACGATCTGGTGGCCTCTGCTTCTTTATGTACCACATCACTGTGGTTTTGTCTGCAGTCAGCTGAAGAGGTCCTGGGAACCACAGATGATGAAGAGATTATAAAAGCATGGATCACAGCCAGCATCTCAGACATTTACGTGCTTTGGTCTGTCTGAGGAGTTTATTTATTCCCATAGAAAGTGCTCCCAAGTGAAATTTGAGGAATCTGTAGTTTCTCTGTATTAAATTCTCTCTCAACAAGTTATCTGAGGACCATTTTAACATATAAGCCAAAAAAAAAACAAAAACCCTCCTTACCTAAAGCAGAATTTAAAGTTTCAGACTTTACCTTATCATAAAAAGTACAGTTGTGTACACTTAACCATAAATATAGATGCTCGAGTGTATTCACTGTTGCAGCCATCACCTGTGGGTTATCCCTGCTGTGTTAGCCCTTGGCCTGCACGAATACCAGAGTCAATGTTTTTCTGCATCGGCTGCTGTCGCTTGCTAACTGACATCAGATTGTCAGTGCTATAAAGCAAGGCAGCAGACACCATTACATCAGCCTTTCTTGCCCTAACCAGTCAGAAGTCCAAGGAAATATGGTAAAGTGGTCCTAATGGCTAAAAGCCACTGTTAGAAGCTTATGTCTCCCTAAGGATAGAAGGGGGAAGGAGGAAGGGAAACCAGGACTGCAACAGTGAATACACTTGAACATCTACATTTATGGTAAGTGTACACAACAGTACTATGTTCTTCACGTTTCACTGTTGCAGTCATCACATGTGGGAGGATTCCCAAAGATGAGGAGAGGGGTGGTAGGATTAGTAAGAGACCTAGGCATGGGTCAGCATGCCCTGCAGAACTGCAGAGGCAAACCCTGCCCTAGCCTTAGAAAATAGAGGTCGGTGGCAATGCTTGGTAAAGGTATGGCAGCTTCCAAGATGTCCCTGGTGGGAAGTCCTCTGAGAAATGCTGTGGAAGTGGAGACTGCCCTAGTGGAATGGGTACGAATAGACTTAGGGGGTGGTTTCCCATGTAATCAGTAGCAGAAATGGATACAGTGTGATATCCATTTAGAAATCATTTGCTTGGAAATGGGCTTTCCCTCTGCCCCTTGGGCAAAGCTGACAAGTAGTGGTCTGTTTTCCTGAAGGGTTTTGTATGGTCCAGATAGTATCTGAGCTGCCTGTGCACATCTAGTGAGTGCAGAATTCATTCCCCCTTCTTTTGAGGGTTAGGAAAGAAGGTGGGTAGATGTATGGCCTGGTTGATAGTCACCTTAGATACCACCTTGGGCATAAAAGATGGATTACTCCTCAGGGAGACTCTGTCTGCATGGAAAATGATGAAGGGTTCAATGGCCATCAGTGCCTGAAGTTCTGAAACTCTTTTGGCTGAGGTGATAGCTAGTAGAAAAGTAGTCTTTCAGGAGAGGTATCTTAGTTTTGCTGAAGCTGCGGGTTCGAAGTGTGGTAAGGTTAGTTTTTCCAAAACATAATTCAAGTCCCAGGCTGGCGTGGGTGAGCTTCTGGGAGATCTGATATTAGAAGCCACTCTGAGGAATTGTTTAATCAAAGGATGGGAGAGAACAGGGCTGATTTGTATCAAAATGAGCTGAAATGGCTGAGGCGTGGATTTTAACAGAAGAGAAGGACAGGCCACTATTAAGTAGCTCCGCTAGCTAGTCAAGGATAAGAGGGATGGAAGGTTGTCAGGTATTGCCCCCTCTGGACTGGCTCCAGGAGAAGAATCTTTTCCATTTTCCTGTGTAAGATTTTCTGGTGCTGGGCCTTCTGGTCTCTGTGATAATGTCTGGGACCTGTAAGGGGTACCAATTTTGTCTGGGCCAATCTGGAGCAGTGAGGATGGCCTTTGGTCTCTCCTCCCTTATCGTGATCAGTACACTGGGAATAAGAGGCAGAGGAGAGAATGCGTACACAAAGAGGGAGTCCCAGGGGAAGGTCAAGGCATCCACCTTCCACGCTAGGTGATGATACTCTCTGGTATAGAATTTTTTCAGCTGATGGTTGAGGTGCAAAGCAAAGAGATCCACCTCCTGAGTCCCTCACTCCTGAGTGATTTGTAAAAGGATTTTTTTGTGGAGCTGCCATTCATGGGGGTCAAGTAAGTTTCTGCTTAACTGGTCTACCAGGGTGTTGTTGATCCCTGGTAGGTATTGGGCTATTTTAGGTGTAATCCCATGGAAGAGGCTGTCAGCCAGAGGTTCATGGCTAGCCTGCACAGAGGGTAAGATTGTGTCCCTCCCTGTTGGTTGATGTACTACATTATTGTGGTGTTATCCGTTTTGATAAGGAGAACAGCTGGCTTGAGATGGGGTATGAAGCATGTAAAAGCCTCTTGTACTGCCATCATTTCCTTCTGTTTAATGTGTAAGGGAAGGTGCTGGGCATCCCAAATACCTTGGGTGCACTTGCCTTCTAGGTGAGCACCCCAAGCAATGTCTGAGGCATCGGTGGTAATGTTTGCTCAGTTGGGTGGAAGGTGAAGGAAAGACCCTTGTTTCTTGGACACCCCTGCCCAACAGAGAAACTCGGCCCTTACACAGGGGATCAGAGGGAGAGAGGTCTCTAGAGGTTGAGAGTGCTGACACCAAAGGTTCTTTAGATACCACTGAAGTTTTCTCATGTGAAGCCTGGCCAGAGGAATTAGAAGGATGCAAGATGCCATGTACCATAAGGCTTGCAGGAACTTACTCACAGTGAGGTGACTTCTGGAAGCCAGATGGGTAAAGTAGAGAGGCAGGAAGCTCTGCTTTTCTGGCAACAGGAAGGCCATTTTGGATGCTGTGTTCAGCAGTGCTCCCAAGAAAATGATCTTCCTGGAAGGTGTTTCCTTTAATTTCTTCTCATTGATGGTGTACCCTAAGGAGGTTAGGAGGGTTTTGACAAAGAGGAGGTCCTTGAGTAGCTTTTCTTTGCACTCTGCCTGAATGAGGAAGTCGTCCAGATAAGGGTAAATCTGTAAATTTTTCTGTCTGCATAAGGCATTTGGTGAATATCCTGGGCTTTACACGTTTTTAGCTGTAATTCAAACTCTGGTAGCGACCAACTGGCACACTTACGAACTGCTTCTGCTATGGGCTCCATGGCAAGAAAGACTGATGTAATGGCGTCGGCTGCCTTGCTTTATGGCACTGATGACCTGACGTCAGTCAGCAAGCGACAGCAGCAGACACAGAAAAGCAGAGGGCTACCACAGCAGGGATAATCCACAAGTGATGACTGCAACAGTGAAACACAAAGAACATCTAATGACTATGTACACCAAGGCATACTTCCTCAATTCTGCAGAAGTAATAGTAGCACTAGTTACAGTATCTGCACAACCATACACACTCTAGTCAGCGATGGCGAACCTTTTGGGCTCAGTCAAAAAAATTTGGAAAATGCCTATATAGACTCTGCTAGCGTTGTCACCCCCCCCCCCCATGAACAAAAGAGAAACAATACTTTACATATTCATTTATTAAAAAAAAAATACAGTCCAATCATGTGTGCTGCTATGTATTATAAAAGTAAAAAGAAAAATCAGTAACTTACAATAGAGAAAGTGATATACGCATTGACAGTTGGGCTTAAAATAGTGCACCACAAATTACCCTACTTTTAAGGCATGTTTTGATACTTAAGAGATGTTGCAATCAATGGAAATCAGATAGGCACTACTTTCTGGAAGACGTGTGTTAGATAATTTTCTGGAATTATCTGCACAAAAAACATAAGCATCGACATAAGAGTTTGATAGTTAAGAATCTGATACTCGAAAGTGGAAGAAAATATTCTCCTACTAAATCTGTCCAATACCTTTCCTGCTTTGTCCACAGGAGAAGGACTGGAAGAAAGCAAGGGTATATATTCACAGATGAAGATGTTTATACGGCCACAGGGCCAGACCTGAGGTGGGGAAAAAAAAGTCATTTCTTACCATAAATTTTCCGTCTATGTTGTCGATCTTCACTTATCCTTGACTGTGGGTTCGGTTCCGTATCTCAGAACTGACTCGGCCGATATTCCAGCTCGTGCCTTCCAAAAACTCTCTAGATTACCTCTACTCAGAATGATCCTCTCAAGATTATCTTATGCAAACTTAATCTGAGGTAGTGACAGACAAAAAATAACAAATCAGAAACCATATCTGTATTCATAAAGGAATAATTCAGTCAGTATGTTTAGATCTGTTTCACCAAGAAGCCTGAAAGGCAGGGGGAAGGAGGGTGTGGATGTCATGGATAAGTAAAAATCGACAACACAAGGGAACGTTACTGTAAGACATAACTTCTTTATCTGATGTTGTCAATCTTCACTTAATCCTTGACTGTGGGACAGAGCCCCACAGCTTCCGAAATCCTGGGAGGACTCACGGAAGAATATTCCTAAGCACCATCGAACCAAAAGATGCTTGCCCCCTAGAGACTATATCCAGCTTGTAATGAGTAATAAAGGTATGCAGGGATGCCCACGTAGTTGCTGCACATATATCATCTATAGAAGCTCTGGAATGGAAGACTGCGGAAGCAGCTATTGGTCTCATAGAATGTGCTTTTACGGGTCCCAACAGTAGTACATTCTTTTTCTTATAAATAAAGGTTAAGCAGTCCTTGAGCCATCTAGCCAGAGTAACCTTAGAAACTGGTTTGCCCAGAGTAGCAGTAGACAATGAAACAAACAGCTGATCAGATGAAACAAACAGCTGATCAGATTTTCTAAATTCCTTTATTCTGTGAAGGTAAAAATGTAAAGGTCTGTGAACATCTAGCAAATGCGCACAATATTTGCCTTTGTTTGAAAATCTGGGAAAAAATCTGGGAAGTTGTATAGCTTAACTGATAATAGCGTCAGATACTATTTTTGATAAAAAGGAAACATTTGTTTGCAAAGACACCCTATCCTTAGGAAAGATTAGGCTTGTAACTTGGATATTCTCCTAGCAGAAGTAATAGCAACCAAAAAGGAGGTTTTCCAGGATAAATACTTCAAATCGCAATCCGTTGCTGGTTCAAATGGGGGTTAAAACAAAGATTATGAAGTCTCAAGTTGTAGACAGATCCTTGTATGAAGGTCTCAACAACAGGGTTCCTTTCAGAAAGGCTTTACAACGTTTGTGACATTAGCGCTATTTCATTTAGACCATTATGAAAATTTGAAATTGCAGCTAAATGAACCCATATAGTTGAGGAGGATGCCCCTGCATCGAAAAACGATGCTAAAAATTCTAAGACCTTATGAACTGGTGCATAATATGGATCAAGATTATGGTCTGTAGCCCGTTTTGAAAATTGTTGCCACTTGTTGCGGTATAATTGTCTAGTGGAAGGTTTGTGGGAGCCTAGAACAAGTCACTGAACTGGGGCCGTAAGGCTAGTATGCCTGGAAATCATTGGCACTGGAGAAGCCACACAGTGGGCTTCAGATTTTGAAGATTCTGGGGAATGTCCAAGGTTCCTGAATTAAGTGAGGCCACACAAAGGGAAGCCATATCTGTCGAGGCCGGAAAGGGGCAATGAGAATTATTGTGTTCTTCGACCTGTTGGCTTTCTTCAAAAACTGGGAAATGAGAGGAACCGGGAGAAAGGCACATATTAGACCAAGTGGTTAATCGTGAAGGACAGCATCTCTCAGTGACTCCACCAGAGATGGGATCAGGGCAAAGTAGCTGCTGCACTTGTTGTTCAGGAGGGATGCAGAGAGATTGCAGCAGGGCTGATCTCATTGATAGAATATCTTTTCTGCCAAGAAATGGCTGAGAGACCACTCGTGAGGCATCAGAATGCTCCTGCTCAATTGGTCCACAAAATCACAATGGAGCTCCCTGGAATATGCACTGCAATTAGAAAGTGGTCAGATGAACTTGTCCATTGCCTTACTCAGAGTGCTTCTCGACAAAGAGGGTAAGATCTGGTTCCCCTTGTTTGTTGATGTACCAAACCACTGACATGTTGTCTGTTTGGATTGTAGTCGTTTTCAAGGTGAGGGTTTCTTGGAATGCTTGCAACACCAGAAGCACTGCCCTCATCTCTTGAACACTGATGTGCAAATTGGCCTCTAACTGGGACCAAGTGCCTGGAATGTCTTTCCCAGATAATGCCCCCCTCCCATATGGGTTGGGTCCGTGGTCACTATGGTTTGGCGTTGAGGAGGGACAAAGGGAAGGCACGATAGAATGTCGTTGGAATGGAGCCACCGACTCGGGTCCTTTTTGCATAAATTGCTGGTCAGTACTTGATGGGACATTGATTCAGTAATGACCATTGTGACGCCCAGGGCCATTGTAGACTTTGCATATGAAACTGAACAAGGGGAACTAAAGTGATGGTGGCAGCCATAGATCCTAGAGTCTGCAACACCAGTCTTGCAGTCACTGTTCTGATGTGAATAATTTGGTTGACTTATGATTTTATTCTCTGAATTCTTTCTTGGGGTAGAGATGCAATACAGGTGCTTGTGTCCAACACTGACCCTACGAACACTAAATGCTGTGTCGGCTCTAGATGGGATTTTTCTTAGCTGACAGTGATCCCCAGCGAGGAGCAAGTTTGAAGATTGTAGTTCCTTACCTGAAGCAGTATATCCCTGATGGTTGTGGTAATGAGCCAGTCATCTAGGTATGGAAATGCACGGAATCCTCCCAGTATGAAATGAGCTGTGGCCACTGTCACGCAACTAGTGAACATGCTGGGGGCTATGGTGAGACCAGCATGGCTCTGAACCGATAATGACTGGCTCCTAGCCGAAAGCGCAAAAACTCTTCTGGACCATTTGTCTATTTTTATGTGATAATACTATCCTGAAGATCTATTGAGCACATCCAATTGTTTTCCCTAAAAAGGGAAGAATAGACTGAACCGTGACCATCCAGAATTTAGTTTGTTGAACTGACTTGCTCAAAACACTGAGATCCAAAATTGGTCTCCAGTTCCCGGTTTTCTTTTTGGCACTAAAATGAATCTTGAGTAAACTCCAGATGTTATCTGGTCTGGTGGGACTGCTTGGATGGCTCTTTTGTCGAGCAGTTTTTGAATTACTAGAACTGCTGCATCCCTGTGACTGGGTGGAACGTCTGGGATTTTCTTTGGTTGTTTGGGTTGTTTCAAGAAGGGAATATTGAAACCTCTGGTTACAATCCTCTGCACCCAATTGCCTGTTGTTATGGTTAGCTAAGCAGGTAGGTGCAAGGAAAGCTGACCCCCGGCTGCCTCCAGAGGAAGGCAATCAGGCCTCCATTCAGGAGTGCTGATAGCAGTTACCAGGAAATGAATCCCCGGAACCCCGGTTTTGTGGGCCACCTCTGCCTCTAGCATGGTGTCTTCCATTATACATCTCCCCTCTGCCCTGGGGGGAGTTGCTACCACACGAGTCCAGGAAAGACACTTGGGACTTTTTGAACCATAGCTTTGTACTCCTCTGGTTCCTGGAGTAGGGCCGCTGAGGAGTGGAAAAGCATATCCCCATGGCAGTAAGGGTCTTTCCATCCTTCTCAAATCTGGCAAGAGTCTTTAGCTTTAGGGCCAAAAATGGATGTTCCATCAAAGGCAGCATTGAAGAAAGAAAACCTAAATGGCTCTGCAAATTCATGTAAGTGCACCCAGGTGTGTCTCCTCACGGCTATGCCTGAACCCGCTGCCTTAGCTATCCCTTCAGCTGTGTTCTGATGTGAATAGTTTGGCTGACTTATGATTTTATTCTCTGAATTCTTTCTTGGGGTAGAAATGCAATACAGGTGCTTGTGTCCAGCACCGACCCTATGAACACTAAATGCTGTGTCGGCTCTAGATGGGATTTTTCTTAGCTGACAGTGATCCCCAGCGAGGAGCAATTCACATCAGAACAGTGACTGCAAGACTGGTGTTGCAGACTCTAGGATCTATGGCTGCCACCATCACTTTAGTTCCCCTTGTTCAGTTTCATATGCGAAGTCTACAATGGCCCTTGGCGTCACAATGGTCATTACTGAATCAATGTCTTATCAAGTACTGACCAGCAATTTATGCAAAAAGGACCTAAGTCGGTGGCTCCATTCCAACGACATTCTATCGTGCACTGAGCCTCATGGAGGAATTACATACTGAGTCAAGGGTTGCCAGCTGGGAAGCTACTTTAGCCTGAACCCCCTTAGCTATGGTTCCTGTTAGAGCATCTGATAACTCCTTTATCAGATCTCATTGAAGCCTGGTGAAATGTGCAATGAAGTTTAAGGACCCAAGCGCGAAGGTCAGTGAAGTGTACATGTGCTTCCCGGATCTATCCATCATCCTAGACTCCTTATTAGGAGGATGGATAGTAGGACTTTCATCAGCAAGTTCCTTTTTGGTAGCTGCCACAATCACCATGGCATCCACTGGCACCCCTTTAGCCCAATCTTACTGATCCGCAGGAGCTGACAACATACGGTTTGGTCTTGGAGACTGGTTCGATGGAATCGGGAATCTTCCAAGTTTGCTGGGCAATCAGTTTAATCAGACCATCAGCGGGCAGAGAGCTCCAAGCAGTAGATGATCAGGCATGGAAATCCTCCAGGTATACAGATTCATTTGAGGAAGGTTGTTGGGAAGTCCAGCCACTCACTCCTCTGTTTAAGGATCTCTAGAAGGTCACCGAACGAGACATCTTCTGGGGGCGACTTTGGGGAATCTTCCCCTTCATCAAAGTCAGCATCTTCTGTTTTAAGACTCTTCAGGGGAACCCAAGTGCTTCCTCCTGCACTTTCTCTTCTGGGGCACCTCCTTGGTGGGACTGGGCAGGGAGGTGTCTGAAGAGAGCATAACAGTCATGCTTGAATCCTGAGGTTTTTGTGCCCGCTGTCCCAGGTCAGAGGCTGGTGGTAGCTGTGGGTGAGGGGAAGGACCAGGAAGCTGTTCCAATGAGAAGGGAATCGATTGAGAGCCAGTAGTGGACAAGACCCTCTCCATGGCCCGGAAAACAGACCCCCCAATAGAGGAATGGGAGCCTGGAATTAAAATAGACTCCTTCAAAACCGTGGTACCATTCGCACTGAAGAAGCTGTTCCTGAGCCTGAAGCCACAGTCAAACTTACATGTGATGAAGCTCTGGAAAGCATGGATGGCTCAGATAAGATTGGTGTCAAATCATGCTCAGACAGAACCAAAGAGCTCAGGGTAGTTATCGATGCTGGAGACAAGATACTCACTGGTGCCAATACAGTCGGCGCCAAGACTGTCAGAACCTGGAACTCCAAATGCTCAGTTGGAATCAGAGGAGGAGCAAGAAGCGGGTGAGCGACATGTAAATTTCTAGAGTCAGAAGTGCTAGGAACCTAGGACACGGCTAATCCCCTCACCACCAAGAGGTGGTCCACTAACCTCAGAACACTGGACTCTGTGAGGCTCTTGGTGGAATGGACCACACAGACCAATGGGGATCGGGGTCTATTCAAAAATGGACTTGGTGGTCAGTCTACAAAGGGATACATTATTGGGCGGTACCTTGTTTGTGCCAAATCCTTGAAAGAAAACTCCTTTGGTTCCAAAATATGTGGAATGGAGGAAGGTGAAAACGTCTGAGTTGAGGAAATAGTGGGTGCCGAAATTGTTGGTGTAGAGATTGGCACCAACTGCACCGATGATGGCAACTGCTTTCCCTCCGGTTCCACAGAAACTATGGGAACTGGGGAAGACTTAGCTTTTTTAACAGGCGATTCCAACAAGAGTGTTGGAACTAAGCATCTCTTCTTACAGCCCTCATGCCTGGAGGAAGAAGGGGAGCTAACATCCATCTTAGAACTCACACATATGGCCTCATCAAAGCTAGATACTATTTTCTTCCTCTCTATGGGGGGCCTGGTGGCTAAAGCCATGACACATTGCACAGTCTTCCAGTAAACACAGAAGTCATGTCTGTCAGAATCTGACAGTTTATGGCCACATTTCTGGCATCTATTGAAACCAGAAGATTTTTTTTCTTTCTTTTCTTTCCCTTTTTTAAGGGAAAAATGTACTAACAACGGTACAAAAGAGTTACCATAGCGGTAAAAGAACAGAGGAAAATAGGTACAAAATGGTACAGAAGATTACCATAATGGTAAGAAAGGGGAAGGAGGGCTACCAATGATGGTAAACTGGAGGGGAAAAAACCACACCAGAAAAGAATAGGGAAGCTGGGTAAAGAATAAGGTCTTAGAGAAACAACTATTTAGAAAGAATTTGAAAAAAGAGATAACATAAATTGCTAGCTCGAGAGCTGACAGAAGAGGAACGTGTCTGGCACTTAAAGTGGCAAATGAGATATGAGGTAATCTTGAGGAGCATTATGGGTAGAGCTACGCTCGAGAGTTTTTGGAAGGCGCAAGCTGGAATAATGGCCGAGTCAGTTCTGAGATAAGGAACCACATAAGGAAACAAACCCACAGTCAAGGATTAAGTGAAGAATGACAACATCAGATCTATGTACATCTTCAATACTGAAGTTTAACCCTTCTAATAGGAACAATTCTCCCAGACTGACAGCCACACACACAAACTTGGATTAACCTACAAGGAAGGTTATCCATGCTAAGATGCATGGTACAAGCCCATGCTTCTATTAAGTGCTGTCTGTTTTTGTCTTCTTTATTCCTCTCCCAGATTAAAAATACACTTGAATACTTTCAGAAAATATTACCTCCTAGCCATTGAAAGAAAGCCACTGAAAGAAAGAAGTATTCTTTTTACTGTCTATGATCAGATGGGTCTCCACAGAGACCCAAGACACAAATACACAGTTGCCTATACTAGAAGTACTTATTTATTTGTTGGAGGAAAACATTTTAATTATAGTGTTCTTTTTTATTGATTTGCTTCCCCTTAAAGCTTGTTACTAGATCAATCCAAGGGCCTTAACCCAATCATCCCCCTATGCATGAGTAAGAAAAAGAATATAATTTTTCTTGTATCATGCTCTTTTGACCAGACTTTTTTTTTTTTTTTTTTTTTTACATACACTGCAGTGCCTACATTACTTAAAACTGAACAAGGAAAAAGGAAAAAAAAAAAAAAACGGGCATACGTTTACTTTAAATTACATTTTAAAATAATGGAGAAAGCTTTGCTTTACAGCATGCAGTTTATGCCATGCATTATAAAAATACTTTTAAGAACAAAATTTTGTTTTACTTACATTTAACTCTTTTCTTCCTCCGTCCTAAATTTTCTTCCAAACATTAATGATATGAAGGGAGGCATATGCTTTCGAGTCCCCTACAAGTTTAAGACAAAGCAGTCCAATATTTCCAGGTTTTCTTGTTCGGTCATGCTTCACAAATATAACTAATGCTTTGTAATCTCACATTTATTTGTCAATTTCTGAGTAGCTTTTTTCCCCTGTTTATCTCTATCTCCAGAGTCTAGTTCTCTGCTTCATTTCCAACATACTTCCAAGTTCCTCTAGCCAACTCTGGTGCTTTTCTTTGGTCTCTCAAGTACTTTTCTTTGAAACACTGGAAAGGTTTCACTGGCACAATCTCTCTATGGCCTTTATTACCACATGAACAAGCAGCAGAATCTCCTGTTTGACAGCTCACTTTTTGCTGAACAATCTTTTGTATTTCCTTCTTAGCATGTTCTGCACCAAAAATTGATTTTGGCCATCCAGGAAAGAATATTCTGAAAATTGCTGGATATAGCAGCCTGACTCTCATGCCTGCTTCTCAATAGTTCCCAATTACTATAACAAAATGAACTCCTCTTCTGCCTAGTATACAGTGAGTAATTATTTTCCACAAACACTCTAGTCTCTCCCGCTTTTCGCACTTTGTTCTTCTGCCACAGTTTTTACAGAATCAACTCTCTCTGGTGGGTAGGATTGCAATTTTACTATTAAAGGTCTAGGTTGCTTTCTCATGGCCAGATTTGTTGCATACACACGATGTGTCCTGTTAAAAACGCCTGCTGTGGAATACCAGTCCAGTTGTGATCTGTGCTTTCATAAAGTTAATACAGTCTGTTCCTTCCGGTTTCTGGTATAGCAGAAAATCTCAGGTTTTCCTACACGCTCTGTCCTCTAATTTTATTATTTTTTTAAAACATCTATTCTTTAGCAGTCTCATACTCAACCAGCCTTTTCTTCATTTCAGCTGCTGATGTTTGCAGTTTTATTATTTGATCTGAACATCTGCTTAAAGCTTCTTCCATTTTTTCCAGCCTTTTGTTATCCGAGTTGATATACCCCTTCTTTACTTTAATCATCTCCGAGTACATTTGACATTTCGCACCAAGCCTGAAGCTTGCACTGCCTTTTGCTGAATAGCTGCAGAATTCTTCCCAGTGCTTTCTCCTCACCTTTTGTGATTGATATTCTTTCAGGTTCTCTGAATTTTGTTTTTGCTGGCATCCAGGCAGTGCACTTACTAGCCAGTTACTGAAATCAGATCTATGTACATCTTCAAAGACAAGTTCATTGTCCATCTTTTATAAGTTTGTTTTCAAACTAGGACAGTTGAAAGGATTCTGTTACTTAGTGTACAGCCATATTGGAAGTCCCGAACAGTGCTATAATTAGCTGAAGAAATAAATCTGTTTTGCTGGTAGATTTATGTATAGGACATCCTTCAGCAATTGTGCCACTAAGCTGTGTGAAGCAAAACAAGGCCTTCTTTTTGTCATGCATGCAGTGACGGCTAAGAAGTGAACTTTTGACAAGTATAATGCAGGCTTTGGCTAGAAACTCCACTAGGTATTACAAGACTTCATCTCTCAAGTAGCAAGTAGGAGGGATATTCTCTGTGGTACCCCATGACTTCTAAGATGGTCTGAAAATGTAGAGAGTCTGGCCTCTATTTGTAGCTATTTTTAAATGACTGAGAATCCATCTGTCAGTATTTTCTGATCAAGACGACAGTAGTTTGTAGCTGTACATTTGAACATGTGGCTGCTTCCCACACCAGCACTGTCAGTCTACATTGCTGGTGAGTGCACTTCCCCTTGCTTGTTAATGTATCACGGCTGTGGTAACGTCATCACTACCTTTATACTGTCTGGGTTTAGCTGGTTTTGAAGATCATTACAACAAGTAAAATGTCCA
Source organism: Protopterus annectens (assembly GCF_019279795.1). NCBI lineage: Eukaryota > Metazoa > Chordata > Ceratodontiformes > Protopteridae > Protopterus > Protopterus annectens. Next base: position 520,991,784 of record NC_056725.1, on the reverse strand, counting down.
TCATCATTCACATCTGTACATTTTTCTGCTGGTATCTGCACCGAGGAACTAATTGTCAAATGCCCAAGATGGACATCTCATGTCATGTGTACGGTGTCTATGGAAACTGTCTGGCTTGGGGAAGGCATGTCACAGGACAACCCTAACTTTTGCCCACCTGGGTGGCATACTCAAGGAATTCATGCCTTATGGAAGGAAGGAGAGGAGTTCACCAAGACAGTGGATACTCTTCGGATGTCACTGGATTTTCCTTGTGCAGCCATGCTACTAATACCACCAGAATTGCTTGTGGACATGCTGCCAAGACTCTCAGCAGTTCCCTGATCTGCAATCCTTTTTGTTATGCCACCTTGCTGAGGAATAGTGCTTTTAACATCAAACTCTCTACTTGAGGAGGAAGAGCTGGAACTTTCCTTTGTCCTGAAGGTCTCCCACAAACACATCTTACATTTCTGGTCTCAGAAGGATTTTGAGGATGGCCAGGGTAAATCTTAAGTGATTGTGAAGGCTGCCAGCCTAGCTAGATAGAATTTTATAGATACTCCTATGTGAATGTAAATATTAATATAATACACAGGCTTGTTATTTCAAATGTAAGAAAACTAAATGTAAGAAAACTGTGTTATATGCTGAACTTCAAAAATGTAACCACAGTGCACCCTTCTGGAAGAAAGTTGTTAAGTAAAGAATTACAACTGTGTTTGATCTCAAGCTTGGACACAGGATGTCTGGACCATCAATAATCCAGATTAATTAAGACAGATATAATTGCTAGATTTTACATGTAAAAGTGTCTTTTATTGCTGTGGCTTCCTGGACAGGTGCAGTTTCAAAGAAATGTAAATTTTGAGTTTCTGTTAGCCTGAGAACTAAAGGAGAAGTGACAGAAATAATGTAATGTGAAATGACTCGGCAGTACTAGGTATTATCAATTTAAGACTCTGAGAGAAAGACTGAGCATTTTGGATTTTGTCTGAAGCTGACACCAACTCACCAGCACTCTGTCTTGTAAGTAAAGTTATTTAGGACACAGTTTCTCAGAGTTGGATAGGAATTTAGCCAGATTAGTCTAGCTGTTTTCTACAGTTATGTCAGACGATCCTACAATATTGTTTTAAAGTTCCTGTGATTTCTGAACTTTTGATTAGCACTGTGTTGAACTGATGAGATTTGTCTTCTGTTTTTATTATTTATTATTAAATATTTTTAAACCTTTCAACTGTGGATGTTTTGTGTAGAGATAATTCAAGCTCTTAGAGTACACTGCATGTATTTGGTGAATACTGTCCAAGCCACTCCAACAGTCTTTCTGTTCGGCACACTTATTAGTTGGATAAAGGGCCCTATAATAGCTGATATTAGTGCTTGGTGACAGTCGGTACTACCTTATAGTCTGGGCAGAAAGGGGGCACAGCTGAAGAACTTGTGCTAGCCTTCCCCAGGAGTGTCTGTGTGTTTGTATATAAATCAAATCTTAAAGTGTGTGTAAGATACTTGGGCAGGGACACAAAGCAATGGTTGGACAGAGAGGGGTGGGAGGTTTTAGCTTGACCACTAGGCTGAGATCTGGACCCTATAGCTGTGCCAGTGGGGAGTCTTACTGGGGATCTGGAGAGAAAGGGAGAAAGCAGCCCCAGAATGACTGTGATCTCTGTGTGTTCTTAAGGGAAATTGCACTTTACTGTGTGTGTACTTGTTATCCCCCCAATGTGCATGCCCATCACTGGTGCTTGTGAGGATTGAGGCTCCTTGGGTCAGTGCACAGGTGTCACAGTGGTCACCACAGTTTCATGCATGACCAGGTACTAATAAATTTGCACTCCTTTTGCCCTCAGGCATTTCACAAATATCCTATGTGCACTGGACAGTCCAAAGGAAAGTGAGATGAAGTGAAAATGATTGTGCTCCTCAACGAACCTGAAGATTATTTGTGGTCTGAATGAATAATATACATAGATAAGCATCCTTCAAGTCCAGAGTGGTCACCAGCAGGGTACCTTGCAAAGCGGCAGAATCCTCTGCAGGATCAGCACTTTTAATTTCTACAACTTCAGAAATTTTAGTTCAGATAAATGCAGAATCAACCTCTACAGACCATCCTTCTTTGGCAAAAATGAACCACTATTAGTACAACTCTTACTGTGCTTAGAATAGAATTATCTCAGCTGCATCATGGATGACAACTGCCCTAATAACTCTAACAAAAGATCTAAATGGCCTTCTGGAACCTTTATGATTCTTGTAAAGGGGGGAGGGCCTGGAAGTGAGCTCCATACTGTAAGCCCTGAACAACAATAATTCTTATCCAGTGGCCTCTACAAAGTCAGCATGCCATCCAACTGAGGGGAAGACGAGAGGTGGGTAGTCAGTATTCTGTGCCGTTTTCTCCCCACTCCTGCTCTGCTATTTTCTGTGATCTCTACTAAAGTATCACCCTTCTTTCTTTTTAAAGGCCCTTTTCTGCCTATGTTGGACTGCCCTTCTCTGTTTTATGAAAGGAGAGCCATGATTTACCAATAGAATTCCCAATATATTCTGAAACAGACAGATGGAATATTTGCTTCATTGTCTCCACTGTTTCACCATATTCCTCCAGGCAGTTTATTTTTAGATGAGCATGTTAAGCTCTCACAAGGATGGAAGCATACATTTTAAAATAAAAACTCTTCTATTTTAGTTTTGGACCAAAATACTGTTTCCCTGTGTGGATTTTGTTTTCAATACAAGAAGCAATACTGTAGGTAAAGGGAAAGTCTCTCTCTGTAGTACCTAGGGTTTTCTCTTTACTATGGTATGAAACTACCAGGGAAATGACTGGTAGCTCTTCCTCTATGCAATGTGATGACTGCATTGTTTTTTTTTCTTATCAGTTTTTACTTGGAAATGAATTAATGTTGCCTTGCCTATTCTCAGTCACTGCATTCAATCTTGTGTTACCCCTTTTAGTAAAGTTAGCAGTTTGACATGTCTATGCAAAGAAAAAATAAACCCATGGTAGGCAGAGAGCAATAGCTACCTGTGTGGCCTCAGTCTCCATGGTTTTTTTCAGCAGCTGGATATCCTCTGCAGTAGGAGTGTCTGTCTCCATAAAGGCCATATTGAATGAAGCTGGGACTGTGCGATACATAATATACTGTAAGAAGTAAAAGAATATATGCAATAAATCCATTAGCCACCATTTAACTGTAACTTCACAGCGACCTATTTAACTTTTTAGAGCAGCTTAACTTGTCTCTATTGTGAAACTGCCTCCCAATCGCCAAGTAACAAAAATACTGAACTAAAAAGGAAATAAAGGACAAAAATACATGGTCACTTTCCCCACAAAATCATTATAAACAATAACCACCCTTAAAAAAATGATTTAAAGAGTTTTGTAGCATCAGATCAATCATTCAATACTCATTTTATAAAAAAAGTTTAAATATGTACTGTTTGCTACGTTGGTAAGTCTTCAATGGTGAGCTTTGGCAAACACTTCTCAAGAACAGCAGTTAAACCAAACAGCTGTAATACCACAAAAAGTGTTGTTGATGCAATGCACATTTAATACTGGTCTGATTTGTTTTTATGCTAATGTATTACTTGGGGCTTTTCTCCCCGGGCCTCCAGTGAAAAAGGGAACATGCCCAGCTGGACTTTCCTAGTAAACAAATGTAAAAATACAAATAAACTTGCTCTGCACCAAGACAAGGCTTTCAGTGGTATTTGGTAGGGATGGGAGTAGACCATAGGTAGACAGTGGACTTGACTTGCAACTACATGTAAATAGGACTATCCACCACTCCCCTCTACAGTTTATCACACAGTGCTGGTGATAATAGTTGTTAGGGCAAAGACAACATCACCACTGTCAACTCCATGGGTAAACCACTTCCTGCAAAAAAGGAAGAGAGTCTTACCACTAAGTACAGGAGAATGTACAAAGCCTACATCACTGCAGAAAAAAAGGCTGAAGGAGACCCCACAGCAGCCAAAGGAACTAGTAGCTGAGGAAAAATGCATAATAAGATAAATGAAGAGGGGGTGGATAGTGTGTTAACACTACAACAGTGATCTTTTAAACATCTACTGCTATGGAAAGTTTACTTAGCAAAACTGTACTATGTTCATCATTAGACCACTGCTGCAGTAGCATAAAGCTGTATGGGACAATTGCCAAAGCTTAGGATGGAGTACGCAGGATCAGATTCCAGAAGACCTTGGAGAATATATCTAGCACATTTGGCTCTGGAAGAGGAATCAATCTTGTGTTTAGTGAAAGTATGCACTGAAGACCAAGCTGCAGCTCCTACAATGGCTCTAGAGCCCATCCATTTCCAAAAAGTCTCAGTAGTCAAAGGTCTAGCGGAGTGTGCCCTAATATTCTTTTTTTTTTTTTGGGGGGGGGGGTTTCCATAGTAAGAATAGCTTGGGACAACAGTCCTGAAACTGTATTTAGATGTGGCTGCCCTTTCTTGTTATTGTCATTAGAGATAAAGAGTTAGTCTAACAGTTGGAAACTGTTTTGGTGTCCAAAGAGTATCTGAGCTGCCTGTCAACATCTGTAAAATGTATTTTTCTTCTCCTTTGTAGGCTGGGAAAAGAAGACTGGAAAGTGAATAGACTGACAGAGAGAACACAGATTCCACCTTAGGCATAAAGGAAGGGTTATTTCTAAGATACTCTATCATAATGAATGATCAAGAAAGTTGAACAATTACTGGAGCTTGCAACTGGTATGCTTCTAGCTGTGGTCAGAGCAATGAGCAAAGCTATCTTCCAGATCAGGAGATTTTGGGGGAAAAAATAGCTGACGACTAAAATGAAGCAAAGTTAGTTTCTCCAAAACAAAATTCAGATCCCATGATGGGCTACCTGCTTTCCAAGTGGTCTGATATGCAATATCCCTGTTAAGAATGGTTTCAAATTGGAAAGAAGTAGAAATGTGTGCATCTGCTAACAGATGGCCAAAATGTGTACCTTGCTAGAAGGGCGAGACAGGCTAGAATGGAGCAATCCACACAGGTACTGGAGAACCAGTGGTTACTCTGTCTGGGATGGGTCCTGGTACTTGGTATGGCACCAACTAGAACATTTTTTCCATTTAGCTAAATATGATTTCCTAGTAGTAGGTTTCTACCCTCTTTTAATACCTTTTATACATTCTCTGTGAAGAGGTGCCTAAATGGTATTAAAAATGTATTTAAACAGTTGTGTGGGTTTCATAGAATCTTTGGAGGTTAATAGGCTAATGGCCTCCAGACTCTTACAAGTCTAGCCATGTTACACCCTTGTTTCCTTACAGACCAGGAGATATAGTCTATATTTGCATGCAAATCTGTGATCAGCACCGCCTGCCCTGATCAAGGAGGAACATAGGTGCAAACCCTAGGATAAATTTGCGGCTTCCCATCCAGGATCATAGAGGAGCTCTGTTTAACATGAATCTAAGTTTATTCCAGAGGACTGGCAACCTCTGGGAGATGTATCTGTCTTCTCCAGCATATCCTGTTTATGTCGCAAGCTAGGTTAAGGTCCTTAGATTGAGTGAGTCTTGTCCCATTGGACTTGTGAATGTGTAGCAATTCCATTACGGCAGGGAGACTGTTCTGTAGGCCAGGCACATGACGTCTCTAAGCAGTCTATATGACACAGACTACAGTGACAGTGACTTCACAGACTGTCCATGTAGGACATGTGCTGAAGACCCTGAATTTTCTTGGTGGGAAACCTCTGAGGTCTCTCCAGTTGTTGCAGGTGTCTGGAGAGGTACAAGCAAAGGGGAGCATCGTATACTATTACTGGTCTGATGAGGGATGAGCACAGGGGTGTTACAACCTCCTTCTCTCTGTATGCTATGCCTTTACTTGTGAGATGAGCAACGTAGAAGGCCTTCCTCTCCACTGTGGAGACAAGCTGATCAAAGTTGAGGCAAGCGTCAACCTGTGTTCCTAAATTTCTTACCACAGAGTCTGAAGTTAGGGTGCTACTGTTGATACTTAATTTGCAGGGACACCCCCCCCCTTTGCTGAATGGGATGATAATGCATTCGTTTGCACGGAGTTTAAGACAATGGCTTTGGCACTACTCATTTGTCTGTGCAAGCCCATTTTGTAGTATGTAGATGCTGTTCAGGGATTCAATGACTGCCCCCAGTTTGCAGTCATCAGCGAACTTTGTTAACCACAGGCCATCTACTTTTGCCTGAAGTTGAGAAATAGATCCCAAGCACTAGAGAACCCAGCACCAATCCCTGTGGAACACCACTGGTGACAGGTCTGCTGGTAGAGGTGGAATTCCCAACTTTGACTGAGTGTGTTTGTCAGTGAGCCAGCTGGCTAGTCACTTAACGATGTATGGGCTGATCCTCAGCTGGGTGAGTTTCTCAATGATGGCAGAGTGTGGGATTGTGTCAAAGGCCTTGGTGAAGTCTAGATAGGCCATATGCACTGATTTGCCTTCATCCAGGGTTTTGGTGGCATTCTCGAAGTCCACTAGATTTATCAGTCATGATCTTCCCTTGACAAAACCAAACTGGGTCGAATGAAGAGTTTGAAAGTCTCCTATATCTTCATTAATAAGGTCCATGATGATCGTCTCCATAGTCTTGCAAATAAGGCTGGCAAGGCTTATGGGTCTATAGTTCCCAGGGTCGGTTGATAGACCCCCTTTGTGTAAGGGGATAATGGTTGCTGTTTTCCATTCAGTTGGGACAAAGCCAGTGCCTAGTCTGTGGTTGAAGAGGGTACCCAATGGTTCCACCAACTCATGTTTTAGACCATTTAGCCTAGGATGTTGTCAGGGTGAATTGGGAAACTGTTTTGGCCTTGGAGAGTGCAGATATGACCTGCTCTTTGGAGATACTGGGTGGAGGACTAGTGCTAGGTAAGCTATGGGATGTGATTGGTGGGGACAGGGGGGGTGAAGTTTTCTCTGAACCTATCTGCTAGCACGTTGGCTATTTCTGCAGGTTCAGTAAGGGTGGTGCCATCCACTAATAATTCTGTGCAAATCTGGGCCTTCCCCCATTTAGATTTCGGACACAGCTAAAGAATGCCTTACAGTTACCCATAGCTGTGGATGCTAATTTCATTTCACAGTTAGCTTTACTGGATTTTACAAGATATCTAATTTACCTGTTCAGGCTGTGGAGGGGGCTCTTCCACTGCTGAGATCATTCCCACTTGCCTTTTGACAGCATTTTCTTCCTCTTACTGTATAGCCTATTTATGCTGGATGTCCACCAGATTGGCTTGTTTTTTGCTTGAGGATCTTGCTTTGATCCTTTTCGTGTACAGCTGAATCACTGCATTTGTATAAGTGTTTAAGCGGGGCATTGGTGTACACCTCAGTATAGGTGTCCTTGTCATCAGTGGGGACACGGGGTCTGAAACTATTAATGCATTACTTAGGGGGCTATAGTTTGCTTTGGTGAAGTTTTGTAACCTAATTGCTCCTGATGGGGGTCAGATATATTTATTATTTTTAACGAGATTGATTTATGAGCAGATTTTAACAGGGTGGGCCCCGCACAAAGGGTGGTGCAGCGATTTCCCATGTTGGCAATTACCAGGTTGAGGATTTTTGTGCCCCCTGTGGGGGTGCAAACTATCTGCACCAAGGCATTTGAGTTAATGTCCAGGAACATTTGGGCAAGAATGTTTGTACTTGTATGAATCCCAGTCAAAGGAAGAATAGCTGAAGTCACCCATAACCAAGAGTGTTTGTATTATGAGCGACTCAAGTAGGTCCATATAGACAGTGTGGTTATCATGGTTCATGCTGGCGGACCTATAACTAACAGAGACGTGGAAGGGGGTCTTACCTACAGCTAGTTGTACTTGAAGTAACTCTAGGGGGGTTGGTCTGTCTAACCAGTCTTGAGGTGTACTTATCTTTGATGAAGTCTGATACTTCTCCACTTTTGGTTCTTCCGCGATCATTTTGCAGTTTGAACGTGTGGATGGCATTGTAGCCTTGCATGGCTGGGGTACTTTTTGTGGCCTTGAATCATGTCTCAGTAATTGCACAAACATCAACATCTTCCAGAGAAAGGAGTGCTTCCAGTGAGGAATTTCTGATTTAGACTCCTAGTGTTAAGCAACAAAACCTTGAGTTTGTCTTTAGAAGATAATTTTACATAGAGGAATTTTGCTCTTCTGACACTGCATAAAAAAGGCACTATGGGGGAGGCAAGAACCTTTGCCAGCAACAGAAAGCCAAGAGGTGACAGGTGAAGACCATCTCTGGCAAAGCAGCACGGTCTGCCTACCATATCATTCCAGGGTAACAGGTACTGGATCCCCCTGGACTGACACCAGAAGCTAAGCAAATTGTTAAAATCAATCAATTTTTGTCTGAATTGTGGCATCATCCTATGTGAAGGTTGAATGCTGCTTAAGGCTAGGGACATTCCTGCTTGGGACACAATCAGAGAGCTCAGTCATGTCTCTCTTCATACAAGTCCAGTGAGGTAAATCTCAAAATGTTCACTCCAACATGAACTATGACAGAGTCATAACAATACTTATTGTTGAAAGACTTGAGTGTGTGCGTGATTTGGCGGATCCTAGCACCTGGCAAGCAGCTAAACATGACATTCTCCTTGTCCAGCCTGGTGAGTGGGACATCTGTGTGTCTCACAATAGGGAGTCGCCTATGACCAATACATTTGGTTTTGAGGTGTTTTGCCTTACAGGCTTGTTGGGTGAGACCCTGATGCGTGTGTTATGTGTAGTGGATTCTGCTGGGACTGTATTACGTGTAGACTGTTTGCGCTTGGAAGGTCTCTGCTCTTTAGGTATACTTCTGGAGAGTGCCTCTGCATACATAGGTTTATGTGTTGTGCGCTTGGTTGAAGAGAAATGTATGTGTGTTGACAACCTGTTCAGAGTCTGTTTTAATGTGTTGTGAGCGAGAGAGCATAGATTCTAGATTCAAAGCATAGACACACCTCTCGCATGTTGAATTTAAATGTTTTAGGAGTAATAGGTTGTCAGTATACATGAGGCAATTGCTACATTTCCTCAGGATTCCCATGTAGATCAGGCTTGCTAGAGAAACACTAGGAAACTGTCCATCCATTACATTAGGAATATTCAGGGACAAGTAGTAGGGGAGTGAGCTAGATGGCTCACGTTCAGCTGAAGGACTAAAAAAGTCTTTCGGCTTTTCCCGGTTAGGGGTCGCCACAGCGGAATTCTGGTCTGGTAATGATTGGTAGTGAATTTTTATGGTGTCGAGTTGCCAGCCCGGCATCCAACCTTCAAAGAAGGCACACCCACACACGCTCACAGCTGCCTGCATGTCTTTCCATTCACTCGACCGTGGGGAGAACATGCAGACTCTGCACTAATAATGAACAATATTATGGGAGATTGTTGGGGTGGGAGACCTGCAGCAACGCCACAAAATGTGCAGCTAAGTTGCTCTCTGGGCAGTGCTGCACAGCTGAGTTGTGCACAGAGAAGCAGTAAACCCTCTGAAGGTACACAAGCAGTTTCCTAGATGAAAATTTGCCATCTACAATTGGCGGTACTAACCCCTGCTGTGCGGTGCACAGCTGCACACAAACACCGCACTAAGTGAAGTTGAGCACTTTTTAAACAAGCTAACCAACAGAAATGCTCAGTACTGAGCCTTACTCCAACATCTCCAACTCAGATGGATCATTGGCTACACTCTTTCTCCACAAGGGTGTAAGGGTGGGCTTCGTATGTGAAGGATAGCTGGATTTATTGCTCACATAATGACAAACAAACTGGAATCAGCAAGTCTATGCAAAAAAAAACAGCAGTGTGTTTTTGTTTGAGGGTTTGGTTTTCATTAAAAAAAGTCATGCAAGATGTGGCATAGGTTCAGATGGATATGACAACAATTGCATAAAAGCTCAACCTGCCAAACAGTGTACATGTGTATAACAAATGCTGAAACTGGACATTTAAAAAATCTGCTATACATAACAGGTGGAATAATTACCTCATCATAAATAACACTTTCCATATTACCTCCGAATGTGAATGGCCTCACAGGTACATAAAAAAAAATCATATTAAGAAATGCAGAGTGCAAATAGCTATGCTACAGTAGACACATTTGGAAAGAACTGAGCAAGTGAATTTAATGAAGGAAGGTTTTCAGAAGAGTTACTCAGTGGAATATCTGGGACACAGGAAAAGGGAAGCACTTATATTAACTGCTAGAGGAGCTCCAATAGTGATAGAAGAGGGAAAAATAATAACAATGGTAGATTCATAGAAGTAAGGGGCTACTGGCAAGGAAGGAGGATTAGGCAGGCATGTATTTATTTTCCACCTAAAACTGCTACAGCGGAAAAAAAAAATTGAAGAAATAATCAACTTTCAGCAGGGAATATTACTTATAGGCAGAGAATGGAATTTGATTTGCAATAGAGAGGATGTATCTGGGGGGCCTAGAAGGGAACATATAACAAAAGATGGTAAATTTGAAGAAATGTATGAAAATACTTGGCATGGAAGACAACTGATTAGAAGAGCTTGGAGAAAATGTGCATATTATTTCCCAAGCTAGCTAGGTTAAACAGAAATTATATTTCACAGGAACATGTACATTTAATTGAAAGTTTTGATATGCATCCAATAAATTTCAGATCATGTGCCAACAATAAAGAAAATAAAAATGCAGGATAATGAAATAAAAACGAGGCACTAGCACTTTCCCACCTATCTGATAAACAAGAATTTAAGGAACGGCTGGTGGTTAATTATTTGGGGATTATTAGGGAAGACATATCTATAAAGTGGGATAAAATGAAAATGGAGTTTAAAAATAGGGCAGAAATAAAAGTAAGAGAGATATGGTTAAGGTAACAAGAATTATTTGGAAGGACAGAAAAAGGTTAAAGTACTGCAGAATAGGGGAATCTCACAGAATAAGGAGAGGTGTAACTGCAGGGTGCTAAAGATAAAATAAGGGACTACCTGAATAATATGTATGAGTTTAGAAAGATTGCTGTTAAGCAACCGTTTTTGATAACTCCACAGCACAAAAGCTTTTAGTACAACGGCTCAGGCAACAAAGGAGAAAGGGTTGTTGCCAAGCTTAGGGAGCCTATAACAATGGGAAAAAAGCAGATATCCTGTACAGGTATTAGACATATTTTGGGAATGTTATGAAAATCTGTATAAAGCAGAGAAATATGGAAATTAGGAAAAAAGTACACACAGAAATGTTTATGGAAGAATTAAATATGTCAAGGTTAAACGTAGATGAGGCTCAATTATTAACAGGATAGGAGGAGATGAGATGAAATTGGGATGTATAACCAATTTACAGGAAAGTCTCCAGGAACAGATGGTACTCCTGTGGATGTTTGGAAGCTAGGATGGAAGAAAGTGATAAATATCTTGAAGGATTTGTTTAACAGCATTTTAAGAGGAGAAGCACCACCAACATCCTGGAAAAAAGCTGTGGTGGCTGTTAGTACCTAAAGGTGATAAATACCCATCAGATCCAGCATCATACAGGCCAATTTAGATTCTAAACAATGATTATAAAGTGTTTATGTTTATAATGGCTAAAAGAATGGCAAGGGTGATGCCAAAATTGATATCTATGAATCAATGTGGTTTTGTGGAGGGGAGGCAAACACTTGACAACATTCATAGAACAATGATGATCCAGACAGAAAAGCAGAATGTAAGAAAATACCGCTGTTACTAGTGGGTCTTGATGCAGACAGAGAAAGCAGTTCAGAGTAAGCTGGGATTTTATGAAATGGGAAATGGAAGAATTTGCATTCCCTGACACACTAATAAGGTTAATTAGGAGGATATATGAAGGACCGGAGGCAAAAATTAAAGTGTGGGAGGGGTTCCTCTCTGATAAGATCTGTTTGAATAGAGGAACCGTGTCTATATTACATAATTGAACTTTTAAAAATTTGAATGTCGTACGGTCGACACCATATGATCGAACTTTTAAAAGTTCGAAAATGTAATAAAAATAAACCAAAGAAAAAAACCTACCTGAACGGTTTAAGCAGGGGGGCAAGCCTCCCTGCACCCCCACACTCCCCGCTCTTTAAATATACCAATTCCGAGATTGCACTGTACGGAGATCTCATTTGAAACGTTTGAACTTTTAAAAGTTCGATCATATGGTGTCGACCACATGACGTTCGAACTTTTAAAAGTTCAACAACGTGCTATAGACCCAAGGAACCAGGCAGAGTGTCCTCTTTCTCTTTGTATGCATTCAATTTAGAACCACTGGCAAAGAAAATAAGGGACTCAGAAATTCAAGGACATAACTGACATGGTAATCAAGAAAAGTTGGCTTTATTTGTAGAATATATTATTTTGCATCTGATAAAATCAAAAAAAGTACATTTCAGTGTTGTGGAACATTCTGAGACCATTTCAAATCTTTTCAGGATAAATAATTAATGAAGGTAAAACAAAGGAATGAGCTGTAAACTATGTACCCACAAACAAAAATTGGTTCAGCAATTCCCATATTTACAGGACTGTGTGGGAAGAGCCTAAACAAAAGAGAATACAAAAAATGAGAAACTGGAAGCTCTGTTTTATGGATATGGATAGCAAGATAACAAGCAGTGAAAATGTTTTTAGTTTCTTTAGATTTAAACACTGGTCAGGCATATTTTTATCAACCAGAAATTAAGTTGTGGATAGCAGTTAACAGAGTTGAAAGATTTTACCTGGAAGGGGAAGAGGGCAAGAGTCAAGTGAGACAAGGTGATCCTTCTAACAGAATAAGGTGGTTTGGGATTACCTGATTTGAAGGTGTAATTCATAGCTACACAGTTAATGCTTCTATACATTGCATGAGTAGAAAGTTATAACTCAAAGTGGAAAGAGATGATGATGAAACGGGGAGAGGGGGAGCTCAAGAACTAAGGAGAAACTAGGATTTTGGATGCAAATCCCTAAAAAGAATAAAACGTACAGATTATATTCATAAAGTAACAGAAAGTATTCTAAGAACTAAGAAAAAGTACAGTGGGAAGGCACTCTAAAATCACAAAGAAAACAGTCAAAAAGGGCCTGTAGCGTAGAGTAAAACACTGAGGTAGTTTTCCAAGCTGAATTTTATTCCAAATACATATGAAACTTCACAGGTAAAAAGCACAAATAAACGCCTTTGCAGTACACGTGTTTTTGTCTCCGTAATCAGACTTCCTCAGATGACCAGTGTTACTGTCAATTAAGCCATTTATACATTAATTAAAAAAATCAACCAATACAAATTGAGCATGAAATTTTAAAAAAACCAATGACATTTTCACAAACCCAAATTTAATATACAACCTCATGAGTATTGCACTTTTCCTATTTAAAAATATTTTAAACATAAAATAACACTCATAAATACAATTAAAAATATTTAAAATATATAAATAAATAATTTCATTTATATTTAATGAGTGAAAAATAAATACATTATGAACGCATTAAATTAATCATATGCATTATAAAAAAAGAAATATTGCCATCTACTGGCCGAAATTTTGATTGCAACCAAAGTTTTTAAAGTTTTGCAGATCTTAGTTTCAAAAGTGGCAATATAGACACAATCATTCAGCAAGGGAAGTTGCCTGCATCCAGAGTAACTTGCCACCACAGTTCCCTGAATTCTATCCTCTCTTCCCATGGGACTCCCCCCCCCCCCCCCCATGTCATTCTTAATCTGTTCCAGAACAAGGAAAGAGAATTCTGCTTTTGTACAGGATTTAGTATGTTTATACAAAGCACTAGTTTAGTGAGGGTCGGAACTTTGAATGTTGTCAGTATGACTGGTATAGGGAGAGAGCTAGCTGATATGATGGACCGAAGGAAGGTTGGCATATTGTGTGTGCTCAAGAGACCAGATGGAACGGGAGCAAGGCTAGGTATATTGGAGGTGGGTTCAAATTGTTTTATCATGGTGTGGATGGGAGGAGAAATGGCGTAGGCATTATCCTGAAGGAACAGTATGCTAAGAGTGTTTTAGAGGTGAAAAGAGTGTCGGACAGAGTGATGTTTATGAAGCTGGAAATTGATGGTGTAATGATGAATGTTGTTAGTGCATATGCTCCACAAGTTGGGTGTGCGATGGATGAGAAAGAAAAATTTTGGAGTGAGTTGGATGAAGTGGTGATGACTGTACCCAAGGGTGAGAGACTGGTTTTTGGAGCAGATTTCAATGGGCATGTTGGTGAAGGGAACAGAGGGGATGAGGAAGTGATGGGTAGGTATGGTGTTAAGCAAAGGAATGCAGAAGGTCAGATGGTAGTGGATTTTACGAAAAGGCTGGACATGGCTGTGTTGAATACGTACTTTAACAAGAGGAAGGAGCATAGGGTGACATACAAGAGTGGAGAAAGATGCACACAGGTGGAGTATATCTTATGCAGAAGGGCCAGTCTGAAGGAGATTGGAGACTGTAAAGTGGTGGCAGGGGAAAGTGTAGTTAGGCAGCATAGGATGGTGGTTTGTAGGATGACATTGGTGATCAAGAAGAGGAGGATGAGTATGAGGGCAGCACCAAGGATCAAATGGTGGAAATTGAAAAATGGTAATTGTGAGGTGATGTTCAGGGAAGAGTTAAGACAGGCACTGGGTGGCAGTGAAGAGTTACCGCATAGCTGGGTAACTACAGCAGAGCTAGGAAGAGAGGTGGATAGAAAGTTGCTTGGTGTGACATCTGGAAAGAGGAAGGAGGACAAGGAGACCTGGTGGTGGAATGAACACGTACAGGAGAGTATACAGAGAAAGAGGATGGCGAAGAAGTGGGATTGACAGAGAGATGAAGAAAGTAAACAAGAGTATAAGGAGATGAGGTGCATGGCAAAGTGAGAGGTGGCTAAGGATAAGGCATATGACGAGTTGTATAAAAGGTTGGACACTAAGGAGGGAGAAAAGGACCCGTACCAATTGGCTAGACAGAGGGGCCGAGCTAGTAAAGATGTGCAGCAAGCAAGGGTGGTAAAGGATAATGAGGGAAATGTACTCACAAGCGAGGAGAGTGTGTTGAGCAGATGGAAAGAGTACTTTGAGGGGCTAATGAATGAAGAGAATGAGAGGGAGAGAAGGTTGGATGATGTGCGGATAGTGAATCATGAAGTACAGAGGATTAGCAAGGAGGAAGTAAGGATAGCGTTGAAGAGGATGAAGAACAGAAAGGCTGTTGGTCCAGATTACATACCTGTGGAAGTATGGAGGTGTTTAGGTGAAATGGCAGTGGAGTTTTTAACTAGATTGTTTAATGAAATCTTGGAAAGTAAGAGGATGCCTGAGGAATGGAGAAAAAGTGTTTTGGTACCAATTTTTAAGAATAAGGGTGATGTGCAGAGCTGTAGTAACTACAGAGGGATTAAATTTATCAGTCACAGCATGAAGTTGTGGGAAAGAGTAGTGGAAGCTGGGTTAAGAAGGGAAGTTATGATTAGTGATCAGCAGTATGGTTTCATGCCAGGAAAGAGCACTACAGATGCAATGTTTGCTTTGAGAGCGTTGATGGAGAAGTACAGAGAATGTCAGAAGGAGTTGCATTGTCTCTTTGTGGATTTAGAGAAAGCATATGACAGGGTGCCTAGAGAAGAGTTGTAGTATTGTATGAGGAAGTCGGGAGTGTCAGAGAAGTATGTAAGAGTGGTACAGGATATGTACGAGGGTAGTGTGACAGCGGTGAGGTCTGCGGTGGGAGTGACGGATGCGTTTAAGGGGGCGGTGGGATTACATCAAGGTTCAGCTCTGGGCCCTTTCTTATTTGTAATGGTGATGGACAGGTTGACAGACAAGATCAGACAGGAGTCCTCGTGGACTAGGGTCTATATTACATCATTGAACGCTTAAAAAAGCGAACGCTGATTGACTGACCTAATTTAAGCGAACGCTTACAATCTTGAACTGTCAGATCAGCGATTTTTTTCTCAGGGAAAAAAATCGCTGATCCAAAACACATACACACAACACAAGCACACCAAACAAACAGAAATCCACACACATACACCTAAAATCTGATACCTAACCCTACACTAAGCTATGCACACACCACTAACTACCCACTTACCTTAACCCAAACCCTAACCCTAAGGTCTGTCACTATCACACACTCACCTCACCTGCTCCCTAACCCTAACTCACTTAAATCCGCCCTAACCCTCATGTCCACTCTATCGCATAACCCTCATGTCCACTCTATCGCACACACACCTAACCCGAGCCCTAACCCTAACTCACCTAAATCACCCTAACACTCACATCCACACAATCGCACACTTACTTGAATCCGACTGGTAACTTTCCACCATAACACTGAAAATACCGAAGGAACAGAAGCGGACAACCGAATTCTTTCCCTAGGAAAAAAAATCGAGTTTCTGCTGCTTCGATATTTTGTAGTTTCGTGAAAATAAGTTCAATCAATCAGCATTCGCTTTTTTAAGCATTCAGGGATATAATATAGACCCATGGACTATGATGTTTGCAGATGACATTGTGATCTGTAGTGAGAGTAGGGAACAGGTGGAGGAGACCCTGGAGAGGTGGAGATATGTTAGAATCTTAGTTTCAAATTTATTATTCATTTTATACACCTCTACATCTAAATATTGTAGGCTTTCTTTAGAAACTTTATATGTGAAATTCAGGAAATCGGTGGTACCTTTCATGTAATTCATAAATTCTACAAACTTCTCCTTACCTCCCATCCAGAAAATAAATATGTCATCTAGGAACCTCTGAGAGAGGTTCCAACAGGGGGTGTGTATTCAGAGTTTAAAATATATTTTTCTTCCCATTTTGCCAATACTAAATTGGCATAAGTGGGGGCACATGCCACCCCATTGCCACTCCTTGAATTTGCTGACAGAATTCCCCATTGAACCAAATAAAGTTATATTTTAATACCATATCCATTAAAGCCACACACAATATTTTATCATTATGAGTTAACTCCTGATCATCAGAAACAATCTCCTCAAACATTTCCATGCCTGGGGAGTAAGGGATACAGGAAATAGTTCAATAATATCTACAGTTGCAAATAGATCTTCGTGATAAAGTTAATCTGATATTTCCCTCAAAAGATCCCATGAATCTTTTAGAATGACTTCCCTTTTTACCCACAAATGCTTTAATTTTATATCAACATATTTAGCAAGTGGGTGGGTTTTTGACCCATCAGCCGAAACTATGGGTCTCAAAGGTGGATCCCTCTCATTCTTATGAGTCTTTGGGTTCCCGAAAATTGTTGGTACCCTCGGTTTGTCAACTTTCAAGTAGGAAAGAATTTTATAATAAATAAGTCCTTCATACAACATATCGTTTAAGCCTATATCGATTTTGTTATAGGCTATATTTACTTCATTCTTAGATGCATTAGAATATCTACACTCGTCTCTTAATATTAAATTCATTTTACCTTCATATTCAATATTATCCATGATTACCACCCCTCCTCCTTTATCTGGTTTCATGACTCGAATGTTGAGGTTAGATTTCAAATCATTCAATAATTCATGTTCTTTATTACTTAAATTAGATTTGTATTTAACCTTATTCTGTTCATTCCTAAGTTCATTTTCAATAATCTTCTCCAGATTTTTTAATTGTGGATGGAGGGGTGGATTAAAAATAGTTCTTCATCTTAAACCTTGTTCGGTGTCCGGGTTACTAGGGGGTAACAAAAGACCTAAATTAACTTTTCTCAAAAAATAGTTTAATGTCTAGCAATGACTTGGTAACATCTCCCTTTCTATATGGAATAAACTTTAGACCTTTGGACAATAAATCAAAATGTTCCTTCTCTAATGTTATATTACTAAAATTATAAATACAAAATTAATTGTAAACATGTTTAACACCATCAACTAAAATGGCATTGGAAACCCTATTGGTGGGATGAGTATAGTTTAATATCTCCCCCCCCTCCAGTAAAAATTTGTTTGCTGATACCCTGGTTTGTTAATTAATCTTTCAGATCTACGCAAGGGGGGAAAATCCTGTTCATTAACAAAATCATCTCCATCATGTTGGATATCACCATTAAAACTACCATCATGGTTAGTATAATTACTACCTTGTTTATTACCATAAATGCTCTTATTGTATCCTACAAAACGTGGCTTAGGATAACTAGTGTCACTCTTATATTCATGTACATCACGCTCCAACTTTTTTAGTTTCCTTTGGACTATATCACCACATTTATTGTCTATCTCACATCTTATATTAAAATATTTTTTCCTTTTCCTCCTTAATAGTAAAAATCAAATCTTCTTTGATACACTGGTCAAGCTCAATCTCTTTCTGCAGTTCACCCTGACAGCTAACATTTTCTTTAATAATCAATCTTAAAATATCAAGTCCACAGTTATTGAACACTTCAATCAATTCATTGTAAAATACAGAACCAACCTGTACATTATTGGGAAATTTACAAATACGTAGCCCCTTAGGGACTATTCCCCTACCAATGCATTCATTTAAATAATCATTCTCAATGTCCAAGGTTCTGTATTTTAGCATCAGTTTGCCCAGATTGTCAAGTTTAATACTGAAGGAATCAGCTTGGCTGTATGGCATTAAAATCATTTAATTTAAAAGAATATTTTCTATGCAGCCACTCTCTTGTTTCCTTAAGATTGTTAATATTGTTAACAGTACCTGAAGATGTCTTGGGAAAAGCTGGCGTTTTCTGCCCAGCTATAATCTGTGTAGTACATCCACTCATAGAGGTGCTAAGAACTTGAGCATCTCTAAAAGCAAGTGGTGTTGATTCCGGATTAAATGTCAATTCATTTACTTCTCTGCAGTCGCACGTTCCTATGTCTGCACCGGACATCGTTTCTAAGAACTAAGCCAACATGGGAAAGGAGAATCTGCCACTAGGGATGACTGCAATTTGGGGTAAAGAAAACAGACAAGAGAGGGCTGGAATTTACTGGAGAAAACTGATAAAGGAACCAATGTACTGGGAGCAAATAATTAGAGTGGGAAAGGTAATAGAATGGGAAGAGGCAAGAATACATCTGGACTGCAGGCCAGAGATTGCCTTCCCTATCAAGGATTGGCATCAGAGTATAGGCAAACAGAAAGGAATAGGGGGAATCCTAAGTGAAAACAAGTATGGTCGTGTAGACCTACCATAAATGTAGATGTTAGAGTGTATTCACTGTTGCAGTCATCATATTTGAGTTATCTGCCCGCAGGTAGACCTCAGCTGGCCTGAATACCAGATTCTTGGGATTTCTGCGTCTGATGCTGTTGCTTCTTGCATGACGTCAGGTTGTCAGGGGTATAAAACATGCAACCAATGCCATTACATCAGTTTTTCTTGCCCCAGATGTCAGGTGCCCCCAAAATAGGAAGCAATTACATGGTATGTAATACCCCCAGCAAAAAGCAAATACCAATGATATAAGACATGCCAGATAAAAAGGATAGGAAAGAAATCAAGAGAAGTCAGGGGGGGCTGGAAGGAGGGTAACCAGGACTGCAACAGTGAATACACTCGAACATCTACATTCATGGTAAGTGTACACAACTGTACTATGTTCTTCGTGTTTCACTGTTGCAGTTATCACATTTGGGTTAATTCCCAAAGCTAAGGAAGGGTGGAGGTAGTTATGAAGCTTTAGGGCTGGCAATCAGGCCCTGTAAGACTGCTGTGGCAAATCCATCTCTGGATTTAGAAAATACAGGCAAGTGGTAGTGCTTGGTGAAAGTGTGTACAGAGCTCCAGGTTGCAGCTTCCAGGATGTCCCTGGTAGGGACTCCCCTGAGAAATGCTGTAGAGGTAGATGTAGCCCTAGTGGAATGAGTTCTGATCCCCTGTGGGGTGGGTTTCCCATGGTGCTTGTAGCAGAAATGCATGCAGTGTGCTATCCATTTAGAAATCGTTTGCTTTGAAATGGCCTTGCCCTCTCTGCCCCTGCAGCAAAGCTGACTAGCAGCTGGTCAGATTTTCTGAGAGGTTTAGTCCTGTCCAGACAGAACCTATGCTGCCTGTGCATGATCCTTTCCCCTTTATTCTGAGGATTAGGAAAAAAGGTTGGCAAATGAATGGACTGGTTTAAAGCCATACTAGACACCACTTGGGCATAAAGGATGGGTTAGTCCTGAGGTAAACCCTGTCTGCATGGAAGATAATGAAGGGTTCCACTGCCATAAGGGCCTGCACTTCTTGCTGAACTGATGGCTAGAAGTAAATCTGTTTTCCATGAGAGGAATTTTAACTCTGCTGTGACCACCGGTTCAAAGGGCAGAAGTGTGAGCTTTTCTAATACAAAGTTAAGGTCCCAGGCTGGAGTGGGAGCTCTCCGGGGGGGGGGGGGTCTTAAAATATTTGGCTCTTCTCAGGAACTGTTTTACCAGAGGATGAGAGAAGAGGGGTGGCTCAGTATTATAATGAGCTGAGATGGCAGAGGCATGGATCTTAATTGAAGAGAAGGATAGGCCTTTGTGGAGCATTTCTGTTAAGTAATCTAGTATATGAGGTAGGCTGGGCACAGTTCTGCCCATTCCCTGAGACTAGCTCCAGGAACATTATCTTTTCTATTTTTCCAAATAGGATTTTCTAGTACTAAGCCTCTTTGCCTCAAGAATGACATCCAGCACCTGCTTACTGAGGTTTGCTGGTGTTGAATTCAGGGGATTAGCCAGGCTGCAAGGTTCGGGGGGGGGTCTTAAAATATTTGGCTCTTCTCAGGAACTGTTTTACCAGAGGATGAGAGAAGAGGGGTGGCTCAGTATTATAATGAGCTGAGATGGCAGAGGCATGGATCTTAATTGAAGAGAAGGATAGGCCTTTGTGGAGCATTTCTGTTAAGTAATCTAGTATATGAGGTAGGCTGGGCACAGTTCTGCCCATTCCCTGAGACTAGCTCCAGGAACATTATCTTTTCTATTTTTCCAAATAGGATTTTCTAGTACTAAGCCTCTTTGCCTCAAGAATGACATCCAGCACCTGCTTACTGAGGTTTGCTGGTGTTGAATTCAGGGGATTAGCCAGGCTGCAAGGTTCAGGGTCTGCAGCTGAGGGTGGGGAATCTGGCTTGCCTGCTGGGACAGCAGGGAAGGAGTCTGAGGCAGGTGTCATAGTTGTAGCATTGTCATACTGCGCAAAAGAGGGTACCAGTGCTGGCGTGTCCAGTCTGGCTCAATTTAGGATTGTCCTTGGCTTGTCCTGTTTGATTTTTAGTAGAACATTAGAGAGGAGTGGCAGAGGGGGAAAGGCACAGACTGAGAGGCTTTCCCAGGTGAAGGACAGGGCATCCACTTTCCAAGCTTGGCTGTGGGCAGTTCTGGTGCAATATTTGCTCAACTGATAGTTTTGAGGGGAAGCAAAAAGGTCCACCTCTGGTGCCCCCCACCTGTTCCTCAAAAGCTTGAATATTTTGGGTTCCAGTTTCCACTCGTGTGGATGCATGAGATTTCTGCTTGAGTTGTCTGCCAGTGAATTTAGTTTGCCTGGCAGGAATTGAGCTTGTAAGTGCACTTGGCTGCTTAAGGCTGTGTTCCACAGAGACATGGCTTGTCTGCAAAGTGAGTAGGAATGGGTTCCCCCCTGCTTGTTTATGTACCACATAACTGTGGTGTTGTCTGTCTTTACCAATAGTTGTCCTGGAAGAATAAGGCCCTTGAATGCTGTCAGAGCATTCTGCACAGCTAACATTTCTTTTTGATTGATATGCAGGTGCATTTGCTTTGGGTTCCATTTGCACTGAATGCACTGCTCTGCCATGTGAGCCCCCCATGTAAAGTCTGATGCATCTGCTGTTAGGGTTTGGGCGGTAGGGGGTAGAATGAAAGGGAGTCCCTTGCTGTGGTTGCAGGCCTCTGCCCACCAAAGGAACTCTTTCCTTAGGCAAGGAATGATAGGAATCATTGTTTCCAGGTCCTGAGAATGTTGACACCTGAGACTTTTTAGGTACCATTGAAGTTTCCTCATATGCAGTCCTGCATACGGAATTAGTAGAATGCAAGAGACTATGATCCCTAGGGCTTGCAGTATTTTTCTTGCAGATAGCCGGGTTTTGGTGGCCAGTAGAATGAAATAGTTTGTCAAATAAATTTGTTTCTCTGGAGTGAGGAATGCCATCTGGGAAGTTGTATTCAAGCTTGCCCCCAGGAATACAATCTGTTGGCTGGGTACCAGTTGTGATTTCTTTTCATTGATGGTGTACCCCAGGTGAAGTGAGAAGTCTCTCTACAAATGTCAGGTGCTGAAGTAGCAATTGCCTGAATCAGGCAATTGTCCAAGTATGGGTAAATCTGAATTCCTCTCTGCTTGCAATATGCAATGGCTGGAGCTAGGCACTTTGTGAATACCCTGGGCGCAGTAGATAAGCCAAAGGGAAGTGCAGAGAACTGATAGTGCATATAGCCTGTTCTGAAGCATAGGTACTTTCTGCAAGATTCCCTTATGGGAATGTGTAGATAAGCTTCTTTTAAATCTAGGGTTGCTGGAGTAAAAACCTTGTCCTCTTTGTTCTGCTTGGACATGTTGAATAGCCTTGATACTGAGAAGAGAAAGTACTTGCTTTTGGGCCTCTGCCCACTGGGTTTAGTGGTAGGTCTGGCCATCCGCTTATGGATGGGAGTGAGTGGAATTGGAATTTGTATCCCTGGGAAACAATATTTAAGACCCATTTGTCTTGGATAATGTATTGCCAATTTTTGGCATGCAGTGCAAGTTTTCCTCCTAAAGGTGCAAGTACTTGGGCAAGGATTGGAAGAGTTAACGATAAGTCATTGTGCAATTTTACCAAAGGATGGAGGCTTACTACTCCCTGTTTTGGACATGGGAGCACTCCACTGCTTAGATCTGTGCATAGCCTGAGACTGAAGTCTTGGTGGTCTGTTGCCCCTGGGGTTGGACTGAGAAGGCCTGGAAGGGACTGGAAAAGACCATTTTTTTAAAGGCCAATGCCTACTGAATCTAGGTGGCTGTACTTGTAAGAAATCCTTAACAGTTTGCATAGATTTAGCTTTCTACTCCATTCTTTTGAGGACTTCTTCGGCTTTATTACCAAATATACGCTCTTGATTTAATGATGCATCCAGTAATTTTGCTTTGACACGATCTGGCAAGTTTTGTTCCTTAAGCCAAGCATTTCTTCTAAGAACAGACCCAGTGACAGCAGCCCTGTAAGATGCTTCTAAAGCATCAAACCCACATTGCAAATTATGTTTACCAACTTGGTTAGCAGAATGCATTAACTCTTGTAAATCTTTGTGTTCTGCACAATCAGGAATTAACAACATTTTTTGTTTAACTATCTCCATAATATGCTGCTGATACTTTAACATATGAAACTGGCAATTTAAAGCGTTAATGGCAAGCGTGACAGAGGTATATACCTTTTGCCCCATCTATCTAATGCCCTGTCCGAAGGGGTAGGATTTTTGGCACTTGTAGCCTTAATGCCTTTAGGTCCCTGGGAAATGGTCTCTGGATCCACAGTACGATTCCGAAAAAGGAATTTGTGGGAGTCAGGCACTCCATAGCACGTGCCAGGTTTCTTGGCAGCTGGAGGCAAGGTATCAGGGGTAAGGCTGGATTCCATGAAGCCATCATCTACAATTTCCAGAAAAGGAGGCATAGCTAAAGGCCTGTGCTGAGGCAAGCTTAAAAATTCCCGGAGTCTCTTTTTGGACTGGGAGTAGTCCTGGCTCTCCCAGCAGAAATGTTCTCTAAGGGTGTGCAGGGTTTCACCAAAGGAAAAATCCTCTGCAGGGGAAGCAGAGGGAATGGAATCCTTTGCATCAGAATCCTCATAGGTAAATAAGGGTGTATCTTGGAAATCAGAAGGATCAGAGCAATCAGATTCCTGATCAGAAGAATTAGAAGGAAAATCAGTTCTGGGTCTTTTTGAGGGGGAAGGCTGACTTCCCCCAATTAAAGTAATGAAGTCCTCAGCCATTCTAATCATTTGTTTTTGTGGCATGTGGGCCTTAGAATGCGCTTTGGTCATCTGTTTCCTAGGCGTAATGTGAAATTTAGGTCTGTGAAATTCTGAATTTTTGGCTTGAAAGGAAGTTGTGGGTTTAATATGAAAATCGGAATGCCTGAAAACACCCTCAGAAGCCGGTGCCTGCACAGTGGCTCTGGACCCATCCAAGGTAGAGACATCTGCAGGTTCCATAGTCGAAGAAGCATCTCACGGCATACCGGACTCCGAATGGGTCTCAGTAGAGGCCAGCGAATCTGCAGAAGCGGGCATCAGGGGCTGCAAAGGTGCATTACTGAGTACTGGCAGACTGGCGTCTAGCTTAATGGTAGCGTCGTCGGCAGCCTTGGACCTATGCGGCTGTCTTTGTCTTCATTCTTTCATTTTTTCAGAAGATCGGTAGTCGGATGGCTTACCGAAGACATTTCGGAGTACAGAGATCGAGAGCGAAAGAATTTAGCTACAAAAATAGCCCGACGACGAACAGTACGGGCATTGAACAAGGCACAAAACCAACAGCGAGGGACATCGTGGTCTGGGCCTAAATAGGTGACGCAGTAAGAATGAAAATCTCTGTGAGGTGTTTGCTTTCCACAGGCAAGACAATTATTAATTTTTTATGACATTGGTTAGAGCAAGAAAAAAGGATCCCCAACGGGGTACTTATCTTTTAGAAGACTTCTGGTCTGAAACTCGAAAAATGAAAATTTCAGGAGTCAGCCGACCGGCACTTGCGAACTGCTTCGGGTACCGCATGGCAAGAAAAACCTGATGTAATGGCATCGGCTGCATGTTTTATACCCCTGACAACCTGATGTCATGGAAGAAGTGACAGCATCCGACGCAGAAATCCCAAGACTCTGGTTTTCAGGCCGGCTGAGGGCTACCTGCAGGCAGATAACCCAAATGTGATGACTAACAGTGAAACATGAAGAACTTCAACACTGATAAGAGTTTTTAATAGAATCTAGAACAGAAGCTGCTGTTTAAAAAGAGATCATTAGTTGGGCATATAAAAACTGCATGACAACTACAGGAATCAATTAGAGGATGATAGAAAGGATTAGATAAGCAATTCACAAAGAAACAATGGGAGGATATATGCATGGTTCCCAAACATGCAGTCTAGAAGATTTAGGATTTTTGCTTGGAAGTATTGCATAGTTATTTTTATACCCCAAAACAGACTCCAAAGAATTTTTCCTCAAGCAGAATGCAAATGTTGGAGGTATAATGTGGAAGAAAGAGTTAACTGGAAACATATTTTTGGAGTGTAATGAGTTGACAGACTAAAAATTCCCTGCAGACAAGTCTGTCTGAAAGTCTTGATGAGCAAATTGGATTAAATAAGGGCATGATTTTTTGAGCTGTGATACAGAACTGGAATTCCCTAGACATAAGTAAGGTCTTGCAGAGTTTAATTCTGATGGCTGCCAAAAAATCAATTACTAGAAAATGGAATTTAAAGTCTAAACCAACCATACTGGAAATAATATAGTAACAAACACACAAGAACTGGAAGTTGGATCTTTACAAAACAGTAGGAACAAAAAAATAGGAATTTTGGGACAATACATGCAGAATAATGTTTTGAAAGAGGAATAAGGTTTAAAGTAAGGCAGCAAACTAAATGACCTATATAATTTGTCATTGACAATGACTTACAGAAGATTAAATATGATGTAGAACGTAACTGAAAACATGTCAATATGATTTGTTTTAATTTATATAATTGTATGACAGCCTAGGTGTTAAGTGATAATTTAATAAGGATGGTTCTTGTTTTAAAAATGCATTATCCAAACAGCCTGGTTGAAGTTCAGAATGATGCGGTGGATGAGAGATCTCTTGTGCTGTGTGAACAGGTCCATACTTTGATGAAGTTTTTGGTAATTGTCCTTGGCCGGGTGCATATGATGGAAGAATCAATTTTGTCTGGACCAAAAGGTAATTATCAAAAGAAGAGAGTCCCCCCCCCCCAACATCTTTATTAAATTTCCACATATGACAAAGACAATCTTACATTTACATAAATGAAAAAACATACAAAATAATATTTCTTTAGTTGTAAACAGTTCACATCACAGACACCATTGAAACAACTGTAGTTGTAAACATTATAAATCACTTATAAACCTTGCAGTCATTGTCAGTTAAGCATTATATAGCTCATTCAAATCCCACCGATTAAACCTTGTTCCTGCTCTGCATATACTTTTTCCTCACAATTCCCATTTTTTTCTATGTAGTTTCCTCCTTCCCTTTTCTAAAGATCGCAATTCCAGTTGTTTTATCTCTGTTACTATATTCACGACTTCTAGTAAAGTTGGTCTAGACTGATTTCCATTTTCTAGCAATTGCTTTTTTGTCAGCCACCACAATTAGACTCGGCAAGGCTTTACTATGTCTAGGCAATTCAGATTCTGTAGCATAACTCAATAAAATCATCTCACCAGTCAGTCCAATCCACCCACCCAGCATCTCCGACAGAGCAACCCGCAGGGAATCCTAAAAGTCTGCCAGCTCATCACACCTTCAAGAAATATGCTCCCAGCTACCTCTTTCTTGCCTATCACACCTCCAGCATTCGCTATCCACCTGAGGAAAAATTATTTGGAGTCTACTTGGGGTATAAACATACCTATTGTAAACATTTCCAGGCGAAGATCCTACATCGTCTACACTTTGTTGCATATTTGGGAGATATACATATATTCTCCATTGTCTCTTTGTGAATTGCTTAGCCAATCTCTCTTCCCAATCCTTTCTAAGCTCCTCTGATTGATTCTTGTAACTATCATGCAGTATTTTACATGCTTTACTAATTATTCCTTTTTTAACGGCAGCTTCTGTTCTAGAGTCCATTATAAACTCTACCAGTGCTGGTCTTTCATTTAGGAGCCCACTATTTCTTTCTCTTTGCCTATACTCTGATATCAATGCTTGATAGGGAAGGCAATCTCTAACCTGCAGTCCAAATAAAATTTAGCCTCTTCCCATTCTATTACCTTTCCCTTTCTAGTTATTTGCTCCCAATACCTTGGTTCCTTTGTCATGTTTCTCCAATAAATTCCAGCCCCCTCTTGCCTATTATCTGTATCCCTGACCACAGTTAACTCTATCGGCAAAATCTCTTTTCTCCATCCTCGTACTGGTTTGGTTCTTAGAATACTCCATGCTATTTTATGAATATAATACTCTGTATGACTTTGGCTGTTCTCCTTAAGAGTCTGCATCCAAAATCCCAATCTCTCCTTATTTCTTGAGCTTCCTCCCTGCATCATCATAATTTGTGCTATATATAAGAGCCTTAACTGTGTTGCTCTAAAATACCCCCTCAAGTTTGCTAATCCTAGTCCACCTTGTTCTATTGGTAGAATCAGCTTATCCCATTTGACACTTCCTGTCTTCCCTTCCTAGATAAAATTATTCAACTCTTTTTTAATTGCTATCCACATTTTTTCCTCTGGTAGATGAAAGTATGCCTGACCTGTGTATAAGACTAAAGGGACTAAAAACATTTTAATGGCTTTTATCTTAGTATCTATATCCATATAACAAAACTTCCAGTTTCTCAATTTTTGTATTATCTTATGTTTAGTCTCTTCCCACATATCCTTAGCTGCCACCACAGAGTCATTTCTAATCCATACTCCTAAATACTTCATTTTATCATGCCCCCATATATATGGATATTGTTGGACCAATTTGTGTGTGGGTACATAATTTACCACTACTGCCTTTGTTTTACCTTCATTAATTTTGTATCCCGAGAAGATCTGAAACTGTCTTAAAATGTTCCACAACACTGTAATGTCCCTTTCTGGGTTTGTCATGCATAAAATAATATCATCTGCAAATAGAGCCAGCTTTTCCTGACTACCATATCAATTATATCCTTGAATTTCTGAGTCCTTTATTTTCTTTGCCAGTGGTTCTAAATATAATGCAAACAAAGGGGAAAGCGGACAACCCTGCCTGGTTCCTCTACTCAAGCAGAAATTATTGGAGTGGACCCCCGCCCACTTTAATTCTCACATCCGATCCCTCATATATTCTTCTAATCAACCTTGTATGTAGATTGGTTATACATAACCATTTTTATCGCATCCCTTCCTATCCTGTTAGTAATAGAGTCTCATCTACCTTTAACTTTGGCATATTTAATTCTTCCATAAACATTTCCATTTGTACCGTTTCTTGATTTCCATATTTCTCTGCTTTATACAAATTTTCATAAAATTTCAGAAATATTTCTAATACTTCTTCAGGGTCTCTTGTTACCTTCTTGTTATAGGCTCCCTAAGCTTGGTGATTGCCCTTTCCACTTTTTGTTGCCTGAGTTGTTGTGCTCTAGAATTATTATCACAGTCAGTTGCTTAACAGCAATCTTTCAAAACGTATGCATATTATCGAGGTAATCCCTTATTTTCTATTTAGCATTCTGCAGTTGCTCCTTTTCTTGTTACGAGAGATTCCCCTACTTTGCAATACTTCAACATTTGTCAATCCCTCTAAATAATTCTTGTTACTGTTTAGCCATCTCCCCCCTTTCTTTTATTTCCAATCTAGTTTTAACCTAAACTCCACTTTAATTTTATCCCACTCCTTAGCTATGTGTTCAGAATACAAATCTGTCTTCTCTAGTAGCTCCAGAATTAATTCCACAACCCATTCCTTAAATTCCTCTCTCTTCAACCAGTAGGTAGGGAAGCGCCAGTGTCTCATTTTTATTTCATTACCTTGCGTTTTTATTTTAGTTATTATTGGTGCATGATCCGAAACAGTTATTGGGTGTGTTTCAAGACCTTCAATTAAATGCACATGTTTCTGTGAGATATAAAATCTGTCTAGCCCCCAGTTTTTGTATCTCGGTGAGTAATATGTAAATTCACTCTGAACTCCTAGTACTGAATTCACATCTTCCATGCCAAACATTTTCATAAATTTCTTCAACATCTACCCTCCCTTGTTATATTATCCCTTCTAGGCCCCCCAGACACATATTTACTGTTGCAAATCAAATTCCAGTATCCACATATAAGTAATATTCCTTGCTAAAAGCTGATTATTTATCCCAAAAATTTCTTAAGCTCCATTACAGCAGTTTTAGGAGGGATGTAAATGCATGCCAGTGTAATCCTCCTCCATAGCCAGCAGCCCCTTAGTACTATGCATATTCCATTATCCTTTTCTCCCTCTTCTATCACTATTGGAGCTCCTCTTACAATTAAAATAAGTACACCTCTTTTCCTTTGCCCCAAATATTTCGCTAACCATCCTACAAATCTTTCTTTATCAAATTCACGTGTTCAGGTCTTTCTAGGTATGTCTCCTGTAGCATAGCTACTTTCACTCTACAGTTAATATAGTTCACTACTCTTTCTTTGTTATATTTATCTGGAATACCATTTAGACTGAAAGACATAACAGAAAGCATAATTTTCTTATATAGTTATTATTGCCACCTTTTATATATAACTGCTGTTTTGCTAAATCTCTAGTTCCAACTTTTATGTTACATGCATATACTGTCCGGCAGTTTGGTCTTTTATACAGTTGTTTCATCTCATATCCATTTGCACCCATGTCACACCTTACATAACTTTTTGGTTTTTTTTGAAAGCCCTCAAACAGAACAAACACCCCCTCCCCAAAAAAACCTCCTAAAACCTATGAACTTTAAAATAACTCACAAAACTATGTACATCTTCAAATATTGAAGTTTTTGCGTCCTAATAAGAACATAAGTTCTAAGTTGATAGCTCCACAGACAGGCTAAAATTAACCAAAAAGAAAGGTTAGACATGCTAAGATGCACGGTACATCTTGTGCTATTAGTAAATGCTATTTAATTTGTTATATCTATATAACTCCCAGTTGAGAAAACTCTTGAATACTTTTGTTACACGCCTGCACTGGCCAGTAATCAAGTAGCCTCAATCCATACCACTAACACCAGTGAGGGATATGCACACTGTACAAGTACACACACACAGTAAAGTACAATTTCCTTAAGAGCACACAGAGATCACAGTCAGTCTGGGGCTGGTTTCTCCCTCTCTCTCTCCAGATTCCCAATAAGACTCCCCACTGACACAGCTATAGTGTTAAGATCTCAGCCGAGTGGTCAAGCCAAAACCTCCAGCATCCTCTCTGTCCAACCAGTGCTTTGTGTCCCTACCCAAGTAGCTGACACACACACACACACTTTGAGATTTGATTTATATACAAACACACAAACTCCTGGGGAAGGCTGGCACAGGTTCTCTAGCTATGCCCCCTTTTGCCTTGACTATACGGAGTACCACCTGCCACCAACCATCCTTATCAGCCACTGTGAAGGCCTTTACTAAAGGGTGCCCAATTCTACTGCGTAATGTTACTGTTATCCAAAAAGTAAGTGTGACCAGAGCTTTTAAGGCTATTTAGGACTGGCCTATACAGTATCACCAAATACATGCAAGTACTCTTAACAGCTTAAATATCTTTAAACAAAACCAGCCACAATTAAAAGGTTTAAATATATTTAGTAATAAATAATAAAAGCACAAGACAATACTCATTAACCCACAGAGTGACAACAGAGTTCAGAAATAAAGGGAATACTTTAAAACAACATTGCAGGACAGTCTCACAAACACAGAAAAGATCTACACTAACCTTGCTATATTCTTGTCTATCTTTCAGAGAAACTATGTTCTAAATAACTTATTTACAGGGCAAGGCAAATGCAGATTAGAAGTGCTGAAGAGATGTTTACAGGTACAGAACAAGATACAAAATGACCAGACTTTCTGTCTTGAGATAGTTCCTAAATTAATAATACACATTAATGCTGGGTTAGCCGCCTCACAGCAAGAAGGCTGGGGTGCCTTCTGTGCGAAGTCTGCATGCCCTCTCTCCCTGTGGTCGTGTGGGTTTCCTCCCACATCTCAAAGACATGCTGTAGGTGGGACTGGATACTCTAAATTGGCCCTAGGCGCGAGTGCATGCGTGTGCCTTCCATGGAAGGTTGGGCACCAGGCTGACAACTCAACACCATAAAACTCCACTGCCGATCATGAACGGACAGGTGATCCATTGAGGCGACCCCTAACCGAGAAAAAACGAAAGAAGAAGAATTACTGCTGGGTTAGCTAGATGACATCACTATTTGACACCTGTATCTAGTTCCCAGGCTAAACAGATACCAACATAATTTAACATGTCTCTATGAAAAATACTTATCTCTTAGAAGCTTGCCTAAAACTGGAAGTTGTAAAATAATTACCTTGGAAATCTGTAATTGCCTCTGTTTCCAGACAATAGGAAAGCCTACAACTCTAGACATTGTGTCTGCTATGAGCTGAAACAGAGATAACAGAGTCATAAACAAGTTCCACTTATTAGAGTTTGCAAGTTAACTCTGTAGGTCTCAACTTCTGCTATGAAAACATACATTTGCACAGGCATATAGTCCATCTACATTTTTGTTCTTCTCCAGCAGAGTGCACTGTGGTTACATTTTTGAAGCTCGGCACATAAAATACAGTTTAACCATAACATATAGTTCTCTTACATTTCTAAGGCAAGCGCACAAATCATATTATTATTCACAAATGACATAGAATTATTTACAAAATTCTATCTAGCTGGCAGCCTTCAGTCAACACATTCTCCAAGCCATTTTTCTTTATCAAATTGTCTTCTAGTGACATGCAAACCAGACAATTAACTGCTTAAGGGTACCTTGTTTATCAGAAAGAAAGACTTACAGTATTTAATATTAGTTTTCATTTACATGCTTTGTAATAAACTTGTTACTGAATAACGCCTATGGTTTTTACCTAGTCATTTCCCTATGCAAGCATGGGAAAAAGCACACATTTTTATTTTGTCATACTCTGTTAACCAGACCCTCGAGCTCTCCCACATCTCCTCCCCTCCTCATTCTTTTTTCTTTGCAGTGTCTACATTTTTCAAAACTGGACAAAGAAAAAGAGAGAAGAGTGAACAAGCAAAAACAAAAGCACCTTATATTAGTATCCCCAATGCATTTAAAAAACCTGAGAGAAGTTTACTTCAAGTCTAACTGGGTTTGTATTATCTTTAAAGCTTTCACACCTGGGAAAATGCCTGATTGTTTTCAGGGAAACTTATGTCCTAGCCAGTTTCTTTGTTCTTTTTTTTTCATTTCCATCAGCCAATCACCTTCCACCAGACTGTCTCCAGTTTCTCTTTATCAAACTGTCTCCATGGAGACATGTTGCAGAAATGCTACTTGGTATAGATATTTGCAACAGCTAGAAAAAAACTTATAATATTCAATATTCTTTTTTCATTTACTTGCCCTGTTTTGAAACAAAGGTGCTTAATCTGTCATTTCCCGTGCAAGAATGAAAAAGAAGCACACTAATTTGAACTCTGTCATGCCCCATAACCAGGTTCCCTTTTTCCTTTTTTTTTTGGTAATCATTACATGCCTGTTTCTCAAAACTGCACAAGAAAAAGAGAAGAGGGGAGAAAAATACCCGTTTACAATCCCCATTACACCCAAAAAACAGCATACAAAGAAAACCATGCAACACAGATACAATGCTATTAAGTGAAGAAGGCGTTTTCTTTACTTACAGTTAGCATTCTCCCCTCTTCCCCTCCCCAAAGCATTTTTCCAAATATTAATAACATGAAATAGGGTATATACTTGAGTCCCCCACTCAGCAAACAAATTTTGAAGAAGTCCAATATTTCCAGATTTTTTTGGGCGATCATATTTCACAAATATAATTAATGCTTGGTCATTCCACATTAAGTTACTGATTATATTACTGTTCTTCTCCATCACCCAGATCCTGTCTCTGCTTCATTTCCAACGTCCTCTCAGTTCTTCTGGTCAACTCTCATGCTCCCTTCCTTCTCTCCAAAATTTTCCGTTGAAATACTGGAAAAGGTTTCACAGGTGCAGTCTCTCTGTGGTCTTTATTACTAGAGGAGCGAGAAGTCGAATCTCCTTCTGTTTCACAGCTCAGTTTTTGTTGCACAAACTTCTGTATTTCCCCCT
This sequence comes from Protopterus annectens, assembly GCF_019279795.1. Lineage (NCBI taxonomy): Eukaryota > Metazoa > Chordata > Ceratodontiformes > Protopteridae > Protopterus > Protopterus annectens. Next base: position 520,958,818 of record NC_056725.1, on the reverse strand, counting down.
TAGCATGCACTTCATCAAAAAATGATTTTGTCCCTCCAGGGAAGAATACCTTGAAGACAGCTGGATATAGCAGTTTGAATTTCACACCTGTGTCTCGGCATTCTCTCAATAGAGGGATGAATTTATTTCTCTTTTGCCTGGTGTACAATGGGCAATCATTTTCCACAAACACTCTGCTGTCACCTACTTTTTATTACTTTGTCCTTCTGCCACAGTTTTGACAAAATCAATTCTTTCTGCTGGTAGGATTACATGTTTATTATTAAAGGTCTAGGTTGCATTCTTATCGCTAGACTTGGAGCATACACAACATGTGCCCGTTCAGCTAATAAATCCTGCTCTGGAATACCAGTCCAGCTGCTTATTTATGCTTTCATGAATTTAATGCATTCTGTTCCATCCAGCTTCTCTGGTACAGCTGAAAATTTCAAGTATTCCCTATGTGCTCTTTCCTCCAATTCTATTTTTTTTTGAAACATCTCTTCCTCAGCAGTCTCATTCAGTCAGCCTTTTCTTCATTTCAACCTATGACTTTTGCAGCTTTATCATCTCATCTGAATATCCGCTTAAAGCTTCTTCCATTTGTTCCAACCTTTTGTTGTTTGTGTTAATATACTCTATCAATGTTTTATTTTAACCAGGTCTGTATGCAGTTGTCTTGTATCATCCTGTAGTTTACTGAAGTCATGTCTGAAGGTTGCATTACTTTTTGAGGAGCAGCTGCAGAACTCTCCCTAGTCAGTGTTTCTTCCTCACGTTTTGTAGCATATTTTTTCCAGGCCTTCTGTATTTCTTTATTCTAGGCATCCAGACAGTGTACTTACTAGTCAGTTGCTGAAATTCACCCATAAACACAAGTTTACTGCCCTTCTCTGCTAAGTTTCTGATTTCACATTGGGAGAACTAAAAACAAGCTGTTACTCAGTGTGCAGCCATCTTGGAACTCCCAAGAAGAGAGCTCTTCTTAGTCTTTAGTAAATCTCTGGTCATCAGGAAAAAGGGGGGAAGCCACAGAGTAACATTCTCATCCACGGGAAAGAAAATGCATCTTATTTTCAGGCTTGTTTGCAAGGAATCCTGGAAAAGAACTTTGGTTAATGGTCTGCTGTGAATGGAGGCAAACAGGTCTAATTGGAGAGCTCTTCACATGCAGACATCTCCTGGAAGACCTCCGGGTGTAGCATCCATTCATGACAGTCAGTCCCTGAAATGTTCAGTCAGCCTACAACAGTGTTCTGCTCTGAAGGGATGTAGATTGCCAGTGCCTGCCTGCAGGGAGAGACTGTGCTGAGATGTCACAGCTCAGGTAGTTATGGCTAGTCTGCACAGGAAGTAAGACCTGCCCCCAAGATTACTTCCTGGAGTCTTTTAAAGCTTTTATCAGGGTCACCATTTCTTTAAGGTTGGCCTTTTTTTTTTTTTTTTTTTTAATGAAAGGAGGGAGTCCCAATTACCCAGCAATTTGATCCCACTGAAAACTATCCCCATACATAAACTGAGGCATCTGTTGTAACAGAGGCAGACCTGCATTAAGCTGAATCTGATTTTCCTATCACAGGAGTTCTTTTTTGACAAACCTCTGAATTGGCACAGGAAAGGAAAACAAATGTTGGCGTCAAATCCAAATGGATTTGAGGAACCACTGATCTTCCTCATATGAAGGCTGGCTAAAGGAAAGGTTAGGATAGTTGAGGCCATACTGTCGATATTTCTGATACATTTCTTTTTTAAGTGGTCATGGATTAATGAGCCAGGTCTAAGATGTGTAGGCAGAATGATTTCTTCTGACGGAGATAGCCATCATGAGAGAAGTATCCAAAAGACATCCCAGAAATGTTAACCTGTGAGATGGGGTTAGGAAAGATTTCTCCAGGTTTAGTCTGAAGCCCAGTTTTTGAAAGATGTGTATGGCAAATAAAAGGAAAGTCTGTCTGTGTTGAAATGACGCTGTTAACGTGAGGCAATCATCTAGGTAAGGATAGATGTGGATTACCTAAAGTGTGTAGAAGGGACTTTGTAAAAATCCTTGGGACTTTGGAAAATTTGAAAGGTAAAGATGCAAGTTGAAAATGCAATCCAGACACAAAAAATGTTAAATAATGTTTCAGGTTTTTGTGGACTCTGATGTGATGGTATGCATCCTTGAGATCCAAAGTTACCAGAAAGGTCTTGTTTGGAACTAGGGAAAACAGAGAAACTTGTAGGTATAACAATTTGAACTTTCAGCTTTTAAGAAAAGTGTTTAAAACAGAGATCCAACCATGCTCTCCAGATGCTTTCTTTCTTTTGTACTAGAAAGATCCTGGAGTAGAACCCCTTTCTCCACAAAGGAGGCTGGGAAACAGGTTTTATAACTTCCTGAGAAAGCATTTTTGACAGGATTCGAGGAAACAAATGTATTTGATTTTTCTGGATGAAGAGGAAGAGGAATTCCTTGTTTTTGCAGAGGATGAGTCCTGCTGACATTTCTAAAAATTTTGAATTATTTACAATTTCTAGCATCCAAGCATCGGATGTTACTTGCTTCCAAGCAGGAAGGGCAAGAGACAAGATACCTACTGTTGGAAGGGATGTCCGGGGGTGGGGAATGAAGTGCTTAGTCATGCACTTTTCTTTGATTGTGCAAACGCATCTGACGTTACTTTCTTGCTCTTTCTATTTGGAAGCGACAGGATGCCTACAGTTAGAAGGGATGGCCGGGGAGGGGTGGTTTGCGGAAAGGAAGTGCTTAGGTAGGATCATAGGAGGTTACTAGGTTAATGGCCCTGGGGCCTTTACAAGCCTAGCCAAGAGTTTATCCCCAAAAAGCATCAGTCAGCACTTGTCGCCTCTGTCAATGAGGGACACAGGTGCAACCCATTGGGACAAATTTGTTGTTTCCCATCCACTCATCAAGGTTGCTCTTAATGAGGGTCAGTGAGGTGCTCTGTTTGATGTGTATGGGAAGTCTATTCCAGAGATGGGGCGGCCTCTGGTAGACAAACCGGTCTCTCCAACAGGTTTTATTAATGTCACGTATTAGGTTCAGGCCTTTTGAGTGGGTAGTGCATGAGGAGTGAACACTTACGGATATGGAGCATCTCTAGTAAGTTAGGGTCCGAGATTGCCTTGTAGGCGAGACACAGATCACCCGTGAGCAATTTGCATGATACCGAGTAGAGTGATAGTGATTTGAGCCTGTCTGCAAAGGACAGGTGTTGGAGGCCATGGATTCTCTTTGTGAGGTATTTCAGTGGCCTTTCCAGTTGGTGCAGATGTTTGGAGAGGTACATCCCAAACAGGGCATTATATTCAATTATTGGTCTAATGAGGGAGGAGTAGAAAGAGACAATAACCTCCTTTTTTCTGGATGCAATCCCTTTACTTATGAGATGAACAGTACCAAGTAAAAGGCTTTTCTGACCACTGCCGCTACGATGGTCGAATGTGAGGTTATCAACCTGAGTGCCCAGGTCGCTCACCACAGGTTGTGTGCTTAGGAGAGTTGCCTTGGATGTGGTAATTAGTAGGGGTTGTGTTTTTGCTGAAATGGTAGGATACATTTTTTTTGGATTTAGCTTGAGGTCATGACTTTGGCACCAGTCATTAGTTGCTGTGAGACCCTCTTGCCATATGTTAACATTGTTTGGGGAGTCAATGACAGCACCCAACTTACAGTCATCAGCAAACTTGATCAGCCTTTTGTCTTTGCCTGTACCAATGAGAAATAACAGTAGGGATCCCAGGACAGATCCCTGGGGAAACAACACTAGCGACAGGTCTGCTATTGGAGGTGGAGGTGCCTATTTTGACTTTGAGGGTCCTGTCGGTGAGCCAGTTGGCCACTCTCCAGATGAGACACGGAATCACATAAAGTTGTGTTAGCTTTTCAAGCCACTGCCATTTCTTTCTTACTGTTTCATTGCCAATTAGTTTTGTATTGCTGCTTTCCAGACTTTCTGTTGCCTTAGTTTGAAAGGCTTACTGAAAAATGGCCCAGGACTAGTGGGCCCTTCCTACTATACTTGGGGACTGTTGACTGAAAAGGTTGTTTTACTTATTACATTAGATTGCCACATTCTTCTACACACTAATACTTCAGCAGAACAACAAACAAAAATGCCATCTTTTTCTTGGCTGAGGGGTAATGTGGGGTGGGGCATTAAATATTTGTGATTTAATATTCTCTGGAAGACTCTGTAACCTGAGTCAGGTGTATCACCTCTACAGAAATCTAGTGGCTACAGCTCTACAGACTATCTGCTACATGACATAAGCACTTCAGAATATGTTTTGTTACCAGAGATGCAAATGAAAGCAAATCAGTCACAGATTTAGATTCAAAAGCAGGTAAATTAGAAATAATTTGATAAATGTCTGGAAATGTGGCAAGAAAGAATTTGGGCTAATGAGCTTGCCATTTTATAGCTCTGAAGGCCAATGTGGTAGTAGTATAGACCTTCTTGCCGAATCAACCTAAACGGCATTGGGAATGAGGATGAAAGACGCAAAGGGCTTAGAAGCATCATCTTTACAACAGAAATGACAATAGGGCCTACCAGAGATTACTGAAAAAGGGGTCTATATCACTTATAAACCAAGTCATTGTGGAAAATGTGTTCAAAGTACAAAACGATAAACCAGATGAAAGCAGACTAGGAGGGGCAACCAACAAAGTCCAATACACTGTTTATTGTCAATCACCAAAATAATAAAAACTTTATAAAACTTTACGCTTAACTTGATCACCGTGTTTTCATCTTGCAAAGAAACTTCATCAGAATAGAGCGTACTATATAACCAGACTATATATACATACATACATACATATATATATATATATATATATATATATATATATATACACTAAAGCTATCCCAATCAATTAACCAATCATAACTAAAATACAATGAGCAAAAGACAATCAAAAACAGATCTCAAAATATATATAATATTCACTAAAATTCAACTATACATATTAAATGACCTAACTACACTTACAATGTAATGTTGTTTTTCTTTCGGCTTTTCCCGGTTAGGGGTCGCCACAGCGGAACTCTGGTCCGCTAATGACTGGCAGTCGATTTTTATGATGCAGAGTTGCCAGCCCGACACCCATCCTTCAATGAAGGCACGCCCACTCATGCATGTCTTTAAACGCCACTCGACCGCGGGGAGGACATGCAGACTCCACAGAGAAGGCACTCCAGCTGAGAATCGAACGGGAGAACCTCTTGCAGTGAAGGTACAACATTACAATATAATAAAAATAATAAATAAGAGATAGGTTTAAAAAAATTCAAAAGTTTAAAACTAAACATAATGAAATGTATAATTTGACCAATAATTTCAAATACAATGCTTCCATGTAGTGGCCCATATAGTGTAAACTTTGCACTTTAGCTGCCCTTAAGAACTACTGCCAGGGAGACCATATAATTTCTCTTATTTATTTTCATTATATTTTAAGTGTAGTTAGGTCATTGAATATGTATAGTTGAATTTTAGTGAATATTACATTTATTTTGAGATCTGTTTTGCTAATGGTCTTTTGCTCACTGCATTTTAGTTATGACTGGTTAATTGTTTGATTGGGATAGTTTAAGTATATATAGCGTCTGGTTATATAGTATTCTCTATTTTGAAGTTTCTTTGCAAGATGAAAACTCTGTGATCAAGTTAAGCGTTAAAGTTTTATAAAGTTATTATTTTAGTGATTGACAAACACTGTACTGGACTTTGCTGGTTGTCCCTCCTAGTGTGCTTTCATCTGGTTTATCACCTACATCACTTAATCGAAAACCCAGATGATCAAACCAATATTCATTGAACCCTTTACATCGATAACTCAAACCAACAAACAAACTTTTAATCAAAATATTTTCAAGGACAAAATAACACCAGGCCAATCTAGCGACTGTCAAAAAAATAAAACTTAAAACCCACCCATGTGGGTGTGTGTGTGGTCTACTCCACCTCCCGCCAACTAAATATACCAACTCTGAGATCGCAATACAGTGGGCAAAAGGACAAATTCCCAATGGTGGCAACCCGTTGGTTTGTCCTGGGAAAAAAATTAGATTAAAAGTTTGTTCGATGGTTTGAGGTTTCGATCTAAAGGGTCCAATGAATAGTGGTTTGATCATTTGGGTTTTCGATTAAGTGATATGGACCCCTGAAAAAGGCATTTTGTGCAATTCCAGCATATTATAAAGCTTGTCAGACGTCTTGCGTGTAGGGGGTTGAGCATCAGGGGAGGCACAAGCAGAAAAATGCATGCTCCAAAGCTCCAATACACGTGGAATTTCTAGGGTTTTAAGAGAGTCAGCATTAAGAAATTCATAATACCTTTTGAGTATCTGAAGTGTGTTTTTCTTCACAGAAATATATCTTTCATTTTGTAAATGGTATCTCAGAAAGAAATCTCCCAACAGTAGAATCAGAAGAGACATGTTCCTAAGATTCGGGTTCAAAATGGGATGGTAAGTAGACTTGAATTGTGTAATTCAAGCCTTCCTTTTCTGAATCTGTGGAAGACTTCCTCTGAAGAAAAAAGGGACCTTTTTTCTCTTGGAATAAGTGGATACAGAATGAAGAGACTAAACGTCTCAAAAACGAAAGGCATGTACTCACCCATAAAGACGATCTACAGGTTTATAGGTGTGTACTAGGCTATTGACCACAAGGGCCTTTTAAGTCTAGCCATGCATCCCAAATCTCTGACAAGTTCTGGTACCCTAGAGAAGTGCAAGCAGGGGCTTGGGAGATGAAACATTTACAAGCAAAGGCCTGGGATATGAACCATTTATAGGCTGCCTGTGTCCATTACAGACACTGGGGCCAAACAAGGAATGAATTTCCTGTTCCCAATCCAGTTGTCCAAATTACACTTGAATTGGGTTTGGGAAGAATTCTGCTTCACATAGATGGGGAGCTTGTTCCAGAGAAGGGATCATCTGTACGATACATAACCTGGCTCTCTATCAGGTCCTATTCAAATATAAATATATATATATATATATATACATATATATATATATATATATATATATATGTATATATATATATATATGTACACACACACATATATATATATATATATATATATATATATATATATATATATATATATATATATATATACATATATATATATATAGACAGATACACCCCTAGAGCTGAGTATGAGCAAATAAAGAAGAGAGACGAACCAATAGTCTTCAAAGAGTCTTATCACAAATGTCTTATGGTAGCCTGAACACCTATAAAGGTGTTACAATGTGATCCTGAAAGGAACACACAGTCAGCGCAAACACAAACCTTTCGGTTCAAGGCACGTAAATTGAATGATAAAAGCACAAGCTTACAATGTCAATACCATCATCGTCGGTTTCCACTCACCAAATATGTTCAACAATGTCATTAATTACACAAACTAGCTGGAACGAGCAAAGAAAGTCCGCCCAGGTGACGTCTATGCATATACCTGAGACAATAGTCCAAACGACCCAATAAGGCAGCAGTAGTTCTTAAGTTAGTTATCGTTCCAGTAAATTGGCGTTTGAATAAGTTCCAAATACGACCCTTCGGTTCTGCATAAGCGTAAAAAACAGTAATACTGTCCACATGTGAATATATTCCAAGCCACGATTTTTTAAAAGTTAAAAATAGATTTAATAGATTTAAATAGTGAGCGCTTTCGCGGGCAATCCACCCGCTTCATCAGACAAACAAGAACATAATTAAAAAACTAGTTTAAATACAAACTGGCGCTAAAGCTAATCCAATACTGACTCAGGTATCAACCATGTGACTCCTTCCCATCTGTAATCGATGTAAATAAACATACCATCAACAGGAACCGGCTGCTTAGTGAATAGCACCGTACAAAATTACTACACAGAACCTGCAAATGCTACAAAATCACATAATACAGATAGCTTAGTTAAAATATACAGCATATACATGTGATACCAAGAATATAAATAGAACTAAAAAACAATGCACTAACTTGAACTTATACCTGGAGAAGGACGATGACCCATAAACATAAACAGTAACAATGAATATGTAGAATAGATGCCTAATGATTAAATATGTACTCTACTGGATAGCACACAAGCCATACTAACCAAAAGACTATTGGCCTCAGCACAGTAGTTGCCCCCACTGATAACATGACTAAAAATGAAAAATAACATGGAATGTGCAAAAAATCAATGAAATTGATGAAATTAAATAAAATAAAATAAAATAAAATAAAATAAACGTAAAATGTGATGAAGTAAATAAATACAAAGAACTAGAAAAATATGAAATAGGACGACTATAGGGCTAACCTAAAAATATGTATATATATATATATATATATATATATATATATATATATATATATATAAGTATATATATATATACATATATATATATAAATCTAAGGGCCCTGCCTTTTAAATGCGGTTTGATGGATAACACTTCATTCAGACCTTTCTCCCTGTGAGCAGCCAACCTACAGATCCATTTCAGTTCTGCCTGCTCAGTAAGGTTCACAATATCTCCCAATCTATTGCCCTCATGCACCACCTGTAAAACCTGAAACAAAAAACTATGCTTATCTCCTTCCCTCAAAGTGTGCTTTGCCAATGCGCTATATTCCTGTTGTCTCCTTAGGCAATAACCATGATCCCTTATTCTCTCCTTTAGTGTCCTATTAGTTTTTCCTACGTAAAATGAAAAACAATGCACACAGTGAGCCACATATATAACATTTTTGGTGTTACAATCACTGTTGCAAGTAATGGTCCAAAGATGGTTCGTAGTAGGATGTCTAAAGTAGTGGGATTCATCAATGAATCTGCATTGCATGCATTTGCCACACTTACTGGTTCTTTCGAATCCAGTCTTGGGTTCTGATAATGAGGTGGAGCTACCACAAAGCAGCCTCTTCAAACTATACATATTACTGTAAATAAACGATGGACTATCTCCTACCATTATGGCTATTCGATTATCCACCGTTAATATGTTCCAATGTTTCTTAATTAACTCTTGGATGACACTAAGTCCTCCACCAAATGGTAGAATTACACCAAGTGGTCGCACTACATCCTTATTGCCCAAATATACGTCTGGATCTATACTCTCTGAAAAATATGGTTTCGCTCTACTCTCCCTTAACTTATCCATCTTCTTGTACACTCTATCAATCTCACTTTGGGTATATCCCCTAGTATTAAGTCCTTCCTCAAGTACTGTTAGTCCTGAGTGATAGTCTTCCTCCCTGGTAGACAAACGTGAAATGCGCATTGCTTGACCCTTAATGATATTAGTGAAGATATGTGGGTGATGCATGCTTTCTCTGTGAAGAAAGGAGGGCTTATAACATGTTTTACGATAAGTTCTAGTGTTGATTCTTCCATCAACCTTAAAGACTGTAACATCTAAGAAATCTACCCTCTCAGGGGATGAATTAATGGTGAATTTTAAAAAAGAACTCTTGGTGTTAAGTTCTTGGTGGAAGGCAAGAAGTTCTCTCATTGTTCCCTTCCAGAGAAGAAAAAGATCATCCACGAACCTCTTGTAGAAATAAATACGTGGATCTAGTATGATGTTAGTCTCCTCAAAGGTCGCCATGACTAAATTGGCATAGCTGTTAGCACAGCTAGTGCCCATGGCGACCCCTTTTACCTGCTTGTAACAGGTTCCACCATAGAGGAAGACATTGTTCTCAAGAACTATCTCCATTAATGATGATATGAGATCAATTTTACTGATGGAAAAACCAGAATGCTTAGCTAGATATGACTTTAAAAAGTGGGGGTAACCATTGTGCTGAGGCCAATAGTCTTTTGGTTAGTATGGCTTGTGTGCTATCCAGTAGAGTACATATTTAATCATTAGGCATCTATTCTACATATTCATTGTTACTGTTTATGTTTATGGGTCATCGTCCTTCTCCAGGTATAAGTTCAAGTTAGTGCATTGTTTTTTAGTTCTATTTATATTCTTGGTATCACATGTATATGCTGTATATTTTAAAAGCTTATCTGTATATGTGATTTTTTTTAGCATTTGTAGGTTCTGTGTAGTAATTTTGTACGGTGCTATTCACTAAGCAGCCGGTTCCTGTTGATGGTATGTTTATTTACATCGATTACAAATGGGAAGGAGTCACATGGTTGATACCTGAGTCAGTATTGGATTAGCTTTAGCGCCAGTTTGTATTTAAACTAGTTTTTTAATTATGTTCTTGTTTGTCTGATGAAGCGGGTGGATTGCCCGCGAAAGCGCTCACTATTTAAATCTATTAAATCTATGTTTAACTTTTAAAAAATCGTGGCTTGGAATATATTCACATGTGGACAGGTTTTTTACGCTTATGCAGAACCGAAGGGTCGTATTTGGAACTTATTCAAACGCCAATTTACTGGAACGATAACTAACTTAAGAACTACTGCTGCCTTATTGGGTCGTTTGGACTATTGTCTCAGGTATATGCATAGACGTCACCTGGGCAGACTTTCTTTGCTCGTTCCAGTTAGTTTGAGTAACTAGTGACATTGTTGAATATATTTGGTGAGTGGAAACCGACGATGATGGTATTGACATTGTAAGCTTGTGCTTTTATCATTCAATTTACGTGCCTTGAACTGAAAGGTTTGTGTTTGCGCTGACTGTGTGTTCCTTTCAGGATCACATTGCAACACCTTTATAGGTGTTCAGGCTACCATAAGACATTTGTGATAAGACTCTTTGAAGACTATTGGTTCGTCTCTCTTCTTTATTTGCTCATACTCAGCTCTAGGGGTGTATCTGTCTATACTCTTTTTGGCTTTTACCAGGGTGGTTTATATACTACTATATATATATATGTGTATATATATATATATATATATATATATATATATATATGTGTATATATATATATATAAGATTTTACACAACTATATTATGTCCTTACATTCACTGTTGCAGTACTCAACATATGGGAGAGTGTCAAAGCCCAAGAAGAAACTTGGGAGGAGGGAGCAGTAGAACCTTCTAAGAAGCCATGAAGAATGACCCTAGGAAAACCAGCTCTAGCTCTGGAGATACCATCCAACTTGTAGTGCTACCATCCAACTTGTGCTTGGTAAAAGTATGCACAGAGTCCATGTAGCTGCTTCAAGAAAAGGATTAGTATCTAAGCCTGTGAAAAAGAAGCACCAGAAGAAGCCACAGCTTTAGTAGAACGAGCTTTTACAGAAGTAGGAAGGCTCTTGGCATGAAAAGTATAACTAAAAGAAATGGCCTTTGAGATTCAAAATAGTTTGCTTGGATACAGCTAATCCTAGAGACCTAGGATGAAAAGAAACTGATCAGATTTTCTAATAGACTTAGTCTTACCAATATAAAGATTTAAGTGGTCTATACACATACATCCAAAGTATGCAGCACCCTCTCACTGTCAGACTGTGGAGAGGGGGAAAAGTAGGCAAATGAATGGGCATAAAAGGAGGATTAGTATGCAAGAACGCGGATGTCCTTGTGAAATATCAAAAAAAGGAGGACAAGCCATAAGGGGCTGCAACTCAGACACCCATCTGGCAGACGTAACAGCTAACAAAAGGACTGTCTTACAAGAACAATGTTGTAAGGAAGCTGAAACAGCAGGCTCAAAGGGAGCCTGAGTCAACTTCTTCAAAACAAAATTAAGATCCCAGGGAGGAGGAACAAGCTTACTGGGAGGTCTAATGTGAAGGATGCCTTTAAGGAATTGTTTAGTCTCAAATCTAGAAGCTAAAGGAGGACATAAAGGCAGACAAGCACAGACAGCTGATAAGTGGGCCTTAATAGAACAGGCCAAATCAGCATTGAGCAACTCACACAAATAAGACAGAAGTAAAGGAACATCCACTGTAAGTGGGTCCAAGTTACGAGAAAGACACTAAATAGAAAACCTCTTCCATTTGGATAAGTAGGATTTCCTGGCTTCCTGCAGGACCCTGTGCACATCTTCAAAAAAAAAAAAAAAGTGTCTATGTGGAATCAAAATCCCATCACCCGCAGTGTCACCTGAAGAGTGGACAAGTGGGGATGGATGAGCAATCCCTTGTCTTGTGTGACTAGATCCACCCTGTAAGGTAACTTGTGATGACTGCCCTTGTCTAAATGCAGATGAGGGAACCAATGCTGTCTCGGCCAAAAGGGAGTCACCAACAAGATTTTGGGAGCATCCTGTGAATTTAGAACAGGACTTTTAGAATGACGGTAAAGGGGGGGGGGAGCATAAAAAATATCCCCTTTCCAAGGAAAAGATAGGTGGTCCTTCCAAACTAGAGGGCCTAGGACTCTGGCACAAAATACAGGAAGTTATCAATTTAGAGGGGAGGCAAAAAGATCTACTTGTTCACCAGTGGGGTACTCCTCAATGTTCAGAAACACATCCCTGTGAAGCATTCCATTCATGGGATTGAGTTAAGGACCTGCTCAGAGTGCTTGTCACAATGTTTTGACCCGAGGTAATCTAAACTGCTTGAAGAGTCACTTGATACTGGACAGCAAGATCCCACACTAGGAGTGCCAACTGACAAAGAAGATAAGATCTTGTCCCTCCTTGTTTAACATACCACATCACTGTGGTATGGTCTGTAAATACCTTGAGAGGGCCTGGGAAAAGAGGATGAAAAGCCTGAAGCACCAGTAGAACTCTCATTGTTTTGACATTGATGTGCTTTTTCTGTTTAAGAGGTTACCACAACCCCTGCACCTTTAGGGAGCCAAAATATGGTCCCCATCCCACGTCTGAAGTGTCTCTGAACATCTCCTGAGAGGGAAGAGGGGAATGAAAGGGAAGCCCTGGAGTCAGAGACAACTGCTGGATCCAACAGTGAAGTTCCTTCCTGAGACAAGGTAGAAGAGGAACTACAAATTCTAGGGGATGCGCATGTTGAAGCCAAACTGAGCTCTCAGAAATTCCCTGGCTGTAACAAAAGCCAGAAGGAGTTTGAAAGGATAGGAGTGCTAAGGGCTTGGGAGGAGGAAGGGATGCCAGCACAGACACAGTCTGAATCCTGCACCCCAGAAAAACACTGTCTTGAAAAGGTGTCAGAAAACTTCAAGTTTACTGTGAACCCAGGCTTTGCAGAAGAGAAATGGCAAAGTGAAGATTCTGCAACAGGATCTCTGAAGATGATGCCTGAAAAAGAAGGTCGTCCAAGTAAGGAAATACTTGGATTCCCTGAATCCTGCAAAAAGCCACTACAGGAGTGAGGGATTTGGTGAATATCCTTAGTGCAATAGAAAGGCCAAAGGGCAAAGCAGAGAACTGAAAATACCAGGAAGCAAAAGAAAAATGTAAAAACTTCCTGAAAAGGGGATGGATCGGGATATGGAGATAAGCATCCTTGAGATCCAGAGACACTACATAAGCCTGAGGAAGCAAAAGAGAAAAAGTCTGACGGGCTAACTTTCAAAAGCAGGGCACCTTCAAAAAAGTTGTTAGCTAAGACAGGTCTAGAATTGGCCTCGAGGTTCCCTCTTTTCTGGGTACTTAAAACATCACGGAGTAAACCCCCCTCCCCCTTTAGGACACAAGTACCTCTTGAATACTATCCTGAGTCAAAAGGTCTCAAAGCATCTCTGGAAGAAAGAGATGTTCCTGAGGGAGCTGAGGAATACCCATAAAAGTGGGAGGGAATTTCCAAACCATGAAATTCCCCTGGTGAATAACAGACAGGACCTAGGAATCCTTATTAACCTGTAGAAAACAAGGAGAGAGACAGAAAGACAAAGAAAAAAAGGAACGTAGGTGGGAATAATAGGATAGGTTTGTCTGGAAAAGGAGGCTTCTGAGGCACAGAAGTCTGAGTAGCCTTAGCAGGAGGAGCCAGCTTGCCACCCCTTCTTACCCTTAGGAGGAGGGTGAGATTGTTGGCGAACAAAGGCTGCCTTATAGGGGTAGTTTCTCTGAAATTTAGGCACAGGAGAAACAAACATGTTTACGTTCCTGTAAAGCCTAGCCCTTATCCTAAAGGGACTTTAGCAGCAGCAGCTTCACCTAACAAGTTTTTAATATCAAGAGGGGCATCCATCAACTTAGCCTTAATATCATCAGGCAAAGGTTGAAGCCAAAGCCAAGAATACCTCCTCATCACTGACCCAAAAGCAGAAGCAGAAGCACTAGAAGAAACATCAGCTGCATCATAACTCCACGTGATGGAATAACGAGCCACCTGGGAGGAAGTCCCTAACAGGGAAAGGGCAAAAGTTTGACCCTCAGAGTCTGGAAGATCAAAAATAACCTGACAGGCTTGGGATAGAAGAGCCAACAAATACCTGGACATATGGGTTTGATAATTAACTGCCCTAAAAACCAAGATAACAGAGGTATAAACCTTCTTGCCTAACCTTTCCATGGTCCTGCTATTTTATCAGAGGGCAGTAACGGAGAAGGAAGTAATTGAGAGGGCTTGTCAGCAGAACATCACTTGTACAAAAATTTAGAGTCCTTAGGCACCCTATAGAATCTGTCAGATTTTCTGGGAGCAGGGGGCTGGAAATCTGGTGTCTTAAAAGCAATAGAAAATACATCCAACAAGGCAGCCAAAGCAAGAGGCACAACAGAAGGTTTAGGAGACTCCATCTGCAGCAACTCCTATCTTATATGAACCTAAGAAACCAGAGCATAATCCCATTTACAAAACATCCTGGAAATCATGTCCCCAAAAGAAATCTCTTCAAAGGGAGGATCAGGACTGGTAGATTCCTCTTCCTCTGATCCGTAATACAAAGGAGAGGGAATCTGAGAAGAGTATGCAAGGGATTTCTCATCCAAATTCAGCACCTCCTCAGAGGAATCCTGCTCCCTGGGTCTTTTTATGGGAGTAGAGGACCAAGGGGCTGAAAAAGAGACTCCTTGAGGAGGTTTCAATGCCATCAAAGCACTAAACCCCTAAGTGAAGGGCTGCCATTCACTTTGTGGATCCTTAGGAGCAGGAATAATATGTTTAGTATTTTGCTTTTTCTTCAGTTGGACTTCCACCTTATAAAAATTAGAATACTCTGACCTAGGACAGCATTCAACAACAGTAGTAGGGACGTCTTCGCTGACTAATATCTGGGGAACACCCCTAAACTCCTTGGAGATAATCAGCTGTGGTTCCCCCTGAACATCCAGAACTGATGTCTGCAATGTCTCCTCTGACATGCTTAGTCTTGTACCCTTACCAGCCACCAAACTGGTCAGGGCAGAGGAATCCAACGATAAAGCCAGGTGAATCTCTGGGCATTCACTAGCCTCAGGAGAGGTGTCCAGCAGAGGCTGAACAGCAGAAGATTCTGGGCCTAGGCTTCTTGGCCTTCTTCACTGATGGCTGTCCTTCCAAGTGAGAAATTCCCTCCATTGTGTCTTTCGCAAGAAGCTTAAGATGCTGGTTTTCAAGATAAACAGCCAGAGAAGAGAGTCTACTATCCAGGGTTTTGGATACAAATGCCTGACAGATGGAACAGGATGTATGGTCATGTGAGGCGTCAAGGCAAAACAGACACTGTTCGTTGAGGTCTTTATGGGGAATCTGTCTCCCACACTGGCATTTACTCTTCTTGGATGACATGAAACCCCACAAGCAAAATAAAGAAAAAGATTAATAAAAAAAAGAACCACAACAGGGCACTTATCTGCAACAGCTTGGTGAATCAGCAACTGAACGGACATTCAGACCAACCATCATGAGATGGCATTCGGGCTGGCAGCAAAGAAGTTCTGAGGATGGTACATCCAGACATCACCTTTATGCACTATGCTATGCAAGGAGCATAATGTGACATACAGTGTACCTTAAATCAACCTAAAGGCTTTGGTATAGTGGCTGGAAGTCTGGCCGCTCTTGGTAGAAAAACCCTAATGTAATGAATACTGCAACAGTGAAATGGAAGGACATTGCAAGATTTGTTCTCAAAGAAACTCTACGGAAAATCAAGTAAGGAAGTTTACAAGAAAGTCCCCCCTGGGGGGGGGGGGGGGGCTCTGAAAAGCTATAGCCATCTGATTGTGTTCAAAATGTAAATTGGAGACAGCTGCTAACTTCACTTACATTATTATAAAGATTGGAAAAGGTCTGACAAGAAGTCTAGAATGGAAGGAAGAGGAGATGAAAAGGATCCATCTTCTCAGCATCAGCCCAGATAGAGATTCTCTTCCATATGCTAAGGTAGGCCTTACTGGCATCCAATTTCTGAGAGGCTAACAAAATATGAACCACTTGAGTGGAAAGCCTGGCACCTGTGGGCATGGTTAAAATTGCAGGAACCATGCAGTTAACTTCAGTGTCTCTGGGATTAGGGTAAGGCTGCCCAGAAGGGTGAGTCAGGAGGTCTGGACAGCTGTTCAGCATCCAGGGATGACACAGTAATTAAGGCCAGAAGAAGGGGAATTACACTTGCCTAGGCCAGAAAGGAGCAATGAGCATCACTTTGGCCTTGCATCTTCTTGCTTTCTGAACAAACTATCATCATAGGAAAGGCATATAGAAAACCTGGGGAGAACTGTATACTACAGAGTCTCTCAGTTACTGTTCTTGTGGAGGGATTAGGGTGAAGTAACTACTGCATTTGTAGTTTACGCAGAACACAAAAAGATAGCAGCATGGTTGACCCCGGGTGCTGAAGATCTGATTCACCACTACTTGACTGAGTGACCACTTGTGAGGCAGGAAGGTATCTGCTCAGTTTGTCCACTAACATACTGGAAGTCCCAGGAATGTGTGTTATGAGAAAGCGATGGGAAGACATCACCCTCTGCCATACCCACATGACCTCTCAGCATAGAGGATATGAAAGGTATCCTCCCTGGTTGTTGATGTACCAGACTACTGACATGTCGTCTGTCTGAATAGAGATTACAACCCCTTGAGAGTGTATCCTGGAAAGCCTGCAGAGCTAGGAGAACTACCCTCATCTCCAGGACACTGATATGGAGAGTGGCCTCTGTGTTTGACCATGAGCCTTGAAATGTCTTCCCTTCAAAATGCCCTCCCTACCCCAGCAGGGAAGCATCCATGGTTACTATGGCCATGGGGGGATGTGGTGAAAAAGGACAAGTTTCTGGGAGAGCTGTGGAGTTTAACCACCATATGATGTGAGAATTGCACACAGGCATTAGACGAATCTGCAAATGAAGAGGATGAAGGAACTGGGACAACTCTATTGAAAGGGTCCAGTGAAGAATTTTCATGTAGTCTAAGGGAATTAACATTATTTTCAAAGCCATCAGTCCTAGCAATTGAAGGACATGTCTTGCAGGTGATAAGAGAACCCTAACAGTCTTTATTTATTTTTTCAAACACCTTTATTGAATTATCACTTGTGACACAGGCAAATTTAAATTCACATAAAAGTAATCAAACTATATTAACATAAACCCTATACTTCACATATAGTACTATATATTGTATAACCTAAGCAATATTGAATAAATTATTCAATTCTTACTTTTTTTTTTTAAACAAGAAACATCTTAATTAAACCATCACTTACTACACAAGCAATAATACTTTACACAAATGAAAATAAACCACACCAACCCAATCCTATTCACAAGCATTTTACATCACAAACCATACTGAGACACTCCCAGTTGCAACCATTATACATCACTTATATACTCAATCTTTCTCACTGAAACACTACACAACTCACTTAAGTCCTGCTGCCTTTTAGGCCTCATTCCTCCTTTATATGTATTGTTCCCACAAGTCCCATTTTTTCCTATGCAGTTTGCTCCTACCCTTTTTTAAAGATCTCAATTCCAGACATTTTACCTCTGTTACTATATTCACTACTTCCAGTATAGTTGGTTTAGATTTCCAATTTTTAGTAATTGCTTTTTTTAGTAGCCATCATTATTAGACGCAGCAAGGCCTTACCATGTTTAGACAATTCAGATTCTGTCTCATAGTTCAGAAAAATCATCTTCCCTGTCAGACCAATCTGCCCACCCAGCATCTCCGACAGTGCATCCTGCAGGAAATCCTTAAAGTCTGCCAACTCACCACACTCCAAGAAAATATGTTCCCAACTATCGCCTTCTTCCTCTTCACACCTCATAACATTTACTGTCTACCTGAGGAAAAATTCTGTGGAGTCTACTTGGGGTAGAAAAATATCTATGTAAACATTTCCAGGCAAAAATGCTAAATCTTCTAGACTTTGTTGCATATTTGGGAGACATACATATATCCTCCCATTGTTTCATTGCAAATTGCTTATCCAACCTCTCTTCCCAATCCTTTCTAACCTCCTATGATTGATGCTTATAGTTATCATGCAATTTTTGTATATACTCTACTAATTATTCATTTTTTAATGGCAGCTTCTGTTCTAGAGTTTTGTAAAAACTCTACCAGTGCTGGTCTTTTATTTAGCCCCCCCCCCAATTTCTTTCTCTTTACCTATATTCTGACATCAATCCTGACAGGGAAGGCAATCTCTAAACTACAGTCCAAATAAATTCTTGGCATCTTCCCATTCTATCATCTTTCCCTCTCTAGTTATTTTCTCCCAATATCTTGGTTCCTTTGCTAGTTTTCTCTAATAAATTCTAGCCCTCTCTTGCCTATTGTCAGTATCTCTAATTGCAGTCATCCCTATCGGCAGACTCTCCTTTCTCCTTCCCATGTTGATTTAGTTCTTATAATACTTTCTGCTACTTTATGGATATAATATATTATTGTTGTTCTCCTTAAAGACCTGCATCCAAAATCCCACTCTCTCCTTGTTTCTTGAGCTACCCCGTGTTTCATCATCCATTTCCACTTTGAATTATAGTTTTCTGCTTGTACAGGAGTCTTAACTGTGTTGTTCTGAAATACCCCTTCAGATTGGGTAATCACAATCTGCCCTGTTCTACTGGAAGAATCAGTTTATCCCACTTGACTCTTGCCATCTTCCCCTCCCAGATAAAGTCATTCAGCTCTTTATTAATTGCTACCCACGATTTCTCCTCTGGTTGATAAAAATATGCCTGACCTGTGTAGAAGACTAAAGGGACTAAAAACATTTTAACTGATTGTATCTTACTATCCATATCCATATAACAAAGCTTCTATTTTCTCAATTTTTGTATTATCTTTTGTCTCTTCACACATTTCCTTAGCTGCCACACTAGAATCATTTTCAATCCATACTCCTAAACATTTCACTTTATCATGTCCCCATAAATGTGGGTACATAATTACCACTACTGCGTTTGTTTTAGCTTCATTAATTTTGTATCCCGAAAAGATATGAAACTCTCAAAATGTTCCACAACTCTGTCTTTTTCTGGTTTTGTCAAGTACAAAATAATATCACCTGCAAATAAAGCCAGCTTTTCTCGACTACTACATCAATTATATCCTTGAATGTCCGAGTCCCTTATTTTCTTTGCAAATGGTTCTAAATATAATGCAAATAAAGAACCCTATCAGTCTTGAGATGTGCATAATTACTGCTATGCACTTGATGAGCACCCAGGGGCTGTGGCGAGACCAAAGGGCAGTATCTTGAACTGGAAGTGACCATCTCCCAGCAAGAAACAGAGAAATCTCCTCAACTGCCTTGAAATCTTGATATGGTAGTAAGCATCCTGGAGATCTATAGAGTACCTCCAATCATCCTTCCTCAAAAGTAGGATGGAATGGACCATGACCATCCAGAACTTTGCCTGTTTCATGAACTGACTGAGATATCTTGAGGTCCAAAGTTGGCTGTAGGTCCCAGTCTTTTTTGAAACTGAAAAGAAGCTGGAACAGACTCTGGACTCTAACTGGTCCGAGGACCTGTTGGATGACTCTTTTTATTACAGCTTTAAGACTTCTGCTGTTGCAGATTCCATCTGATGGGGTGGTACTGTGGGAATCCTCTTCTTTAAGGGAGGGGAAAACAGGCATGAGGGTGCAGGGAGAAGCATCCCCACTGTGGCAGTTGGACAATTTTTCAGGAGTCTTGGACGGATTTCACAGAAATGGGACAGCAAAATCCTTGATTCTGAAGTCAGCCTCTGCCTCTAGGGTGACAGCCATTAAAACTGTTCCCCCTCTGCCTTGGGAGGAGCTGTCTGCAGGAGCAGTCTGGTTGAACCCTTGAGACTTCCTGAACCACATCGTCTTGTAACCTCTCTTTCTGGAGAAGGTTTTCAAAGGTGGATAAGCAGATTCCAATGGCAGAAAGGGTCTTATTGTCCTGCTCGCTCCTTAACCTTTGGTCCAAAAAGTGTGTGGAGCCGTCAAAGGGAGCATTAAGGATGGACATCTTGAAGCCATCCTCAAATTCACAAAATCACATCCAGGCACACTGGCAGATAACTATGCCAGTACCTGTTGCTTTAGCTGTACACCATTAGCTGCATTGGAAAGCAGATGCATGGATATGTTAGAATCAATTGTGACAGGTTGGACTCTACCATTTTCTGGATGTCCATCATAGATTTACCTGACAGAGACTTAGTGAGTCCCTTTGTCAAGTCCCCCTGGAAATGTGTCATGTGGGCCAGGTAGTTCGGCACTCTAAATGTGAAAGTCACTGAAGCATGCCCCAGTTTCCCAAGTATATCCAGCTCTCCTCATTCTCTGTCAGGAGGATACATGGATGTAAATCTCTTCAGAGTGTTACTTTTTAGTGGCTGCTGCCACAACCAGGGCATCTACTGGGGGACCCTTGTTCCAGTGTGCTCTATCCTTGGGTGCAACCAAAATCTTGTCCTGCTTCTTAGGGAGCGACTTCTCCATGTCAGAATTCTTCCAAGCGCACTGGCTACCAGGTCTATGAATGCATCAGGCAGGCATTACCACCTAGGAGGTAGGAAAGCCAGCTCCAAAAGCCGTGGAACACAGACTCTTCAGGGGAGGGCATATCAGCGGGCCAACCCCTTCACTGCTTCAATTCCAAAATGTCACCAAAGGCAACGTTCTCCGGAGGGGATCTTGGGGACCCATCCTCAATCAAACTCTCTGTCTTCAGTGACCGATTCCAGGGAGGAATATATTTATAGGTTCATAGGTAGGTAACTAGGCTATCTGCCCGAAGGCATTTATAAGCCTAGCCAGAATGTGTTGGCTTTCGCCACCCCCTTAGATTAGTTCCCTGTACCCATGTCCAGCAGAGCCACTGAAATGATCCCTGGGGTAAACTTTCTGTTTCCCATCCACTCGTCAAGGTTTCTTTTGAAGAGTGTTAGCGAGGAGCTCTGCCTAACGTATATTGGAATCTTGTTCCAAAGCATGGGAAGTCTCTGGGACAGGAATCTATCCCTCCAGCATGTCCTATTTATTGTTGTGGTGGGGTTTAGATCCCTAGAGCGTGTGGCTTAAGGGGATAAGGTTTTCGTTAGGTGGAGCATGTCCATCAATTCTGGGTTGGACATTGCTTTGTATGTCAGGCAGAGATCACCTCTGAGTAGGCGGTACGCCACTGAGTACAGTTGAAATTTCTTCAGTCGAGCTGCATCTGTTTGAGGCCAGTGATCCTCTTGGTGAGGTACTTCTGTGGTCTTTCCAGCTGTTGCAGGTGTCTTGTAAGGTACATCTAAAATGGGGAGTTGTCATACCTCTCAACCTGGAAACATCAAAAATCTAGACAAAGCCCATGAAACATAGGTACAAATTTGTATGCTGATTAACATAAAATTTACATACATAATTGTGTAACCCCGCCCACCCCCATGGAATTGTGCGATATCAACTTTCAAACGCAACCTGAAGAACAGACAACCAAAATATAGTCCCAGTGTCCCCCGCAGTCATTCCAATGTCCCATAACTTGGCTATTTTCTCCCCATCTACCACAAACACTGCAGTGTGCATACTGCTTTACTTCTACAATGATTACTTGGACTGGATTTCATTTAACACTTTTATTTTACATTTTATAGGAAAAACACTAATTGATATCTGCTAAACAAAGCAATACAGTCTCACAATGAAAATAGACTTAGCATTAAAACTTCTCTGACCTTGAAACTCACATTCATTGAAACAGCTTTTAAACCCACATTCAAAGAAAATGCATCTGTCCAGTGGTGGATAAAGGTTACCTCTGGGCTGTTTTCAATCATAGGGCCCTTGCACATGAAACATACATGTGTTCTTTGATGCACCTTCCTGACTGTATTAAATTATATTCCTTGTATAATACAGCACACTTGTTAGCGCATGTTTAAAATGTATTGTTTTGAACATTTTTCCAGTAAGCAATGAAACAAAATGCATAAACCAATAATGACAAAACTGCCCAATTCAGAACATTTCCATCATAAAAGTCTACTCAAACTTCTACAATCCACCAGTAAATATGCCTCTTAATCTGTTTCTTAACACCCTGCCTTGACTGGACTTCCGGAGATGGGTCCAAATTTCTCTGTTGACATGGATGTGCAAAGTCAGACACAATGTCCAAAACAGGTTGGGATGGAACAAAGTGTATGGCAAGCTTGTCTGCTCTTGGCCTAGAAAGAACCCTTTTGAAAGCCCTGAAATGCTGAGATGGAGAACAGGCACAAACAGACTCCTGCCCCATCATGGCAAGATGAAAGAAGAGCCTCTTGCGACCCCATCAGCCTTGGATCTGAAGTTGACATCAGGAAAGAATTATCTATTAAGAAGAGTCATTCAAAAGAGAACTCTGAAATTTTCAGGACAATCTGTGCTTCAAGCCCCCCCACTAATGCTTTGGCTCCAAGACTCTTCCCAATCTGACAGCATCAGAGTTGAGAGAGTAAGGTGCACAATCGAAGTCAACAGGTCTGTCGGCTTCGAAGTGGATACTTCTGGGAGGCTTGGATCCACGGGACTAGGATCTGAAGGATGGACCTGAACTTGAGAAATTACAGGAGGGGGGTTTGGAGCCATTCTCTGAATGTCATGTGCTGACAAAGCCTGGAGAACCCCTAACTGAATTTGCTTCCAAAGAAACCTCCACATTATCCTGTCAACGTCTCCTTCAGTAAGGTTCCTTGATGACCGAATGAACATGGAGGATGAAGCCACTGATGGTAGTCTGGATAACAGCCTCTCCTAAAGAAAATGTAAATGGAGCTGCGGACTCACCAGCTATAGCAAAAAATGAGGAAGTGGCATTGGTGATCAGATCTGAGGGGGAGTTTGATCTGTCAGTCGATACAGCTTCAGTGCTGGACCTAAGGGTTTTGATGGGACCAGAGTCTGTTTTCTAGATTTATCTGATTGCTTTTCAGAGGATTTATCTTTCCTTCTCTTTTTTCTTGGGCTTGCCCTTTTATTTAAATTTCTCCATCATCTGGGGCTACAGAATGAGTAGTAGTAGTAGTTGATTGTCTGTGGGAATCAAACCTTTTAAAACAAATTTGTCTTTACACTCCTGAATGACCCTAGAACCAAAAGAGGAGTAAGCTTCACACACTGTGCCTAAATGAGTTGCCCACAGGCAGTATAAGGAAAAGGAGTGTGGGTCATGAGGTGGGATCTTATGGCCACAAGCTGTACATTTTTTGAAGCCTTGAACCTTGTTTGCAGTATAGATTGGCAAGGTATCGCCACACAGAAAGGTCTGAAATATCAAATGCAGAAGCACTAACCAGCAAACTATTTAACAGACAAAAACAAAACACTTCTAGATTAAAAATTTTTAAAAACAATTATCTTTTTGAGTCAGAAGAATCAGACAAAGAAGGGAAATTATATTAGTATTTTTTCTTAGGTTTAGATGTAAATAATAGAGGTGGTAAAGGAAGCAAAGAAACACATGCACAGAGAAGAAAAAAGGTTCTTTAAAATGCTCTTGCATTTATACAGAACTTGAGAATAACTTATTCTCAAGTTCTGTACAAATCCGAGACCATTTTGAAAAGTTACACACACAGCGCTCATCTGCCCTCAAAGGAAGTTTAAAGAACGAGAAGTCCATTTTACTTCTGTTTTGGTACAAGTTTGTAAACTAAAGGAAATTTTTTAAACTCTGGTTTCTCAAAAAGCACCACTCGATTGCCTTGAGTTAAAATACTAGCATGGATAACTCAGTTATTCTTTGGAGGTTTCATTTTTGGGTTCAGGAAAGAAAACGGGGAGATGGATAGCTTGGCTTAAAGTAAGCTTGGGTACCACCACTTAGCATAAAAAGGACTAGTTCTCAAAGAAATCCTGTCTCTGTGGAAAATGAGGTAGGGCTGCCTCACCATAAGAGCTTGCAACTAAAGATAACCTTCTTGCAAAAGGTCAGACAGCAATCAGTAAAACTGTTTTCATGTAAACCTCAAGTCAGTCAGGGTAGCTGGTTCAAACGGGGCAAGTGTTAGGTTCTTTAACACAAAATTAAAACCCCAAAGAGGGGCCACCATTTTTCTTGGAGGTCACTTACACAAAATCGCTTTAAAAACATTTTGACATGAGAATGCATTGAAACAGGAGGATCCATGGCCAGATATGCTGAAATAACCGATAAATGAACCTTGACAGAGGAGTAAGAAAGGCCATACGATGGTAACTCACAAAAATATTGTTAAAACCAGGGAACAACTAGCCCTGAATGGATGCTGGTTATGTAGCTGGCATCAACTAGAAAACCTTTTCCATTTGCTAATACAGGTTTTTCTAATAGCAGGCTTTCTTGTCTCCATTCGTACCTACTGCACATTCTCAGTAAATGAGTGGCTAAAGGGAATTAAGACCCTATCATCCAGACAGTAAATTGACTGATTGGTCTCAGGGTGTATCAAACATCCCTGTTCCTTTGTGAATAGATCCAGTCTGTGAAGAAGCTTGTGGTTATTGTCCCTGGCCATTTAGTGAAGTAGATGAACAGTAGGTTAACTGCCCTAAAGGGCCATTTTAAGCAAGCCAATAACCGGAGGAAAGAATCAAACCCCAAACATCATATCTATGAGGTGAAAATCTTAACCATTAAGCCAAATTTTTCCAAAAGAAGGTAGAACTATGGCTGCTTGGTTCAGAACAGAGTTACCACAATAATCTTGGACAATTCCTCCTGAATCTTCAGATGTACCCTGGATATCGGGGGAAAGAAAAGCATTCCTGTCCAAGGGAAAAAAATCACATCTCTTACAGTAGAAACTTGCCAGCTGATTGTTCAGACAGGAGGCAAATAAGTCTGCTTAAGGAACTTCCTACATATGGATCAAACCTTGGAAGACCCCCCGTGATCTAGTTTCCATTAGCGAGGGTCTGCCTTTGACTTGTTCAGGTTGTCTGCCACAGGTTTGCTCTGACGGAATGACAGATTTTTGCAAAGTGAGACTGTGCCATGAAGCTATACCCAAGCTTTCATGGCTAATTTGCAAAGGGGGTATGACCCTTGCTTTTTGATGTAACACAATGTGGCATTGTCTAAACAATCTGAAGAGGTTTCAGGGACCAAAAATGATTCAGAGAGTTGACTGCTTTGATCAGGGCAAGAATCTCTTACATTTTTGCGCTTGCATCTGTTCTTGACGTAACTTACACATTTAACCCTTCTGAAAGTGCTCACTAAGCAAAGTCAAAGGTGTCTGTGTGACAGACTGCTTTGGAACATGGAGGGAGAAGGGGAGACCTGCATTTGAGAAAAGCTGCTATCTGCACCATGTGATCTCTCTTCTGACAAAACCCAGCAATGGGATTTGAAAAGACAAATGGTGTTGGTGCTGGGACCAAAGAAACGTCAGATACCACTGTATCCTTCTCATGTGGAGTCTTGCCAGAGGTATCATAAGAATCACAGATGCCAAGAGATCCAAAATCCTGAAGTATTCCCTCACAGTGTCCTAAGTTTGAGTGGAAAACCCTAGAAACAAATCTAGAGATAGATCTATTTTTCCTCTGGAAGAAAAGCTTTTTAAAATGAAGTGTCAAGCTAACACCCAAGGGACACAATTTTGTATTAAGGAGTCAAAAAAAAAAAACTTTGGAATATAAAAGAACTTTCAGGCAGGTGAGAGATTCCAGACATCTTGGAAAAGATTCCACAAAGATAAGTAGGCCACTCTAAATATGGAAAAATGTGGATACCCTGTAGCCTGCAATGAGCTATAATTGGAGCTAGACACTATGTGAACACTCCTGGAGCAGTGAATAGTCCAAAGAGAAAGGCAGAGAAAATAGGCAAGTACTCACCATAATGTTCCATCTGTGGAGTAGTTCATTTGTCTTCAACCTGTGGGTTCCCAGATCCATATCGGATCTGACTTGTCCACATATCCAGCATCTGATCCAAGCTCAAAGCTCCTCCCCTTACCCACAATGCCCCTGTTTCCTTCCTCTCTTCAGACGAGTTTACTGCCTAATCCAGTGCCATCACCTGACCCAACACAGACTTGTCCATACAGGAAAACAACACAAGCATAAGAAGCACCTTACGGTGACCACCTCCATAAAATGTAGGCAGTAAAGTACAGTTGTGTACACTTACCATAAATGCAAATGTTCGAGTGTATTCACTGTTGCATAATCCTCCTGGCAGGTTGCCCTCAGCCGGCCTGAATTCCAAAGTCTTGGGTCCTGTGTCAGCTGCTATCGCCCCTTCCCTGATGTCAGGTCGTCAGGAGTATAAAGGAAGCAGCCGACGCCATTTTCTTTAGTTTTTCTTGCCCCAGATGTCAGGTGCCCACTAAAAGGGTTGCCAAAATTTATATATGTATAATTACATGCACCAATATAAAATTTACCTTCATCTACAAGCAAATACACCACATAGGTTGTATAAATTAGAGAAGGAAAGATAGGTTCCATCAGAAGAAAAGGGGGATGGTGGGGTGGATAACCTGGACTGCAACAGTAAATACACTCGAACATCTACATTTATGGTAAGTGTACACAACTGTACTATGTTCTTCGTGTTTCACTGTTGCAGTCATTACATTTGGGTAGAGTCCCAAAGCTAAGGTTGGGAGGCTGGAGCTAAACAGCATTAGGAGCAGCTATGAGGCCCTGCAGAATTGCAGTGGCAAAGCCTGCCCTGGATTTAGAGTAGAATGGCAGATGATAGTGCTTTGTAAAGGTGTACATTGAACTCCAAGTAGCAGCCTCTAAAATGTCCTTTGTAGGTACTCCCCTGAGAAAGGCTGCTGAAGTGGCTGCAGCTCTGGTTGAGTGTGGCCTAATGCCCTTAGGTACTGGCTTGCCATGGTGTACATAGCAGAAACAAATGCTGTGGCCTATCCACTTTGAAATAGTCTGCTTTGATATAGCCTTTCCTTGTGATCCTGCAACATATGTCACTAGTAATTGCTCTGTCTTTCTGAAAACTTTGGTTCTGTCAAAGTAGAATCTAAGCTGTCTGTGTACGTCCAAAGAATGCAGAATTCTCTCCCCCTTGTTCTGTGGATTTGCATAAAAGGTTGGCAGGTGAACAGTTTGGTTGAGAGCCACACTGGACACCACCTTAGGCATAAATGTTGGGTTTGTCCTCAGACAGACCCTGTCTGGATAAAAAATTATAAAAGCTTCCACAGCCATGAGTGCATGTAGCTCTGAAACTCGTCTTGCAGAAGTTATTGCTAGGAGCAGAGCTGTTTTCCAAGATAAAAACTTTATATCAGCAGTAGCAGCTGGCTCAAAAGGAGGCAGGGTGAGTTTTTCCAAGACATAGTTGAGGTCCCATGCAGGCATTGGTGATTTCCTTGGAGGTCTTAAATTGTTGGCTCCTCTGAGGTACTGCTTTAATAAGGGATAAGAAAAGATTGGTGGCTCTACATTGTAATGAGCCAAAATGGCAGAGGCATGAATTTTAATACAAGAAAAAGATAGGCCTTTGTCCAGCATCTCAGTTAAGCATTGCAAAATCTGAGGAATATTTGGCACAGCTGTATCAGTTCCTTGTGCCTGGTTCCAAGCACAGAATCTCTTCCATTTTCCAGCATAAGATTTTCTAGTACTAGGCCTTCTGGCTTCCAAAATGACATCCATCACAGCTTTACTGAGAGGTGTGTTTTGTATGACTAAATTATTCACCATGCTGTCAGGTTTAAAGTTCTGAGCTGGCTGTGCAGGATCTGACTGTTTTGCTGGAACAGTAGAAGAGGTATTTGAGGTAAGGTCCAAGTTGGGCATTGAGACAAGCTCCTTAGTATTGGATACCAGTACTGGCAGGGGCCAGTCTGGGGCAATCAGTATCACCTTTGGCTTCTCCTGCCTGACCTTTAGGAGTACCTTGGGGAGGAGAGGCAGAGAGGGAAATGCATACACTGATAGGTTTTTCCAGATGAAAGATAGGATGTCCACTTTCCATGCTTGTCTGTGATAAATCCTTGTGCAGAATCTTTTTAGTTGGTAGTTGTGAGGAGAGGCAGAGAGATCTATGTCCGGGCATCCCCATTTCCTATTTATCATGCTGAAGACTTGTGAGTCCAGGTGCCACTCGTGGGGATCCATGAGGTTTCTGCTTAGGTCGTCTGGCAGAGTATTTTTCCTTCCTGGCAGGAATTGTGCCTGCAGATGTACTTGGTAAGTCAATGCTGTGTCCCACAAAGTCATGGCTAGTCTGCAAAGGGGGTAAGAATGTGTGCCCCCCTGCTTGTTTATATACCACAAGACAGTGGTGTTGTCTGTCTATCACTAGTTGCCCCGGATGAAGATTGCCCTTGTAGGCTGTCAGGGCATTTTGAACTGCTAGCATCTCTTTTTGATTGATCTGTAGATGCATTTTGTTTTGAGGTCCATGTGCCCAGAGTGCATCTTTCTGCCATGTGGGCCCCCCATGCATAATCTGATGCATCCGTTGTTAGTGTCTGTCTGGCTGGGGGTAATGTGAATGGCTGTCCCTTGTTTTGGTGACAAGCCTTTGCCCACCATCAAAACTCCTGTTGCAGGCAGGGAATGAGAGTAATCAGTTTCCAGGCTGTGGCAATGTTGAGTCCAAACACTTTTTAGGTACCATTAAAGTTTCCTCATATGCAGTCTTGCATATGGAATTATTAGGATGTGGGATGCCATGAAGCCCACAGCCTGCAGAATTTTTCTTGCAGAAAACTGGGCCTTTGTTGCCATCAGTTTGAAGTAAGTAGTCCGTTCCCTTTGTCTGGCGTGAGGAAAGCCATCTGGGCAGTTGTACTTAAGCTTGCACCCAGGAATGTTATCTTTTGAGAGGGTACCAGTTGTGATTTCTTTTCATTTATTGTGTACCCTAGGCATGTTAGAAGCCTTTTCACAAACGCCAGGTGCTGAAGAAGAATGTCCTTGTTCTCTGCTTGAATTCGACAGTCATCCAAGTAAGGATATATTTGTATTCCTCTTTGTCTGCAGAATGCAATTACTGGTGCCAGGCACTTTGTAAAGACCCTGGGCACAGTAGATAAGCTAAAGGGCAGTGCAGAAAATTGGTAATGCATTGAGCCAGCCTTGAATCTGAGGTATCTTCTGCATATTTGTCTGATTGGGACATGCAGGTATGCCTCTTTTAGGCCTAAAGTCATTAGCCAAGCGTTCTTGCCCAGTATGGGCAGAAGCTGCTGCAAAGTCAACATCTTGAATTTTGGTATATCCAGGAATGTGTTCAAAATAGATAGGTCCAGTACTGGCCTCCAGGCCTTGTCCTTACTCTGTACCAAGAACAGTCTTGAGTAAAATCCTTGTCCCTGCTCTTGCTCTGCTACATGTTGAATGGCCCCCATGCCCATGAGGGATGAGACTTGTTTTTGTGCCTCTGCCCACTGATTTTTTGGCAGATCTGGCCAGCAGTTTGTCTTTGGCAGGGTATGGAAATGGAAATGGAAATTGTAGCCTTGTGACACGATATTTAGGACCCATATGTCCTGGGTTATAATGTGCCAATTTTGAGAAAAAAGTGCTAATTTTCCCCCTAAGGGTGCTGCCAGGAAATAAGAGCTTGGTGCAGGCAGGGGGAAGTCATTGGGACTGTTTCCTGTATGGTTGTGATTTGTCTTCTCCAACTTTGGAGGTAGAAGCCCCCCATTGCTTTGAGCGGTATGAACCTTGCGCCTGGGATCTGCCTCTAGGTAGTCTGAATCTGCCCCTTTGAGGTCTGTCTGACACTGGAAAGGACCAGTTCTTTGCTGGCCAGTGTCTACTAAACCTAGATGGCTGTACTTGTAAAAAATCTTTGACCGTTTGCATAGATTTAGCTTTGTCCTCCATTGTCTTTAACACCTCTTCTGCCTTAACACCAAACAAAATATCATGCTGTAAAGGTGCATCTAATAATTTAACATGATCAGGCAGATTTTGTTCCTTTAACCAAGCATGCCTCCTAATTACAGAACCTGTAACTGCGGCCCTGCAGGAGGCCTCTAAAGAATCAAAACCACATTGCAAACTATGCTTTCCAACTTGTTCAGCTGCATGCAATAAATCCTGCATTTCCTTGTTTTCTTCACATTCAGAGTTTAACAACATTTTCTGTTTAAGCAATGCCATGACACATTGCTGATATTTGAGCCTGACAGTTTAAGGCCCTTATAGCCAAGGTAGCAGATGTGTAAACCTTTTTCCCCATCTATCCAGTGCCTTAGAATCTCTGTCAGAGGGGGTAGGGTTTATTGCAGCAGAAGCCTTAACTCCTTTGGGACTCTGAGAAATAGTTTCTGGGTCTGCAGCAGGGTTTTTAAAAAGAAATTTATGAGAGTCAGGAACCCTGTAATATCGGTCAGGCTTAACAGGAGCTGGAGGGTAAGGAGTCAGGGGTAAGGCTAGACTCTGAAAACACATCATCTACAATGTTTAACACAGGTGGGATGGCTAGTGGCTTGTGTTGAGGTAGTGAAAGGAAATCCCTGAGCCTCTTTTTAGATTCTGAAAAATCTTGGCTCTCCCACTGGAAATGCTCCCTCATAGTATGTAAGGTTTCCCCAAAAGAATAGCCCTCTGGAGGAGAAGCTGAAGGTATAGATTCTTCAGCATCAGAATCCTCATTGGGGGGGGGGGGGGAGAATATTCCTGATCAGAAGAGGAATCAGAAGAAATGGAAACCTGATCTGAAGATTCATAGTCAGTCTCTTGCCTAGGCCTCTTATCAGGAGGGGGATGGGAACCCCTGATCAAGGTAATAAAGTCTTCGGCCATTTTGAGCATCTGTTTTTTGGGCATAGAGGCCTGACCACGTGGCACTTGAGTTTGTTTATTTGCTTTGGAAGGTGCTTTAGTCTTTGCCTTTGAAGCTGAAGTCAGTTTGATGTAAAGATGTTTAGGTCTGAATACACCCTCAGAAGCCGGTGCCTGCTCAGCGGCTCTGGACCCACCTGAAGGGATAATATCCGAGGCTCCAATACCTTGAGTTTCCATCGGCATGGCCAACTCCACGTGGGAGTCTGTAGTGGCCTGTGACTCTAAAGTAGCGGGCGTCAGGGGCTACGAAAGCACCTCACTGAGGACTGGCGAACCGGCGACTGGCTTAGGAGAAGCTTCGTCGTCAGTTTTGGGCTTCGGTTGTCTCTCTCCTTTTCTTTGCGTTTTTTTGTTGACTCCGGTAGTCGGATGGCTATCTGACATTTATGGATAATTAAACTGATGTCCAAAATAGTTTAAAGCAAAATCATATCGACGCTTAATAGTGTGTTGGTTAAATCTAGCACAAAACCGACAACCGGAAATGTTGTGATCAGGGCCTAGGCAAGGAATACAGTAAGAATGAAAATCCTTATGAGGTATTTGCTTCCCACAAGAAATGCAATTATTAACTTTTTCTGACATCGGTCTGGAGCAAGAAAAAAGTTTCCCCAACGGGGTACTTAGCTTTATTGAAGACTTCGGATCTGAAACTCGAACACAAAAATCTCAGGAGTCGGCCGACCGTCACTTGCGAACTGTTTCTGCTTCGGGCACCGCGCGGCAAGAAAGACTAAAGAAAATGGCTTTGGTTGCTTCTTTTATACCCCTGACGTCAGGGAAGGGGCGACAGCAGCTGACGCGGGACCCAAGACTTTGGAATTCAGGCCGGCTGAGGGCAACCTGCCAGCAGGATTACCCAAATGTAATGACTGCAACAGTGAAACACGAAGAACATCCACTGATCACACGAGGCAGAAGGGATGGAGGGAGGGATGGATGGCTGAAGACAAATGAAGAAAGTACAGTTGTGTACACTTACCATAAATATAGATGTTCTAGTGTATTCACTGTTGCAGTCATCACACTTGAGTTATCTGCCTGCAGGTAGCCCTCAGTCGGCCTGAATACCAGATACTTAGCATTTCTGCATCGGTTGCTGTCGGTCCAGGACTGATGTCAGGGGTATAAAAACAGGCAACTGATGCCATTACATCAGTTTTTCTTGCCCCAAATGTCAGGAGCCCCCGAAAAAAGTTATGGTGGGGAAAACACCAGTAAAAAGTAAATACCAATACCCCTGAAAGGGGTGAGTAATAGACAAAGAGAAGACAGAGAGAGAGAGAGACAAGGGGGCTGGAGGGAGGGAAAAGTACAGTTGTGTACACTTACCATAAATGTAGATGTTAGAGTGCATTCACTGTTGCAGTCATCACATTTGGGTTATCTGCCTGCAGGTAGCCCTCAGCCGGCTTGAATACCAGAGTCTTGGATTCCTGCGTCAGATGCTGTCTCCTCTTCCATGACGTCAGGTCGTCAGGGGTATAAAACATGCAGCCGACGCCATTACATCAGTTTTTCTTGCCCCAAATGTCAGGTGCCCCCAAAATGGGAAGCAACTATATGTTATGGTACCCCACCAACAAAAAGCAAATACACCAGAAAGCTTAAATACACCAAACAAGAAGGAAAAGAAGAGCCAAGAGAAGTCAGGGGGCTGGAGGGAGGGTAACCAGGACTGCAACAGTGAATACACTCGAACATCTACATTTATGGTAAGTGTACACAACTGTACTATGTTCTTCGTGTTTCACTGTTGCAGTCATCACATTTGGGTTGATCCCCAAAGCTAAGGGAGGGAGGAGGAAGTTAAAGAGCATTAGGGCCAGCTATTAAGCCCTGCAAGACTGAAGTGGCAAAACCAGCTCTGGATTTAGAAAACATAGGCATGTGGTAATGCTTGGTGAAGGTAAGTACAGAGCTCCAGGTAGCAGCTTCTAGGATGTCCCTGGTAGGGACACCTCTGAGAAAGGCTGTAGAGGTAGCTGCAGCCCTGGTGGAGTGTGATCTTATCCCTTGTGGGGTAGGTTTTCCATGGTGCTTATAGCAGAAATGAATGCAATGGGCTATCCACTTAGAAATGGTTTGCTTTGAAATGGCCTTCCCCTCTGCCCCTGCAGCAAAGCCAATTAGCAGCTGTTCAGATTTTCTGAGAGGCTTAGTCCTGTCCAAATAAAATCTAAGTAGTCTGTGCACATCCAAAGAGTGCAGCATTCGTTCTCCGTTGTTTTGTGGATTCAGGAAAAAGGTAGGCAAATAAATGGACTGATTAAGGGCCACACTAGACACCACCTAGGGCATAAAGGAAGGACTGGTCCTGAGGGAAACCCTGCCTGCATGGAAGATAATGAAGAGCTCCACTGCCATGAGGGCTTGTAATTCAGACACTCTTCTTGCTGAAGGAAGGCTGTTTTCCAAGAAAGGAATTTCAACTCTGCATTTGCAGCTGGCTCAAAAGGAGGGAGAGTAATCTTTTCCAATACAAAGTTAAGGTCCCAGGCTGGAGTAGGGGCTCGCCGGGGGGGGGGGGTCTTAGATTTTTAGCTCTCCTGGGAGGTCTTAAATTCTTGGCCCCTCTGAGGAATTGCTTTAGCAGGGGGGTGTGAGAAGAGGGGTGGTTCAGTATTATAATGTGCTGAAATGGCAGAGGCATGAATTTTAATTGGCGAGAAGGAAAGGCCCTTGTGGAGGATTTCTGTTAAGTATTGAAGAATATGAGGTAAGCTGGGCACTGTTGTGCCCATCCCCAGAGTCTGGCTCCAGGAACAGTAGCTTTTCCACTTTTCAGCACAGGATTTTCTAGTACTAGGCCTCCTTGCCTCAAGAATGACATCTAGCACCTGCTTACTGAGGGATGCTACTGGTGAGCTCAAAGAATTAGCCAGGCTGCAAGGTTCAGGGTTTGAAGCTGAGGGTGCAGAATCTGGCCCACCTGCTGGGACAGCAGGGAAGGGGTCTGAGGCAGGTGCCATGGTTCCAGCAGTGTCATACTGCGCAAGAGGGGGTACCAGTGCTGGCGTGGCCAGTCTGGTGCAATCATTATTGTCCTTGGTTTGTCCAGTTTGATCTTTAGCAGAACCTTTGAGAGGAGAGGCAGAAGGGGAAAGGCATAAACTGAGAGGCTTTCCCAGGTAAAGGACAGGGCATCCACT
Source organism: Protopterus annectens (assembly GCF_019279795.1). Lineage (NCBI taxonomy): Eukaryota > Metazoa > Chordata > Ceratodontiformes > Protopteridae > Protopterus > Protopterus annectens. The sequence goes on along the minus strand of NC_056725.1, from coordinate 520,924,650 downwards.
TTCCAAACTTGGCTGTGGGAAATCCTTGTGCAGAATTTGTCCAATTTGTAGTTCTGAGGGGAGGCAAACAGGTCTATCTCTGGAATCCCCCATTTGCCCCTTAAGAGGTTGAATATTTTTGGTTCCGGTTTCCATTCCTGTGGGTCCATAGTGTTTAGAATAGAGAGGTCTAGGATAGGACGCCAGGAGCTGTCTTTTTCTGGGTACCTGGAAAAATCTTGAATAAAAACCTTGTCCCCTTTCTTCTGCTGGAACAGGTTGAATAGCCCTGTTACTTAGGAGAGAGAGAACTTTCAGTTGTGCCTCTGCCCACTGATTTGGGGGTTGGTGAATTTAGCTTGCCTGGCAGGAATTTAGCTTGTAGGGGCATTTGGTAGCTCAAGGCTGTGTTCCACAGAGCCATGGCTAGTCTGCAGAGAGGATACGAGTGGGTTCCCCCCTGCTTGCTTATGTACCACATAACTGTGGTGTTGTCTGTCTTTACCAATAATTGTCCTGGAAGAATGTGATCCTTAAAGGCTGTCAGGGAATTCTGTACAGCTAACATTTCTTTTTGGTTGATATGCAGGTACAGGTGTCTCTGGTTTCATTTGCCCTGAATGCACTGCCCTGCCAAGTGAGCCCCCCCATGCACAGTCTGATGTGTCTGTCCTTAGGGTTTGGGCAGTGGGGGGTAGAGTGAAAGGGAGCCCCTTGTTGTGGTAGCAGGCCTCTGCCCACCAAAGGAACTCTGTCTTTATACAAGGAATGATAGGAATCATTGATTCCAGGTCCTGAGAATGTTGACACCATAGGCTTTTTAGATACCACTGTAGTTTCCTCATATGCAGTCTTGCATATGGAATTAGTAGAATGCAAGTGGCCAGGAACCCCAGGGCTCACAGAATTTTCCTTGCAGATAAATGGGTCTTTGTGGCCAGTAGTTTGAAGTAGGTTGTCAAATAAACTTGTTTCTCTGGAGTGAGGAAAGCCATCTGGGAAGCTGTGTTCAAGCTTGCTCCCAGCAATACAATCTGTTGGCAGGGTACTAGGTGAGATTTCTTTTCATTTATGGTGTACCCCAATGAGGTTAGAAGTTATTTTATGAATGCCAGATGTTTTAATAGCAAGTCCTGGCTTTCTGCCTGAATCAGACAATTGTCCAAGTATGGGTATAGTTGAATATTTCTCTGCCTGCAAAATGCAATGGCTGGAGCTAGACACTTTGTGAATACCCTGGGCACAGTAGATAAGCCAAAGGGAAGTGCAGAGAACTGACAGTGCATGGAGCCTGCCCTGAAGCGTAGGTATTTCCTGCAAGATTCCCTTATTGGAATGTGCAGGTAAACTTCCTTTAAGTCTAAGGTTGCCTACAAGGCATCTTTGACTAGCATAGGAGACAGCTGTTGAAGTGTTAGCATCTTGAATTTTGGGATTACCAAAAGAGTGTTTAGAATAGAGAGGTCTAGGATAGGACGCCAGGAGCTGTCTTTTTCTGGGTACCTGGAAAAATCTTGAATAAAAACCTTGTCCCCTTTCTTCTGCTGGAACAGGTTGAATAGCCCTGTTACTTAGAAGAGAGAGAACTTTCAGTTGTGCCTCTGCCCACTGATTTGGGGGTTGGTCAGGCCAACCATTTGGGGTTGGTAGGGTGTGGAAGTGGAATCTGTATCCTTGGGAAACTATATTCAAAACCCATTTGTCCTGGGTAACGAGTTCCCAGTTTTTTGCATGTAGGGCAAGTTTTCCTCCTAAGGGAGCAGGCAGCTGAGCAGTGCTTGGAAGGGTTAAGGTTAAGTTATTGTGCCATTTTCCCGTAGGGGAGTGTTTTACTACTACCTGCTTTGGAAGTGGGAGCCCCCTACTGCTTAGGCCTGTGCGTAGCCTGAGACTGTAACCTAGGTGATTTGCTGTTCCTGGGTTTGGACTGAGAAGGCCTGGAAGAGGCTGGAAAGGACCAATTCTTTGAAGACCAATGCCTACTAAATCTGGGAGGCTGTACTTGGAGGAAATCTTTAACAGTTTGCATAGATTTAGCTTTTTCCTCCATATTTTTGAGGACTTCTTCTGCTTTGTTGCCAAACAAGCAGTCTTGGTTTAAGGGAGCATCCAGTAATTTAGCTTTAATATGATCTGGCAAGTTTTTCTCCTTAAGCCAAGCATGCCTTCTAAGTACAGACCCAGTGACAGCAGCCTTGCAAGATGTTTCTAAAGAGTCAAAACCAATTGCAAAGAATGTTTACCAACTTGTTCTGCAGAATGCATTAAATCCTGTAATTCTTTGTGTTCAGTACAGTCAGGAACCAACATCATTTTCTGTTTAAGTAGTCCCATAATATGCTGCTGGTACTTTAACACATGAAACTGGAAATTTAAAGCCCTAATGGCCAAAGTAGCAGAAGTATATACCTTCTTACCCCATCTGTCCAAGGCTCTGGAATCTCTATCAGAAGGGGTAGGGTTTTTGGCAGGAGTAGCCTTAATACCCTTTGGTCCTTGGGAAATGGTCTCTGGATCCGCAGTAGGATTCTTGAAGAGGAACTTGAGAGTCAGGTACTCTGTAATACCTATCAGGTTTTCTGGGAGCTGCAGGTAAAGTGTCTGGGAAAAGGCTAGATTCCAAGAAGGCATCATCTACAATGTCCAGAACATGAGGGATAGCTAAAGGCTTGTGTTGAGGGAGGAGTAAGAATTCCCTAAGCCTCTTTTTGGAGTCAGAGTAATCCTGGCTTTCCCAGTGGAAATGCTCACTAAGAGTTTGCAAGGTTTCACCAAATGAAAAATCTTCTGGAGGGGAAGCAGAGGGAATGGAATCCTCTGCATCAGAATCCTCATAGGTAGGTGGCAAATCCTAATAATCAGAAGAAACAGAAATATCAGATTCCTGATCAGAAGGAAAATCAGTTCTAGGTCTCTTAGAGGGGGGAAGGCTGCCTTCCCCTAATTAAGGTAATACGGTCTTCAGCCATTCTAAGCATTTGTTTTATTTAGGCATATGGGCCTGAGCATGCAGTTTGGATGTTGGTTTTCTAGGCGTGGGTCGAGTTTTAGGCCTGGATGAAGAAGATGGAGTCGGCTTAAAATGCAAGTCTGTAGGCCTGAATACACCCTCAGAAGCCAGTGCCTGCACAGGGACTCCGGACCCATCCAAGGTAGAGACATCCACAGGTTCCACAGTCAAAGAAACATCTCATGGCATACCGGACTTTGAATGGTCTCAGTAGAGGCCTGCGCATCTGAAGTAGCGGGTACCAGGGGCTGCGAAAGTGCCTCACTGAGTGCCGGATGGCTGGCTACTAGCTTAACGTAAGCATCGTCGGTAGTTTTGGACCTATGGGGTCTGTCTCTGTCTTTAGCCTTACGTTTTTTCGGAATATCTGTATACGGATGGCTTACTGAAGCCATTTCTGGATAGTTATACAGAGTACCAAAATAATTTGCTGCAAATATAGACAGACGACAAATAGTTCGGGGGTTGAACAAGGCACAAAACCAACAGCGAGGGACGTCATGGTCTCGGCCTAAGCAAGGAATGCAGTACGAATGAAAATCTTTACGAGGTATTTGTTTTCCAAAGGTACTAAAATTGCTAACTTTTACTGACATCGGTTAAGAGCAAGAAAAAGGATCCCCAAGAGGTACTTAAGCTTTTTTGAAGACTTTGGTTCTGAACCTCGAAAACGAAAATTTCAGGAGTCGGCCGACTGGCACTTGCGAACGGCTTCTGCTTCAGGCACCGCGCGGCAAGAAAGACTGATGTAATGGCATCGGCTGCATGTTTTATACCCCTGATGACCTGACATCATGGAAGAAGAGACAGCATCCGACGCAGGAATCCAAGGCTCTGGTATTCGGTTGAGGGCTACCTGCAGGCAGACAACCCAAATGAGATGACTGCAACAGTGAAACACGAAGAACATCCAGGAATGCAACAGTGAATACACTCAAACATCTACATTTATGGTAAGTGTACACAACCATACTATGTTCTTCGTGTTTCACTGTTGCAGTTATCACACTTTGGTAGATTCCCAAAGCTGAAGAAGAGTGGAGGCAGTCAAGAAGAGTTGGGGCTGGCTAGTATGCCTTGCAGGACTGCTGTTGCAAAACCCACCCTGGATTTGGAAAAGATAGGCAGGTGGTAATGCTTGGTGAAGGTGTGTATAGAATTCCAGGTAGCAGCTTCCAGGATGTCCCTGGTAGGGACACCCCTGAGGAATGCTGTAGAGTTAGAAGTTGCCCTATTGGAATGTGTTCTGACCCCCTGAGGGGTTGGTTTCTCATGGTGCTTGTAGCAGAAAGAGATGCAGTGTGCTATCCCCATTTGGAAACTGCTTGTTTTGAAATGGTCTTGCCCTCTGCCCCTGGTGCAAAGCTGACTAGTTACTGGTCAGATTTCCTGACAGGCTTAGTCCTATCAAGGTAGAATCTGAGCTGTCTGTGCAGGTCCAATGAGTGCAGGATCCTTTCCCCTTTATTTTGAGGATTAGGGAAGAAAGTTGGCAAATGGATAGATTAGTTGAGAACCACACTGGACACCACTTTAGCCATAAAGGAAGGCTTAGTCCTGAGGGAAACCCTGTCAGCATGGAAAATAATGAAGGGTTCCACAGCCATCAGTGCTTGTAACTCAAGACACTTCTTCTAGCTGAAGTGATGGCTAGAAGCAAGGCCGTTTTCCAAGAGAGAAATTTTAATTCTGCTGATGCTGCAGGCTCAAAGGACGGAAGCGTGAGCTTTTCCAGTACAATGTTAAGGTCCCAAGCATGTGTGGGTGCTCTCCTTGGCAGCCTTAAGTTGTTTGCCCCTCTCAGGAACTGTTTGATAAGTGGGTGAGAGGAGAGGTGGCTCAGTGTTTTTATGAGCCGAAATGGCAGAGCCATGGATCTTAATGGAGGAGAAGGATAGGCCTCTGTGGAGTAGATCTGCTAAGTAATCCAGGATTAGAAGCAGGGACGGCAGAGTTGTGTCCTCTCCTTTAGATTGAATCCAGGAGCAGTACCTATTCCACTTATCAGCATAGAATTTCCTTGTACTGGGTCTTCTGGCTTCAAGAATGATGTCCAGCACCTGTTTGCTTAGGCTGATTACTGGGGGAGAATTCAAGGAATAAGCCAGGCTGCAAGATTTAGGGTTTGCAGACTTTTCCTGGTACCCAGAAAAGAGGGCACTTGGAGCCCAGTCCTAGATCTTTCCATTCTAAACACCTTCCTGGTGGTACCAAAATTGAAAATGCTCACCCTGCAGCAGTTTCGTCCTGTGCTGGCCAAAGATGCCTGGTTTAGCCACCCTAGACTTAAAATAATCCTATCTGCACATCCCTATCATGGACTCTTTTCTGGATACCAGGAAAAGTCTGGAATAGAACCCTTGACCTATCTGTTCCACAGGAACAGGTTGAATTGACCTTATAGAGAGCAGGGATTGAACTTGGCTTTGTGCCTCTGCCCAATGGTTTGGAGGAAGGTCTGGGAACCCTTTTGGGGTTGGCAGTGAATGGAAGTAAAATGTGTACCCCTGGGATACAATGTTGAGGACCCATAGGTCTTTGGTGATGGAAATCCAGTTTTTTGCATGAAGGGCAAGTTTTCCTCCTAGGTGCACAAGCAGTTGGGCAGAGGTGGAGAGTGGAGTTGAGAAGTCATTGGGAATTCTTTCCGTAAGGGGGTGGCTTAGCACTCCCTGCTTTAGAGGTGGAGGCACTCCATTCCTTAGATCTCTGCATATCCTGAGACTGTAGTCTGGGATGGGGGTTGAGGGTCTGTTTCCCCTGGGTCTAGTTTGAGATTGCCTTGAGGGGGCTGGAAAGGACCAATGTTTTGAGGAGCAATGCCTACTGAATCTAGGAGGCTGTATTTGCCAGAATTCTTTGACTGTCTGCATAGATTTAGCTTTTTCTTCCATTTTTTAAGAGCCTCTTCTGCTCTGGTGCCAAACAGATTGTCCTTGTTCAAAGGAGTGTCTAATAACTTTGAATTGACATGGTCTGGCAAGGTCTGCTCCTTAAGCCAAGCATGCCTTCTCAGTACAGAACCAGTGACTGCTGCCCTGAAAGATGCTTCTAGGGCGTCAAAGTCACACTGCAATGTATGCTTGCTGACTTGGCTTACAGAATGCATAAGCTCTTGTAATTCTTTATTTTCTGCACAGTCTTTAAAGGTAGCTATTTTCTGCTTAATAAGTTCCATAATATGTTGTTGGTACTTCAGCATGAGAAACTGGCAATTCAAAGCCCTAATGGCGAGAGTTGCAGAGGTATATACCTTCTTACCCCATCTGTCCAAAGCTCTGGAATCCCTGTCCGAAGGGGTGGGATTCTTAGCTATAGTTGCTTTGATACCTTTAGGCCCCCGGGAGATGATCTCTGGGTCAACAGTAGGATTTTTGAAAAGGAATTTGTGAGAGTCAAGTACTCTGTAGTACCCGTCTGGTTTCCTATGAGCAGGGGGTGAAGTATCAAAAGTTAAACTGGATTCCATAAAGATATCATCCACAACCTCCAGGACTAGGGGTATTGCTAAAGGCCTATGTTGTGGCAAATCTAGAAATTCTCTGAGTCTCTTTTTGGATTGAGGATAGTCTAGGCATTCCCAGTGGAAATGCTCTCAAAGTATGCAAGGTTTCACCAAAAGAAAAATCCTCTGGAGGAGAGGCAGAGGGAAAGGATTCCTCTGCATCTGAATCCTCACAGGCAGATAAGGGTATGTCTTCATAATCAGATCTCAGAGTCGTTGGACTCTGTCTGTTGAAGCCGCTGGGGACAGGTCTCTTTCTCTTAGCAGGGGAAGGCGGACTTCCCCTAATCAGCATAATAAAGTCTTCTGCCATTTTAAGCATTTGATGTTGTGGCAAGGTAGCAGGTGCATGAGCTTTAGTCGTCGATTTTTTAGGCGTAGTACATATTCTTGGCCTTAGAAACTCGGTCGTTTTAGACAGAACTGAAGACGCAAAAGAAGTCGTTGGTTTGTGTCGAACATCGATAGTGAGAACTTCCTCAGAAGCAGGTGCCTGCTTAGCAGCTCCAGACCCATCCAAGGTAGAGACATCTACAGGTTCCGTAGTCGAAAAAGAGTCCCGCGGCATACTGGACTCCGAACGGGTCTTGGCAGAGGCCTACAAATCCAGTGAAGTGGGCATCAGGCACTGCGAAAGCACCTCACTGAGTACCGGCAAACTGGCAACTAGCTTAACAGAAGCGTCGTCGGCATTTTTGGACATGTGCGGTCTATCTCTGTCTTTATCCTTACGTTTTTTCGGAAGATCGGTAGTTGGATGGCTTACCAAAGCCATTTTAGAACATGGAGATCGAGAACAAAAGTATTTAGCGACAATAAGGGCCCAACGACGAATAGTTTGGGCATTGATCAAGCACAAAACTGACAGCGAGGTACGTCGTGGTCTGGGCCTAAACAAGTGATGCAGTAAGAATGGAAATCTCGGTGTGGTATTTGCTTTCCACAGGCAAGACAATTGTTAACTTTTTCTGACATTAGTTAGAGCAAGAAAAAAGGATCCCCAATGGGGTACTTAGCTTTAGAAGACTTCAGGATAATTCAATTCGGAAATGAAAACTCAGGTAGCAGCCAACTGGCACTCGTGCAAACTGCTTCGGGCTCCTCGGCAAGAAAGGCTGATGTAATGGCGTTGACTGCCTGTTTTTATACCCCTGACATCAGTCCTGGAGCGAAAGCAACCAACGCAGAAATACTAAGGACTGAGAGCTACCTGCAGGCAGATAAACCCAAGTGTGATGACTGCAACAGTGAAACACAAAGAACATCAACTACTCAGATGGAACGTTATGGTGAGTACATAACGTCTTTATCTGAAATAGTTGTCTTCATTTGGTCTTCAACATGTGGGAAAGAGTCCCTAGCTACCAGACACCTGGGAGGCCCACATGGAAGGATATTCTGGAGCATGGTGGAGCCAAAGGATGCCCTGTTCCTGGATACAATGTCCAATTTGTAAAGTGAGATGAAGGTGGCCGCAGAACAAATATCATCTAATGAAATTCTAGACCAGAAAACTGCTGACATGGCCACAGACCTGGTGGAATGTTCTTTCACCTGACCTGGCATGGAAATCCCCCCTGGCTGAATATGCCTGAATCATACATAGAAAAATCAAATGGGCAATGGTAACTTTAAAGATAGGTTTCCCTAAAAAGGGTTTGGAGTAAGATTTATGAATGTTTTTTGTCCTGTGCAAGTAGAAACGTAACTCTCTGTGCACGTCTAGTAAACACAATTTGTATTCTCCCTTGTTATGAAAAATCTGGAAAGAAGGCCAGGAGGTTGATTACCTGATTAATGTTGGCCTCTGAAGCTACTTTAGGTAGAAAAGATGGATTAGTACGCAAAGACACTTTGTCCTTGTGAAAAATCATAAAAGGGGCTTTGATCGATAGAGCTTGAAGTTCCGAAACTTTCCTGGCAGAAGAATTGGCAACCAGAAAGGCAGTCTTCCAGGATAGAAACTGCATATCTACTGAAGCTGGAGGTTCAAAAGGAGATGAAAATAAGGCTTGAAGTACTACGGCAAGATCCCACAGTGACGTAGGGTCCTTTACTAGGGGTCGAAGAAAGGTACCTTTGAGGAAGGCCTTACAAAGCTTTGAAGATGCTAAGGAAGCCATATTAATCCCCCACATGATAATTAGAAATTGCGGCAAGTTGAACTTTTGACTGAAGAAAAACTGGCATTTTGATGAAAAATTGCCAAGAAAATTCCAATACAACAGAAACTGTTGCCATGAAAGGATCTAATGCATGCTGAGAAGCCCATACACAGAAATGTTTCTATTTACTGGAGTACACTTTTGTGGTGGAAGACTTATGAGCTACCACTAGAATTCTTTTGATGAGAGAGGATAATCCGGGAGTTCTGACTATTATGGGAAGTGGAGCAGCCAAGCAGTAAGCTTTAGATTGTCGAGGTCTGGATGGGGAATCCCTGAGAGATGAGAAATGATATCCGGCACAGGATCCAACGTCCATGGTGAAGCCACCAGATGGAGACCTCAGAGAGGGAATCCAAACTTGGCAAGGTCAGAATGGGGCAATGAGGATAACTAGGCTCCCCAGCCTGTGAGCTTTCTGAAGAAATTTTGATATTAAGGGAAGAGGAGGATAAGCATACAGAACAGTGGGGGGCCAAGCATGAATCAGAGTATCTCTGGGGGCTTCCCCCCCCAAGGGGGGTTCAGAGCAAAGAACTCGCTGCATTTCACATTGGAAGGAGAGGCAAAAAGATTGCAGCAAGACTGACCCCATTTGTGAAAGATCTGTTCCACTACTGAAGGATTCAGAGACCACTCGTGAGGCATCAGAATGACTCTGCCGAGTCTGTCCGCTAGAATGTTGAACCTCTCTGGAATGTACGTTGCCACCAGAAAACAGCTGGTGGAGATCGCCAATTCCCATACTCTCATGGCCTTGCTGCATAGGGGATAAGATCTGGTTCTCCCCTGTTTGTTGATGTACCAGACCACCGACATATTGTCTGGACAGCAATCGTTCCTGAAGGAAAATGGGCATGGAGAACCTGCAATGCTAAGAGCACCGCCCACATCTCCAAGACGTTGATATGCAGATTGGTCTCATAGGGGGACCACGTGTGCCTTTAACTGTCCTTCCCGAGAAATGCCCCCTCCCCCCACCCCAGCTGGGAGGTGTCCGTAGTCACCATGGCCGTGGGAAAAGGGCCATCCCCAAAAAAGGTCCAAGGAAAGAATCCACCTCCGAAGAGAGTCCCTGCACACTCGAGATATTCAGACAGGGTGAGTTAACGGAAGATCTAACAGGGACCATTGTACTACAAGTGTCCACTGAAGGATCTGCATGTGAAGATGCACCAAGGGCAAAAGACTGATCGTGGCCACCATGGACCCCAACGCCATTAATACTACTTCCACAGTTGGGGACTGAGTTTGAAGAATGCAAAGAACACGTAGCTTCAGACTGCGTATTCTGTCTGGAGTAAGAAACACTTGTTTGAATTGTATCTAATTTTGCCCCAATGAAGTCTAATATTTGGACAGGGGTCAGAGAAGATTTGTTGATATTGATGGTAATGCCTAACCTCTGGGCTAGAAGAAGAAAGGAATCCTTCACTTGACAAAGTTGATGCCTGGAAGGGGCAACGAGGAGCCAATCGTCCAGGTATGGAAATACCTGAATGCCCTTGAGTTTCAGGTGAGCCGCTACTACTGACATCACTTTGGTAAACACTCTGGGGGCTGTGGTGAGACCAAAGGGGAGCGCTCTGAACTGATCATGATTGGCACCTAGCCGGAAACTGGAAAAACCTCAGAGCGTCTGTCCATCTTGATATGACAGTACGCAGCCTGGAGGTTGATCAAGCACATCCAATCATTCTCCTGCAGGAAAGGCAGGATAGACTGAAGGGTGACCATCCGGAATTTTGTCTTGGCCACTGATAGTTTCAAGGTGGATAGATCCAGAATTGGTCTTAGGTCTCCTGTCTTCTTTGGCACTAAAAGAACCTGGAATAAATGCCTAACCCGGACTGGTCTTGAGGGACTCATTGGATGACCCATTTTTCTAGCAACTTTGCCATTTCTAGTGCTGCATCCTCCCTGTGCACAGGTGGAACATCCGGGAGGTGTATCGTACAATGGGATTGAATAGCCTCTGGATAGAATTTGCAACACCCAACAATCTTTTGTGATGGACTCCCACTCCATTAGGTGTAGCAATAGACTTCCTCCGACTGCCTCCAGAGATGAGCAGTTGGGCAACCCTTCAGGGCTGCTGCACGGGTCTGTCCAAGAAAGGTTCTCAACACTTGTAATTTATCGGACCCCCTCTGCCTCCAGGGCAATATCTATCATATCCCCTTCTGCCTCTGGGGAAGGAAAGCCCTGAGTGTCTCTGGGAAAAGTCTGAGATTTCCTGAACCACATCTTCTTGGTCCCTCGCTGATTCCTAGAAAAGGATCATTTAGGGGTGGAGAGGTGGATCCTGATGGCAGACAGAGTCTTCCCGTCCTTCTCGCTCTGAACTAAAGTCTCATGTACCGACTTTCCAAACAGGGAGGAAGCGTCGTACGGGGCACTGGTGAATGATGTCTTAAAAGGTTCTGAGAACTGACAGCGCTGGAGCCAGGCGTGTCACCTAATGGCAACACCTGTACCAGCTGCTCTAGCGGCTCCCTTGGTAGCATGGGAGAGGAGATGTACAGAAGTGCTGGCAACTAACTTTAGAGTGGCCATATGAGTGGAAAACTTCTTCTTGTCCTCCGCTGACAGGGACTCAGTGGTCGATGCAGCAATCTCCTTCACTAGGTCTTGCTGCAGCCAAATCACATGTGCCATGTTGACAGGATAAATTAGTACTAGGCTAACTGCCTTTGTGGGCCATTTTAAGCATAGACAATTACTCCATGCGAGAATCAAACCTTACACTTTGTGTCTGTAAAGTAAACACCTTAACCATTATGCAACTTCCCATTCAGCGCTCTTACGGAAAATTCGCTGAAGCGTACACCTGCTTCCAGAAGTGGTTCATTGCCTTTGACTCTCGGTCCTGAGGAAGAATCGTAGAGCTCTCCTGAGCGAAATCATTCTTACTGGCAGCTGCCACCACCACAGCATCAACTGGAGACCCCCTAATTGCAGTGTGACCTATCTGAAGGGGGGGCTCAAAACTTTAGCCGAGCATTTGGGGTTGGGCTCCACCATGTCCGGTTCCTTGCATGCCCGAGATGTTATCAGGTCCACTGAAGGACTGCTGGGAGAGGACACTCAGGAAGTAGAGGGTCCTGTGCCAAATGCCTCAAGGAACACAGATTTGTCCGAGGTAGGTTAATGGGCCAACCACCCCCCTTCGCTGGCAGAGGAGTTCCATGATGTCTCCAAAGGAGACATCCGGGGGAAACTTCCCCTTCCTCCAAATTGGTGTCTTCAGTGAGAGACTCCGATAGATCTAAGTGCCTCCTTTTGCATGTACGTTTGCGAGGTATCTCCTCAATTTGGATCTCTGGGGAGGACTTGCCAACATCTCGCTGCTCCCAAGCAGATGCTCCCAAGCAGAAGCTTCCTCAGGCAAAGTGGCAGCAGGCTGTCCCTGAGATGGCAGGATGGCCGGAACCATACCAGAAACAGAGGGAGTCGGGGTAGAGTCTGAGGAAATCGAGAGAACCCTCTCCACCACATCAAAAGCCAAAGGAGAATGGACCTCCTGAGAAAGGACCATAGCAGCAGTCACCCTTTGACCCGACGGGAGAGTCAGTGCTGAGCCTCCAGGCACCGAGATACCAAGAGGAAGGCTGCACTCCAACATGCTCGGAGCAGACACCAACCCCTTGGATCTGACACCGAGGCTACGGTTCCAAGAGATTGTCAGATCCGACCTGCTCAAGGTCACAGCCGGCGTCAAGGTACAAGGTACGGTCGGCACTGACCCATTGACACAGAGTCTTCGGATCGGATGCAAGGGCTCCAAAACCAAAGGCTAGATCGGAGAAGGAGTAGTTGGGGTGAAAAAGAGCTGCATGCTCCCCACTCTGGAGGGAGAGGGGGCAGGCAAGACTCCCCATCTGTATCTGAGTGCAGATGAACTTCTGCATCATCCTATCCATCCCTGCTTCACTAAGGTTCCAGGTGGAGCAGGAGGAGGAGGTGACAGACAGCAGTCGGGAGGAGAGGTGTGGAGAAGCCTGAGCTGGTGACTGGATCTGGGGCTCCTCCGGCTCCGGGAAGAACCGATGAAAACGGAGCTGGAGAGACTCCAGTCTCAGAGTCGACCTCACTTTAGGTGGGGGGGCCAGCCAGAGCACAGGGATCTGGAGATTGCTTTCTCGGCCTATTTTTTTTGGCAGACTTATCCCCATCCCTGGGCCTCTTGGCGGGATTTTGAGTCCCAGTGGCCGGGGAGGTGGCAGAAGCCGGGGGCACAGGGACTTGGGTCCCCAAAGAGGGAAGAAAGCCCTTGAGTATTAATTTGTCCCTTCTGTCCTTAAGTGCCCAGAGATTAAACACTGCACAGATAGAAAAAGAGGTCTGCAGATGAGCTCCCCCTAAGCACACTACGCACAGAGTGTGGCCATCGGCTGGGAGAGCTTACAGCCATACTCTGTACACTTTCTGAAACATGGCTTGGGAGTGCCAGACATATCCCACGCAGGCCCAGCACACTCACAAACACTCAAACCACGCACACAAGGAAAGGAAGAGAGAGAGAGTTTTTTTTTAAGCCAATGGAAACATGGGGAGGGGAAGTAGAAAGTCGAGAAAAAAAACAGAGAAAGAAGAGAGAAGATTTAATGCCAAAAAATACACTTAGCACAACTTTCTATGCTGAGAGCTCATATCATGATGTGGACATTACAGGCGGCAAACGAGATCTGAAGGGAGGAAGAAGAAAGGGGCATTACTGTAAGGGGAGCAGCTTTGAGCTTGGATGAGATGCTGGATATGCGGCCGGGTTGGATATGATACTGATTCAGGAACCCACAGGTTGAAGACCAAATGAAGATAACTACTTCAGATCTGATAATATGATCCAGACACAAAGAACCTTAAGAAATGTCTGAAATTTGGATGAATAAGGATATAAGTATCTTTTAAATCAAGAGTTACTTGCAACTTGAATGAGGAAGGGAAGGTAACAGGCTGTGAAGTGACAGCATTCTGAACTTGGTCACTGTCACAAACAGGTTTAGGAAAGATCCAGAAGTGGTCTCCCAGCATTTTCTTGCTCTGGCACTAAAAACACCCTTGATAAAAATCTTTTCCCACCTGGGAAGGAGGGGCTGGTTCTATCACTTCCTGTGACAGCATGTGATGAAGGAAAGGTGGAGACAAAATCTGGTCTGGTGAATGAGGGATCAGCCACCCGGAAGGGAGGAATTTCCTTTCACTGCCATCTGTAACCATAATGAACGATCTTCAGAACCAGTTTGTCCAACACTGTCTGTTACTGAAGATAAAAGTGGAGACTCAAATTTTCTGGAAGGGAAAATGAACCGGCAAGGTCCCTTAAATAGTCATTCTGACTTGTTGGACTGTCTTCGCTTTTGGGGAGGGGGGTTCCTGAAATCTTTTTGAATCCCCTTGCCATTTCTTTTTAAACGTCTGTTTGCCTGCATATTTTTCAGACCCTTTACTTTGTTTTTTGCCACAAATAGATGAAGGGGTTAGAGAATCCCTTAGAAAGTTGTGAAAAGGAGGGCTGACAAATCTTAGGAGATTCCCTATATCAGCTTACCCATCTCATCACACTTTTGATGACTGCAGCAAAGGGGCCAAAAACTAAATCTTTATCCAAAGCAGAATTTAAAACCTCACTTTTATCACCATCTGAGACATTCTGAGAATGCAGCCAAGCAAACTTTTTCAACACAGTACCAGAGCACAAAGCCCCTGAAGAAGCATCAACTGAACTATACATACACTGTTAACAATGAGTTTTGATTTCTACAATAGAAGAAACTAAATTATTTAAAGCAGATTTTTCTTCAAAAGATGACACTGCAGTCAAACATTCCTAATACTTTCACAATTAGAACAAATCTTAAAACATATGATCCTGACAATTCAAAATTCTGAAAATCAAAGTTGCGGAAGAATACACTTTCTCCCATATTTGTTGATAATCTTCCCATCCTTATCAGAAAGAGTAGGATTAGCATTAACCAAATGTTTAGCAGCAGTAGGATTAACTAAACTATAACTGTTGCGTCAGGTTTGGGAAAAGTGTATAAAAACTTAAGACTGAGAAACTTTATACATCCTATTTTTAGGGGAAAGCTGGCTGACGATCAGGAAAATTACAGGCAGTAAAACACACATCCTGTAAAACTGACAGAACTGCAGGAATAGGTGAAGGTTCTGGAAATCCTGTCTGTAATAGCTCAGTATTTTCTGAGGGATGGAGAAACCTCAGTGCCCCTCCACTGAAAACATTGAAACATTTTGGAAATCGTTCCAGAGAAAGACCCCCCCCCCCCCCCCCGAGGGAGAGTTAGACACTGTCCTCTTCTCAGAGTCTGAATCAGAAATCTGAGGAGAAAATCCAGTAACAATCCCTTCATCCTCTTGTCCAGATTCAGAATCTCAAATCTGTTCAGAAAGACAGGTATCCTTTTTTCTTTTACCAGAAACTATTTTATAAGAAGGATCAAGAGCCTGAATTAAACCCTGAGCCAGTCCCAGTAATTTACTCCTGTTCAACGAAATTTGAGGAGTAGATGCACATTTAGTTTTTGAGAAGAAAAATGGGGCCAGTAATATTAATGGCAGCAGCAGCTTCCTCAGAGACTGGCACCACATGCTGACGAAACAGGAAAGCCTTCCCTGTTCCCTCTACCAGGACTGACATGGAGCTGAGCTACCTTGCCCACTAGGGGGACCTCAAAGGCCATAGAGGATGTGGCTAACCCCCAGTCCATAGTGGCTGTACGTGCTACATCAGAGGAATCCGGGATAAAAGATGACTGGACTGAGGTACAACTAATGGCCACAGCAGAGTCACCCACCTGCTGCTGAGGCAAAATGCAAGCCTTCTGTGGCGGCAAAGGCTGCTTGCTTAATTTTTTAATTTTTATGGCTGGAAGGACAGTCCATGGGACCGACAGTTTGCTCCACGGTCAAGCTGAAAAGGTTTTCCTCCTTCCCAGGAAAAAACAGCAACAAAAGCCAGTAAAAAAATAAAGTCTTCACAAAAAGAAGTTATGTACCTACCATAACGTTCCATGTCTGCTGTCCTTCATCTCGCCTTCCTTCTTGGTGGTTGGGTTCGGGAGCTGATCCTCGGCTCCGACTCAACCATTTTACTATAGCTTGAGAGCTTATGCTGGCTCGAGGCTAACCCCTATCTCAACATGCCTAGCGGTAGCTACTCAGATCTTGTTTGTGATAGCCCACACTAGACCATAAAATCAAAATATACATTTTTACTAAGCTCTTACACAAAAGGAAAAACTTGTGTATAAAGGGACAAGCCACATGTAAGGTTAAGGCAGAAAAAAATGGAACAAAGAAGCCTGGTCAACTAACCTGGTATGTCAAAAGGAAACTCAGCCACTGTAACCAATGAAGGAATTCCTCTCGATCCTCCAGGAAGGTGGAAGGAGGGGGGGGGGAACGCAAGAAGGAAGGCGAGATGACAGACAACAAACATGGAATGTTATGATAGGTACACAACTTCTTTATGTTATGTTGTCCCCATCTCGCCTTCATTCTTGCTGGTTGGGACCGTGTCCCCAGCACTTGGTTCTTGGGTGGCTCACTGGAACAAACTCTTCAGGACTGTGGAACCAAAGGATACCCTGTTCCAGGAGACCACATCAACTTTGTAATGAGTGATAAAGATATGGGGATTTGCCCATGTTGCTGCTGCACAGATTGAATCTAAAGGCAATTTGGCTTGGAAAGCAACAGAGGTAGCTAAGGCCCTGGTTGAGTGTCCTCTGTCTTTCCCTGGAAGCTTTTTTTATGCATATCATAAGTATAGCTGATTGTGTCTGACAGCCACTTTTAAAACTGGAGAACCTTGTTTATTGTCAGCAAAGGATACAAACAATTGATCTGATTTTCTAAAGTCTAAAGCATAATTGTCTATGAACATCCAGTTGGTGGAGTCTATACTCTACCTTGTTGCCATAACTGGGGAAGAATACAGGAAGCTCAATGGACTGATTTAAATTATACTCTGAACACACCTTTGGCAAGAAGGAGGGACTGGTTCTGAGAGAGACTATCTTTGTGAAAGATGAGATATGGCGGGCGAATAGATAAAGCGTGTAATTCAGAAACCTGTCAAGCTGAGGTGATGGCAACCAAGAAAAGTGTTTTCCAAGAAAGAAATTTCAGGGGACAAGATGCTGCTGGTTCAAAGGGTGGAAGAAGCAGAGAGGCTAAAACAAAGTTTAGGTCTGGTGGGGGTCTCTTACCAGGGGCCGTAAAAGGGTTGTACCTCATAAGAATGCTCTGCACAGCTTATGGGACATGATGTTAGAGCCCAACTCTCCCACATGAAAATTGGAGATGGCAGCCAGTCAGACCCTAACGGTAGCTGCAGCTGCCTCTCGTTCGAACATTTCGGCCAGGAAATCAAGAATCTTGTGAACAGGAGCAGTGAAGGGATCAATATCATTATTCTTTGCCCAATAAGAGAACCTCTTCCATTTGCTAGTGTAAATCTTTCTGGCAGTGGGCTTGTGAGAGGACACCAGGATGTGCTGTACTGCCGGGGAAATGTTGGGGAGCCTGGCTAAGACTGGAAGTGGAGAAACCAAGCAGTCAGCTTGAGAGTTTGGAAGGGGGGATGGAGCATGCCCGATTGATTCATCCAGAAGTCCGGAAATGGGTCCAGTATCCAAGGCTCCACTTGTAGATGATGGCAGAGAAACGGAAACCATATCTGGACGAGGCCAGTAAGGAGCAATGAGGATGAGTTTGAAACCCAGAGACTTTGCTTTCTGAAGTACCGTTGGGATCAGAGGAAAAGGTGGAAAGACATAAAGTAGTCCTGGAGCCCAATTGTGAACAAGGGTATGCCTGGTTGACTGGCTCGGGGTGGGGGACTAAGGCGAAATAGCTGCTGCATTTGTTGTTGAGGGGAGTGGCAAAAAGGTCACAGCATGACTGGCCCCATTTACGAAAAATCAAGCCTGCAACTTCTTGCTTCAGGGACCACTTGTAAGGCATGGGGATAGCCCTGCTGAGCCTGTCTGCTATCACGTTGGATTTCCCGGGAATGTGCATCGCAATCAGAAAAACATTGGGAAGACATTGCCCATTGCCATACTCAATGGCCCAAGGGGTAACATCTGGTCCCGCCCGGTTTGTTGATTTACCATACCACTGACATATCATCTGTCTGAATTGCAATTGTTCCGGTAGGTAGAGAATCTTGAAGTGCTTGCAACGCCAGAAGCACTGCTCTCAACTCTAGAACACTGATGTGTAAGTGGTACTCTTGTGGTTGCCACATTCCTTAGACAGTCTGTCCCAGATAATGCCCCCCACCCTATCTGGCAGGAGTCAGTGGTCACTGTGGCTACTGGTTGGGGGTCTAGAAAGTGTCTGCCCAGAGTCACCTGGGGGGGGGAGACAATCCACCATACTAAGT
Source organism: Protopterus annectens (assembly GCF_019279795.1). Taxonomy (NCBI): domain Eukaryota; kingdom Metazoa; phylum Chordata; order Ceratodontiformes; family Protopteridae; genus Protopterus; species Protopterus annectens. The sequence goes on along the minus strand of NC_056725.1, from coordinate 520,906,573 downwards.
CCATTTTGCAGGATTCTGTGATCGAGATCATGTGAGACATTGGTAAATCCTGGAAAGACCATTGAGCGAAAAGAAGCCACTGCAGAATTCTCATGTGGAAGCAAGCCATACGGACTACAGTAATTGCTGTGGCCATTGAGCCCAAGACCTTCAATACCTCTCTTGCCTGAATAGACTGACAAGGCAACAAAGCAGACTTTTCGTAGCTTATGGTGATGCCTAGCTGGGAACAGGTTTGAACTGTGTAGTCCCGTGCTTTGATTAGTTGATGCTCAGTGATGGCAGTGAGGAGCCTATTGTCTAGATATGGAAACACCTGAAATCCTAGACGTCTCAGGTGAGCGGTGACCACTGCCATACACTTGGTGATCACCCTGGGGGCTGTAGGGAAACCAAAGGGCAGAGCTCTGAACTGATAATAACTGGCTCCCAGCCAGAAGCGTAGGAATCTCCTGGATCGCCTGTCCATTTTTATGTGGTAGTACGCATCCTGGAGATCGATGGAGCACATCCAATTGTCCTGACTCAAAAAGGGAAGAATGGACTGCGGTGTTACCATCCGGAACTTCGCCTTTTTTACCGATTTGTTTAGCTTGCTGAGATCCAAAATGGGTCTCCAATCCCCTGTCTTTTTTGGAACTAAAAAGAACCTCGAGTAAGTTCCGGATTTGATTTGGTCTGCGGGGACTTCTTGGATGGCTCTTTTTTCTAGCAATCTTTGTACTTCTAAGATTGCTTGATCCCAAAGACTGGGTGAAACATCTGGGATAGAAAGTTTTGCTCTTGAGGGGGTTAACTGGGAAAAGGGAATTTTGTAACCCCTGGATATTACTGACAGTACCTATGCATCTTTCGTAATAGTTTACCAGGCTGTTGGGTACAATGATAGTCTGCCCCTGAATGCCTCCAGAGGCGGACAGTCGGATCTCCATTCAGGAGTGCTGGAAGGGCCTAGCAGAGAACATATCTCTTTCGCCCTGCTGTTGTGGACCCCCCCCCTGCTGCGAGGCCAGTGTCTTCAGTTATTGTTTCCCCCCTTCTGCCCCTGGGGTAAAATTCTCCACGTCTGTCAGGCGAAGCTCCCTGGGATTTTCAAAACCACATTTTCCCACTCTTCTGACCTTTATGGTAGGGTCTAGATGGAGTGGAAAAACTGAATCCTACGGTAGTGAGAGTCTTGCCATCCTTTTCACACCGAGTGAGAATCTCTTTTACCTGAGGCCCAAACAAGGACGAGCCATCAAAAGGGGTATTGGTAAAGGAGGACTTGAAAGGTTCCACAAACTGACAAAGGTGCATCCAGGAGTGTCTCCACAAAGCAACTCTGGTATCTGCTGCCCTACTTAATCCATCTGCCGAATAAGAAATGAGCCTCATGGAGGAGTTAACCACTGAAGTCAAGGTCGCAAGCTGGGAAGCCGCCCCCCTTGTTCGCAACTCCCTCAGCTGTAGGTTCCTGCAGGGTATTCTCCTAACTCCTTTAGGAGATCCCTCTGAAGTCACATGAAGCGCAACAAATAATTCAGTGACCTGAGAGTAAAGGTCACTGAAGAGAACATATGCTTCCCACACCTGTCCATCGTACGTGCCTCCTTGTTTGGCAGATGGACAGATGTAGTTTCCGCAAGTTCCTTCTTAGTGGCTGCTGCCACCACCATAGCATTAACAGGAACCCCTATGGAAAGGAAGGATTTGTGTTCGGGTGCAGTTATAAATGTATTTTGTCTCCACAGAACTGACTCCATGGTCTCTGGAGCACTCCACGCCTTCTGGGTCAAAAGGTGGAGACACCCAAGAGGTGGAGGGTCAGGAAGCAAATACATCCAGGTAGACAGACTTGTCCTCAGAAGGGGCTAGGGACTTCCAACTACCCCTTTGTCTAAGGATTTCCAAGTTGTCCGAAAAAGAGACATCCTCAGACGGGGGCCATGGGAACCCTTCTGATTCATCCAAGTCTGTGTCTGAAGTGATAGACTCAGGGGAGTCCAAATGCTTCTTCTTACACTTTTTCTTCTGAGGGACCTCCTCTGAATGTTCGGGGGAAGTTTCGGAAGAAGTGCGGTCACCCGATGGGGTGACCTGGGGGATAGGTTCCCAACGCTTGGAGGAAGGAGAAGGGTCAAAGACAGGCACATGCACCGAGGGAGAAGGAGCCAATGGAGCCTAGGGTGGAGCTGTCTCAGGAGACAACATGCTCATCACCTCGAAGGTGCCATGGTCCCGAGCCGAAGGAGCCTCTGGCTCTGAAGAGCCCGGTGTTGATCTGCGAACAGAGAGTGACAGCTCCGAGGCTGATGTGGGAGCCGAGCTCACCTGCACCAAAGTTTCGAGAAGGAGAATAGGGTCGGAATAAGGGTCTGATGCCACTCCCCCCCCCCCCCCCTCGTAGCCAACGAGAGAGCTTCGGCGCCCAGATCCCTTGATGGACTGAGACATCGAGGAGAACAGAGCTGGAATTGGAACTGAAGGTTCCACCACCACCACATCCATGCACTCCGGCTCAGAGCTCAAGAGAGTCGGAGGAGGAACTGATAGAGAAGCAGGATGGGCCGACGGAGCAAATTCCTTATGGGTTGGGCTCGATAGCAATTTGGCAAATGCCTGTGACTTGAGGAGCCTATTGACCACTCTTCTCCACATCATGATCTGAGAACCTGGAGGACTGAGAGGAGAGAGAAGCGAACCAGTGACTGCCTGCCCCAGATTGCAACAAAGGAGACTGTGGAGCAGAGTGCACTGGCTCCAAAGAGGTAGACCTGGTTCTTTTATGGGTCCGGACTGGCTCTGAAGATACTGCCGGAGACATAACTTTGTTGAAGCAAACACTGGGAACTGACAGAGCTGAAGATTTTACAGTAGACTTAGGTTGTTCTGAAATCGGAACCGATGAGGGTGGCTTAGGGGATTTTTCAGACAGTTTAGCTGGCTGAGGAACCAGAGACGAAGGATCTTGAGGGTTCTTCAGAAGGCCATGCAAAATCATTTTTTTCTCTCCTGCAGGACTCTGGAACTGAAAGTGTGACAGACAGAGCATGAGTCCTGCAAGTGAACAGCCCCTAAACACAACTTGTGCGCTCATCTGTAAGGGATATTTTTTGGCAACACGAGTCGCACTTCTAAAAGCCAGAGGGTTTTGAATCTTTAGACATGCTGGATACCAGAAAACACAAACAGCAAAAAACAAGGCTGTAAAGGTTAGAAAAACTGAACTAGAAACACTACCACAAACAAGGATACTTTTTTTTTTTTGGAAAAGGAAGGAAAAAGGGGGAGAGCCTCTATGTAAAACAGCAACTCCCCCCAATAGGAGAGCCTCTAACTTAAATGGCTGCTCGCACAGAAAGAGGGAAAGAAGAGAAGAACCCTCTAAGTTAAACGGGCTCAAGAGTAAAGCAAAGCCTAAGAAAACAATGGCCAAGAAAAAACAGGTCAGGAGGTTGTAACAAGAAAGTACAGTTGTGTACACTTACCATAAATGTAGATGTTTGAGTGTATTCACTGTTGCAGTCATTACATTTGGGTTATCTGCTTGCAGGTAGCCCTCAGTTGGCCTAATTAACAGTGTCTTGGGTCCTGCGTCAGTTGCTGTCCCTTCTTTCGTGACGTCAGGTAGTCAGGGATATAAAACATGCAGCAGACGCCATTACATCAGTTTTTCTTGCTCCAGATGTCAGGTGCCCCCCCCCCCCCCCCAAAAGGGAAGCAATTAAATATAAAAGTACAAAGATATACCTCCAACAAAAAATCAAATACACCAAAAAAGCTTTTAAGCATAGTAAAGGAAAGTAGAGGTATAGTCAAAAGAAGTTAGGGGGCTGGAGGGAAGGTAACCAGGACTGCAACAATGAATACACTTGAACATCTACATTTATGGCAAGTGTACACAACTGTACTATGTTCTTCATGTTTCACTGTTGCAGTCATTACATTTGGGTAGATTTCCAAAGCTATGGTTGGGAGGAGGAATATAGATAGCATTAGGGCCAGCAATAAGGCCCTGCAAGACTGCAGTGGCAAAGCCAGCTCTGGATTTAGAGAAAATTGGCAAATGATAATGCTTGGTGAAAGTATGTACAGAACTCCAGGTAGCAGCTTCTAGGATGTCCCTGGTAGGGATGCCTCTGAGAAAGGCTGTAGAGGTAGATGCAGCCCTGGTGGAGTGAGGTCTGATCCCCTGGGGGATAGGTTTTCCATGGTGCTTATAGCAGAAATTAATGCAATGGCTTATCCATTTAGAAATGGTTTGCTTTGAAATAACCTTTCCCTCTGCTCCTGCAGCAAATGCCACCAGCAGTTGTTCAGATTTCCTTTGAGGTTTAGTCCTGTCCAAGTAGAATCCAAGTTGTCTGTGCACATCTAAGGAATACAGTATCCGTTCCCCTTTATTCTGTGGATTGGGAAAGAAAGTTGGCAAATGAATGGACTGATGTCACACTGGATACCACCTTGGGCATGAAGGATGGATTGGTTCTGAGGGACACCCTGTCTGCATGAAAGATGATGAAAGGCTCCACTGCCATAAAGGACGCCATGAATTGTCTTTTCTGGGTACCAGGAAAAGTCTCGAGTAGAAACCTTGTCCCTTTTCCTCTTCTGGTACCAGTTGAATAGCCCCCATGCTTAAGAGAGAAAGTACTTGTTTTTGGGCCTCTGCCCACTGATTTGGGGGTAGGTCCGGCCACCCGCTTGGTGTTGGCAATGTGTGGAAGTGAAATCTGTATCCCTGGGACACTTTATTTAAAACCCATTTGTCCTGGGTAATGAGTTCCCAATTCTTTGCATGAAGAGCAATCTTTCCCCCCAAAGGGGCAGTCAGTTGGTAAGTGCTTGGAAATTTTAAAAGGAAGTCATTGAGACAGTTTACCATAGGGGAGAGTCTTATTATTCCCAGATTTGCAAGTGGAGGCCCCCCACTGCTTTCTTGTGTGTGTCCCCTGGGACTGAAACCTGGGGTTTTTGCTGTGTCTGGTTTGGCTTTAGAAGACCTGGAAGGGGCTGGAAAGGACCAAATTCTTAGAGGGCCAGTGCCTGCTAAATCTAGGAGGCTGAACATCTAAAAAAATCTTTCACAGTTTGTATAGATTTAGCTTTATCTTCCATCTTTTTAAAAACTTCCTCAGCCTTGTTGCCAAACAGGCGGTCCTGATTTAAAGGAGAATCCAACAATTTAGCTTTAACATGATCAGGCAAAGATTGCTCCTTAAGCCAAGCATGCCTTCTGAGCACAGACCCAGTAACAGCAGCCCTGCAAGAGGCCTCTAATGAATCAAAACCACATTGCAAAGTATGTTTTCCAACTTCTTTGGCAGAATGCATTAAATCCTGTAATTCTTTATTTTCCACACAGTCAGGAATCAACATCATTTTCTGTTTAAGCAGTCCAATAACATGTTGCTGATACTTTAATATATGAAACTGGCAGTTTAAAGCCCTAATGGCCAAGGTTGCAGAAGTGTAAACCTTCTTACCCCATCTATCCAGCGCCCTGGAGTCTCTATCAGAGGGATAGGATTTTTAGCAGTAGAAGCCTTAATGCCCTTGGGCCCCTGTGAAATAGTCTCTGGATCTGCAATAGGATTTTTAAAAAGGAAATTGTGGGACTCAGGGACCCTGTAGTATCTGTCAGGTTTTCTGGGAGCAGGAGGCAGGGTATCAGGGGCCAAATTAGATTCCGAAAAAGCATCATCAACAATGTAGTACAGGAGGAATAGCTAAAGGCCTATGCTGAGGTAGGAGAAGGAAATCCCTAAGCCTCTTTTTTGAATCAGGAAAATCCGGGCTTTCCCAGTGGAAATGCTCCCTTACAGTATGTAAAGTTTCCCCAAAAGAAAAATCCTCAAGAGGGGAAGCAGAGGGAATGGAGTCCTCTGCATCAGAATCTTCATAAGTAGATAAGGGCAAATCCAGATCATCAGAAGAATCAGAAACAACAGAATCCTGATCAGAAGATTCATAATCAACTTCAGTCCTAGGCCTCTTTTGGGGGGGGGGGGTGGCTACCCCTGACTAGAGTTATTAGATCTTCAGCCATCCTTATCATTTATTTTTTTAGGCATAAAGGCCTGAGCATGTGGTCTGGATGTCGTTTTTTTTAGGCATGGATCGAGATTTAGGCCCAAGTAAAGGAGGAGGCTTCAGTTTAATATGCAAGTCCGTAGGCCTGAATACACCCTCAGAAGCCAGTGCCTGCACAGCGGCTCCAGACCCATCCAAGGTAGAGACATCCGCGGGTTATATAGTTGAAACATCTCGCGGCATACTGGACTCCGAATGGGTCTCAGCAGAGGCCTGCGAATCAGAAGTAGTGGGTATCCGGAGCTGCGAAAGCATCTCACTGAGTACCGGCGAACTGGCGACTGGCCTAGGAGAAGCATCATCGGCAGTTTTGGACCTTGGCAGCCTGCCTCTGTCTATCTTTGTGGTTTTTCAGAATCACGGTAGTCGGATGGCTAACCGATGACATTTCTGGATAATTAAACCGAGAACCGAAATATTTAGAGGTGAAAATATACCAACGACTGATAGCGCACTGATTAAATAAAGCACAAAACCGACAGCAAGAGACGTCGTGGTCAGGGCCTAGGCAAGGAATACAGTATGAATGAAAAATAGAAGTTATGTTCTTACCATAACGTTCCATGTTAGTTGTCTTCTTCTCGCCTTCTTTCTTGCTGGATGGGTTCGGAGCCGACCTCGGCTCCGACTCGGCCACTCTAAAAGCTCGAGAGTTGGTTCCACCGGCTCGAGGCTGCCCCTATATCCCACAATGCTAGGCGTGAATTACCTCAGATCTCGTTTGTGAGCTAGGCCCAGCTAAAAATACAACCAGGAAAACTGGAAAAATTCCACCTCTATAAACAAGGGGAAGAGAAAGGGTGACCTAAGCCTGATCTAGGAAATATGCACAGCAGAGCATATACCTATCGCAAAGAGGTGGTAGAAAGAGAGGTCACAATCAAACTCCTCTAGGTCTGTCCAGGCCAGGGGGAAGGAGGGTGGGGCCTTAAGAAAGAAGCGAGAAGAAGACAACTAACATGGAACGTTATGGTAAGAACATAACTTCTATATGTTAAGTTGTCTATCTCGCCTTCATTCTTGCTGGATGGGACCGCGTCCCTAGCACCTTGTCCCGGGTGGCCTAACGGAACAGACTCTTGAGAACAGTGGAACCAAAGTTAGCTCTATGTCTAGAAGCTAAATCCAACTTATAATGAGAAATAAATGTGTGAGGAGTAGCCCAAGTAGCCGCTGCACAAATGGTGTCAATAGGCAGTCTGTCTTGGAAGGCTATAGAAGTAGCCAAAGCTCTGGTGGAATGGGCTTTAGGTTTGCTAGGCAGCTTTTGGTGTCTAATTTCATAAACAAGGGAAATCAGAGATGTTAGCCATCTAGATAATGATACCTTTGAAACTGAAAGTCCCTTTCTGCCTTCTGCATAAGAGACAAAAAGCTGGTCAGATTTTCTGAATTGTTTGGTTCTATCCAAATAGTACCTTAACTGATGGTGAACATCTAGCCAATGCAATTTTTGTTCAGACCTATTAGAATATTCTGGAAAAAACACAGGGAGGTCAATGCTTTGATTTAGGTTAGACGCCGAGGCTATCTTAGGTAAAAAGGACGGGTTCGTTCGTAAAGATACCCTGTCCTTATGGAACAACAGATAAGGAGGTCGACAGCTGAGTGCATGAAGTTCTGAAACTCTTCTGGCTGAAGTAATAGCTACCAGAAAGAGAGTCTTCCATGATAGCAATTTTAAAGAACAGGAAGCTGCAGGTTCGAAAGGGGGGAGAATCAAAGAACTGAGAACTAAATTAAGGTCCCAAGGAGGAGGAGGATTTCTTATAGGAGGTCTGAGTAGAAAAACTCCTTTCAAAAGGCTTTGCAAAGCTTGTGGGACATTATGGCAGACTCTGAAATGCCCACATGAAAGTTAGATATAGCTGCCAATTGAACTTTGAGAGTAGAAGGAGAAGAACCTGCATGAAAGAGTTCAGCTAGAAAATCAAGAACCATATGGATGGGAGCAGTGAAAGGATCTAAGTCCCTTCCTTGAGCCCAATAGGCAAAACGTTTCCATTTACTCAGATAAATTTTCCGAGTGGAAGATTTGTGGGAAGCTATCAAAATATCTCGAACAGAGTGAGATATTTGAGGAAGCCTGGCTAAGGTTGGAACTGGAGGAACCAAGCAGTGAGGTTCAGGGAGGGGAGGGAGCGATGTAACTGACCCGATTGATGGATCAAAAGATCTGGAACTAGGTCCAGATGCCAAGGTTGCTCCAATAGAAATTGATGTAGAAAGGGGAACCAAACCTGCCGAGGCCAGTAAGGAGCAATGAGGATCAATAAGGCCTTCTGAGCAATAGCTTTCTGTATCACTTGAGAGATTAGTGGGAAGGGAGGAAATGCATACAGAAGTCCCCGGGGCCAAACTTGGACTAGAGCGTCTCTGCTGGGCTGGTCTGGTAACGGGAATAGTGTGAAATAATCTCTGCACTTGCTGTTTTGGGGAGTAGCAAAAAGGTCGCAGCAAGGCTGACCCCACTTGAGAAAAATTTCTCTCACAACAGAGTCTCAAAGACCACTCGTGAGGCATGAGGATAGCTCTGCTCAACTTGTCCGCGATTTGATTGGACTTCCCGGGGATGTGCGTTGCTATCAGAAACCGCTGAGAAGAAATCGCCCATTGCCACAGTCTGAGTGCTTCTCGACATAGGGGATAGGACCTGGTTCCGCCTTGTTTGTTGATATACCACACTACAGACATATTGTCCGTCTGGATTGCTATCGTTCCCAAGGGAAGAGAGTCTTGAAGGGCTTGCAACGCTAAAAGCACTGCTCTCATCTCTAGAACATTTATGTGCAAGTGGCATTCGTCTGATTGCCATGTGCCCTGGACAGTCCTGCCCTGATAATGCCCCCCCCCCACCCGATCAGGGAGGCGTCCGTTGTCAGAGTAGCAACCGGAGGAAGGAACAAAGGGTCTTCCCAAGAAGAGCTGAGGGGAAGACATCCACCACAGAAGATGATTTCTGCATGTTTGCGTAATCATAATGGTGTGGGACATCGGGAGTTGCTGGTATGACCATTGCGTGAAGAGCATCCATTGAAGGATTCTCATGTGGAATCTGGCTAATGGAAGCAGAGGTATGGCAGCCGCCATAATCCCCAATACTTTCAGAACTAACCTGGCTTTGATTCTGTTGCTGCTGAAGAGGAGCGAGACCAGTTTGTGTATGTCTGTTATTCTTTGATCTGTTAGTCTCGCAGACATGTTGACTGTCTAGATTTGCGCCTATGAAGGTAATAGTACGACAAGGCGACAAAACAGACTTTTCGCAATTTATTGAAATGCCTAAATTTTGACAAATGCGAAAGGTGTAGTCCCTGGCCATTAGAAGAAGATGCTTGGTGGGAGCTGTGAGGAGCCAGTCGTCCAAATATGGAAACACCTGGAATCCTTGACGTCTCAGGTGAGAAGCTACCACTGCCATGCATTTGGTAAACACCCGGGGGGCAGTGGTGAGACCAAAGGGCAGGGCCCTGAATTGAAAATGACTGGTTCCCAGCCTGAAGCGGAGGAATCTTCTGGAGCGTCTGTTCATTTTTATGTGATAGTACGCATCCTGAAGGTCTACAGAGCACATCCAGTTTCTCTTTCCCAATAGGGGAAGGATGGACTGCAGCGTGACCATCCGAAATCTTGTTTTCTTGACTGACTTGTTCAAGATACTGAGATCCAAAATTGGTCTCCAGTCCCCTGTTTTCTTTGGAACTAAAAAGAACCTGGAGTAGATTCCGGATCCTAGTTGGTCTGCTGGAACTGGCTGAATTGCTCTTTTTGCAAGCAGCTTTGAAATTTCCAAAGCTGCAAGATCCCTTTGAGCGGGTGGAACATCTGGAAGGGATTTTTTTGATTGGTTTGGGATGCGAACGAAGGGAATGGAATAGCCTTCGGAAATGATGGACTGTACCCACTTGTCTTGAGTCAGGGATAGCCAGGCTTCTGGGTACAGTGACAATCTTCCCCCGACTGCCTCCGAAGGTGGACAGTCGGGCAACACCTCAGGGATGCTGAAAGGGCTTATCGGAAAAGGTTTCTCGATTGCCCTGGTTCTGCGGGCCCCCTCTGCCTCTAGGGCGACGTCTACCATTATTGTTCCCTCCTCTGCCTCTGGAGGGGAACCGACTCTGTGTGTCAGGCAAATTCCCTTGAGATTGTTTGCGGAACCACATTTTCCCACTTTTCTGGCCTTTGGGGTAAGGTCTAGAAGGAGTAGAAAAACGGGCTCCGACGGCAGATAGAGTTTTGCCATCCGTCTCGCACCTAGTCAAGGTTTTTTTCACTTGAGGACCAAAGAGAGATGATCCATCAAACGGGGAGTTAGTGAAAGACGTTTTAAAGGGGTCCGCAAAATTGCATAGTCGCATCCAGGCATGTCGGCGTAAGGCAACACCTGTCCCTGCGGCTCTACTCGCTCCATCAGCCGCATATGAAAGGAGGCGCATGGAGGAGTTAGCTATCGAATTAAGGGTAGTCAGCTGGGTGTTCATTTTGTCCTGAAAATCTGCAGCTGTAGTATCCTTCAACATCTCACTCGCTTCCTTGATCAAGTCTCTCTGGAGACGGGTGAAATGGCATAGGTAGCTCAGCGAACGCATTGCAAAGGTCGCTGACGAAAACATCCGCTTCCCATACCTGTCCATAGACCTAGATTCTTTGTTAGGGGGATGAACAGGCACTGAAGGATCAGCTAGTTCCTTCTTGGTGGCAGCAGCTACCACCATAGCATCCACAGAAACACCTTTTGTTAGAAATTGTTTGTCAGTTGGTGCTGTTATAAATTTTGAAGGTCTCCTGGGGGAAGGGTCCACTGAATCAGGAGCCGTCCAGGCCTTCTTTGCCACCACCTGCATGAGGGGATCAAAGGGGGGGACACCCAGGAGGTGGAAGGGCGAGAGCCAAACGCCTCAAGATACACAGATTCATCCTCCGAAGGGTTAAGGGCTGGCCAATTTCCCCTCTGTTTCAGGATCTCTAGAATGTCTGCGAAGGAGACATCTTCAGAAGGGGAACGTGGGAACCCTCGGAATCCTCTAAATCTGTGTCAGAGGTGACAGACTCAGGTGAGTCTATGTGCTTCCTCTTACACTTTCTCTTCCTAGGGGGCTCCCCTGCCAATTCAGGGGAGGGCTCGAAGAGGATGAGATCCAGACAGGGGATTCTTGAGGAGCTGGCTCTCTGCGGTCTGGGATGAGGGAGTGAGTCGACATAACCAAAGGCACCGAAGAGGGAGGGGCGGACGGAGCCGACTGTGGAGTCGAACAAGGTTCCAACACACTCCGCATGACCTCGAACGCACCCCTGTCTGGCAGAGCCAGAGGTCCCCGCTCCGAGAAGCTGAGAACCTCCCTCGGCACCGACAGAGATGGCTCCGAGGCCGATGTCGGAGCCGAACTCACCAGCGCCGAAGCACCGAGAGGGAGAGGGGGGTCGGACAAGGGTCCGATGCCACTCACCCCCTCGGAACCGACGAGGGAAGCTCGGCGCAGAGATTCCTCAAAAGAAGAAATCGGAGCCGACGACGGAGCCGAAGACAATTGTATCGGCTCCGACGCTACCACAGTCTCGGTCCCGAGACGCCCCGGCTCCGAACTCAAAGGAGTCGGAGGAGGAATATTTATAGGAATAAGTTGAGGCATTGACTGATGAGTCGGGCTCTGGAGCATCTGGGCCAGTGGCTCGGACTTTAAAAGTCGACTCACTACCCTCTGGAGGTCATGATCTGAGAGCCTCGATGACCTGGAGGAGTGAGATCTGTGGCTCCGTTCAGACAGCAAGGGAGACGCTGGAGCCGAATGAACGGAGCCAAGGGATGGTGACCTCGATCTCTTTCTAGATGTCGGCTCCGATGGTCTGATCGGAGCCGACCCAGGAATCTCTAATGCCTCGGCTCCGGCCAGAGCCGAGGGAACCACAGATACTGTAGTCAAAGACTCATCGGCTCCAGCCGGAGCCGATGAAGCAGCAGGCTTCGAAGCCTTAGGCCTCGACTCTGAAGCTGGAGCCGAGGTCTTGGAAGCCTTAGAAGGATTTCCCGATGTAGCAGAAAGGGAACCTTCAGGCTTAAGCAAACCCTTTAATATGAGTTTGTTTCTTCTTTCCTGCAGGACTCTAGGGCTGAAGCCATGGCATACAGCACAAGAGTCCTGCAGGTGTAAAGGTCCCAGGCAGTACACACAAGAAGTGTGACCGTCTGTCAGAGACATTTTCTGACAGCACGAGTCACACTTCTTGAAGCCTGAGACCTTTGAATCCTTGGACATTTTCAAGGAACCGAAGTGTAACCACACACAGTAACACACACACACAGATTACACTGTTAGAAATCTAAGTAGAATTATTTAAAACAAAACTTCTGAAAGGTAAGTTAAGTTAAAAATTCCTAACCAAAACACATACACACCCTAAGGGAAGGAAGGAAGGGCCCGAAGGCCTAAGGAAAGAACTTATTAGTTCTTGAGAAAAAGGGGCTGGATAAAGAGGTAGAAGGGATAATATCCACTACACTAAGGGTAATAAAGGGGATAAACTAAGCTAGCGTAAGTTTAAAAGTTATTAAACTAATCTAATTTTAACTAACCTGGAGCTGGTAGAAAAACACCTCAATCGCTGTAGCGGCAAACGAGATCTGAGGTAATTCACGCCTAGCATTGTGGGATATAGGGGCAGCCTCGAGCCGGTGGAACCAACTCTCGAGCTTTTAGAGTGGCCGAGTCGGAGCCGAGGTCAGCTTTTAGAGTGGCCGAGTCGGAGCCGAGGTCGGCTCCGAACCCATCCAGCAAGAATGAAGGCGAGATAGACAACTTAACATTCTTTATTAGGTATTTGCTTTCCACAAGTAATGCAATTATTAACTTTTACTGACATCGGTAAGGAGCAAGAAAAAGTTTCCCCAATGAGGTACTTAGCTTTAGTTGAAGACTTCGGTTCTGAAACTCGAAAACGAAAATTTCAGGAGTCTGCCGACTGGCACTTGCGAACTGCTTCTGCTGCGGGCACCGCATGGCAAGAAAGACTGAAGTAATGGCGTCGGCTGCATGGTTTACACCCCTGACGACCTGACGTCATGGAAGAAGGGACAGCAACCGACGCAGGACCCAAGACTTTGTTAATCAGGCCGACTGAGGGCTACCTGCAAGCAGATAACCCAAATGTAATGACTGCAACAGTGAAACATGAAGAACATCTAAAACAGACACCACAAAGGTAATTAGCTGCTAATAACCTTAAAAAGCTAGACAGGAATATACAAAAAAACTAAGTACTTAGCCTGAACCAGTAGTCGCAATCTCAACGCTGCAAGTGGTAAACAAGGTCTGGGTAGCTACCACTAGGCATGTTGGGATAGGGGTTAGCCTCAAGCCAGTATAAGTTTTCAAGCTATAGTAAAATGGCCGAGTCGGAGCAGAGGATCGGCTCCGAACCCAACCAGCAAGAATGAAGAAGAGATGGGGACAACATAACATGAAATCCAAATGAAAAGTAGAGCCAGCAAACTGTGTCCTGGTGAAAAATATATTTTATTGGTTAAACAACAAGGGAACAGACCGGTTTCGGCTGGCAAACCACACACAGCCTTCCTCAGTGTAATGAAATCAAATCAAGTGCTGTTGTTTAAAATAACACAAAAAGAAACATGATTGGTTAACCTAAAATTGCTCATTAAGCCCTGGTGGAAATAAACCACCTAACTTAATAATCCATTTATTCTCCTTAGAATTTAGCAGAGTGTGCAAACCCGTAAGCTTTTTGCCCTTTATAATATCAATAATAGTAAAAGAAAACTTTGCAGTAGGATGTGTTATGATGTTTATATAGTGCATTTTGAACTTTACACTTTTTAATATTGCTAATGTGTTCAGAAATCCTGAGTCTCAATGGCAGTGAGGTTTGTCCTACATAAAATGACCTACAGAAACATGTGGCCAAATAGATGACCCAGTCAGAAATACAATTAGCAAAGAAATGAATATCATACACCACAGAAGAGTTCCTACTAGAAAATTGCTTGGTTTTGTTGACTTTATTGCAGTTGGAACAATGGCCACATGGAAAACAGCCAATAAGAATACCCCCTTGTTAGTGTGGTTTGTATATAATGTACCTGAATCGTGTGGATGTTTGAAATGATTAAAACAACCACCCAGATTTTTACCCTTTCTAAAGGAAAATAAACATCTTTCAGGAATAATATTGGATACCTCAAGGTCATATTGTAAAATGTTCCAATGCCTATGCACACTCTGTATTAACGTATCAGAATTCCTACCATAAGTGGTAGTAAACTTGATAGGTTGTGAAACCCTGTGGTTATGCTCCTTATAGCATAACAATTCCTCCCTCTTGAGTTGGTTGACCTTGTTACTGGCATCAAGTGGTTTTCAACAAGCAGCCACTATGTCCTTTGTGAAAGCATTGGGCAAATTTTATGATCGTATAGTGGACCGGGAGGCTGATACGGTGCTCAGACTGGCCAATGATGTCAAACCTTTTGAGGGACAATTGTTTTTTCAAAAACAACTTACCAAAGTGGCTAATGATTTAAATAAGTTGGAAGAGCAATTAAAAACTAGAAAAATAAAGAAATTTAATCGGGACCAACAGGATTACCAAGGGGGAAATCCCTTTGGTAGTAGTACCAAACATGTGAGATTTTTCTCACAATCAGTACGGCCATCTAAAAGGAAAAGACCAAAATCAATATTGAAAAATCGTAATTCTGACACAGGTTCATCTACAGATGATTTTTCATCTTGTACTGAGATTGATGCACAGACTGCATCAGGCTCACCGTCTCCCAAAAGGACCGCTTTAGGGATCCCTTTAGGAGTAAATTCAAGCGGGGGGGTAGAAAACACAGGTCAAATAAAAAACATTCAGGGCCTACTCACATTGGCAATGCAGAAATAAATGCTTTGTACAATCAAAATGTTTTGAATTTGTCTGATCATGTACTAACACCAACTGAACTGTCTGTACTTAATAAAGGCCTCACATTTGTACCTGGCTTTTTCATATCTGAAGATACTCTAGCGCAAGATGTTATGTCTTTTTGTAGATTGCTCAATTTAAGATTATTTTTTAGTAATGAAGGTAATGACTATACCCAAGATAAATTTATTTATCACAAATCACAATTTTTACCTCCTATGCATCTGGTAGTACAGCAATTTCAAAATAACATTCTCAAAGATTTATACTTTTATAGAGCAAATTTACGTCCAAAACCGAATAATATTACACGGACTGAACAAATGGTCATTGTAGAACTTCGCAATAACCATGATATTGCTATTATAGCAGCTGACAAAGGAGGAGAAGTGGTCATGCTCAACTGGTCAGATTATGACAAAGAAGCAAAAAGGCAACTTTCAGATAAACAATACTATCTTGAAATGGCCATCAATCCCACTTTTAAGTTCAAAAAAGAAATTGATGATTTTTGATGCTAGCCAGGGATACAGCCATTATTGATAGTGATGTGATGCACCAACTCATGATTCATGACCCCATGAATCAATATATCTACTTTCTGCCTAAAATACATAAAAATCCGGTCAACCCTCCGGGTAGACCCATTGTGTCAGGCAAGGGTTTCATTACTGAACCCTTGTCTCTATCTTACCAAGCAAGTTAAACCACTGTTATCTTCTATACATTTGCGGTTACGTGATACGACCAATTTCTTGCAAATCATATCTGAAACGCAGCTTGAACCTGATTGGCTCATGTGTACCCTTGATGTGAGTGCTCTGTACACGAATATTCCACATCGTGGTGGATTGGAAGCTCTAGCATATTGGCTTGATACAGCAGGATTATATCCGACTGAGTATAACGAATTTTTGATTGGTTTGGCTGAACATGTTCTGAACAATAATGTTTTCTTTTATCAAGAAACCTGTTACTGGCAGACAAAAGGGACAGCGATGGGATCCTCGTTTGCCCCCATATATGCTGATCTTTTTATGGCTTATGTTGAACGTGATCTCATCTATGATAGCCAAAATAACATCCATCTGCATTTTATGGACATATGGAGGCGTTATTTGGATGATTGTTGGTTGGTGTGGAAGGGTGGAGTTGATGAATTATCGAATTTATTGGTTTATTTTAATAACAACAAATGGGGGCTACAGTTTACAGTACATTATGACATCAATACTATCACTTTTTTAGATGTACTGATTAATATATTGCCTGACCATACTTTGGAAACCAAGGTATTTAGGAAATATCCTGAATACAATACTATTCTACATGCCTCCAGCTTCCACCCACCACATATCGCCAAAAATATACCCAAATCACAATTCATTACAATGAAAATGATATGTTCATATGTTCAGATGAGTCCTCTTACTGTACTGAAAGTAAGGATTTGACCAATAGATTTAGATGCAGGGGCTACAAAATGGGACATGTTTTTGATGCCAGTAACAAGGTCAACCAACTCAAGAGGGAGGAAGTGTTATGCTATAAGGAGCATAACCACAGGGTTTCACAACCTATCAGGTTTACTACCACTTATGGTAGGAATTCTGATACGTTAATACAGAGAGTGCATAGGCATTGGAACATTTTACAATATGACCTTGAGGTATCCAATATTATTCCTGAAAGATGTTTATTTTCCTTTAGAAAGGGTAAAAATCTGGGTGGTTGTTTTAATCATTTCAAGCATCCACATGATTCCGGTACGGAACATTATATACAAACCACACTAACAGGGGGTATTCTTATTGGCTGTTTTCCATGTGGCCATTGTTCCAACTGCAATAAAGTCAACAAAACCAAGCAATTTTCTAGTAGGAAGTCTTCTGTGGTGTATGATATTCATTTCTTTGCTAATTGTAGTTCTGACTGGGTCATCTATTTGGCCACGTGTTTCTGTGGGTCATTTTATGTAGGACAAACATCACGGCCATTGAGACTCAGGATTTCTGAACACATTAGCAATATTAAAAAGTGTAAAGTTCAAAATGCACTATATAAACATCATAACACACATCCTACTGCAAAGTTTTCTTTTACTATTATTGATATTATAAAGGGCAAAAAGCTTACGGGTTTGCACTCTGTTAAATTCTAAGGAGAAAAAATGGATTATTAAGTTAGGTGGTTTATTTCCACCAGGGCTTAATGAGCAATTTTAGGTTAACCAATCATGTTTCTTTTTGTGTTATTTTAAACAACAGCACTTGATTTGATTTCATTAAACTGAGGAAGGCTGTGTGTGGTTTGCCAGCCGAAACCGGTCTGTTCCCTTGTTGTTTAACCAATAAAATATATTTTTCACCAGGACACAGTTTGCTGGCTCTACTTTTCATTTGGATTTCACTTTACTATTTTGGGCCGTGCAATTGCACTCGCGCAGGAAGTACCTGAATTTTGTTGGACAACATAACATCTCACTTTTTCACAGAAAAACACAGTAAAAGGCACTTTAAAACACTTTACCAGCCCCAAAAGTAAAATAAATAATTCCTGTACAGAAAAAATGCTTTTTAGATACTTTAAACAACCTTTAAAGTGACAAGAAAAAAGAGCATTCCTGTTTAGAAGTACAATACAGTCTTGTGACACTCTCCTCCTAGTTTTAACTTTCCTGATCAGGGAAGTATTATCAAACATTGTTCTTAAAAAGGAAGGCACCCCCCCCCAAAAGAAACTTATCTGCCAAACAAAAGAACAACACAAGCAGACTATCGATCCTCAAAAGCCTCAGAGGAGCCTACTCTTCAGAGGCAGGAAAGCATTGAAGAGCTTGGCATCCATACTTGCTCTTTTAGTCAGCTCAGCTCAAACTGACTAATGGCTTGGATGCATGGAAGGTGCCCTGATGCTTTGGAAGCTGGCTTGCTGGCTGCTATAGCTTTGCAGGATATAACCCATATACTGTAGCTTAGGCTACTGCAGCAGTGATCAATATAAAGAACATAATCCTTTTTTGGGGAACAGATGCCTTACATGAGCACATGTCCAGCAGACAACCTATGAATAGCAAGGCCTGTGAAAACTACCATGGATTTGGACTTTGCAGTACTCACCATTATGTCCAAGGACTTAAGCATATGATGTACAGAATCCGAAGACTTCACTGTCTAGCCTGCCAACACAGAACTGACTGCATTGAGACCATCCATAATGTTTATTTTTGAATGAGTTTATTTAAAACTCTTAAGCCCAAAATTCGTATGAAGTTGTTTTTTTCAAAACCCCAAAAATCTCAAACACCCATATTCACACAGATCTAGTAGGGCTTCCAGGATGTTTTTTTGTCCAAATATCCCTCCTGCCACTGATGATTGTCCCAACCCGAAGACTCACTCTGTTCTCAAAAGGGCTGGTGAAATCCTGGCATAAGCTTTGTGATGTGTCGTCCCTACTTTTCCAGAAGAAAAAAAAAGGAAAAAACAGTCCTCATCAACTCTTATGTGAGATCCTTACCCTTTCATCAGGGTGAGTGTCGGGGCATCTTATGTGTGTCCATGAAGTTGGGAGTTTTTAAGACAAGAAAGGGACAGGAAGTAGCACTGATACGGTGGGGTGAGGTACAACTGCCCTGGGGACACAGAGTTGGTTGGAGCACAATCAGCTGATCCCGACCTCTCTTTAATGCAATCCCATCTTTTAAAATGGTATTGCATTGTGGTCAAACCTAAGCACTTCATGTGTGATAGATTGAAGCAAGCATTTTGCTACAGTTTAAAAGTACATGCATTATCTTTTCAACTTTAACTTAAGTGCTATAATGGTCTTCACAGGCAAGGTTATAAACTGTGGCAACCGTTTGATACACAGCAAGCAGTTTGCTACATTTTAAAATAAGTTTTTTTTTTTTTTTTGAAAGAAGAATTTTTTTTAAATGAAATCTGTAGATGGAGGACTGGGGGCAAGGCAGAGAAATGAGACCTTATTGGCTGAGGGAGGAGGGGAGTGTGTGTCATTCATTTGGCCAGCTAGAAGTTTTTCAATGTAAGAGCTGGTGTGGGGGTGGGGACATGGCTCTAACTGTAATAAGCCAACTGTTACAATGTAGCAATCACCTTAAGACAGTAAAGTGCCCCCCTTTTTTTTTTTTTGCTCTTCACTTGAACAGAGGGGGTGGTGTGCTGGTTCATGGTACTGACACAAGGCACTGGTTTAATCAGCCACGCTTCTGCTAAAGTAAATACTTCCCATTCACAGCCAGAAAATGTTCAATAGACCCATTAGGAAGCATTTGGCTGCTTAGCAGAAGCCCCAACTCCCCTCCCATGGGCAAACCAAAAGCCATTTATTCCCATTCTCCATGCAAAGCTCATCCAGTGCCCAAGTCACAGTCAGTGGTCTACCCCTTTACCTCACACTGCCAGGTACGGATGTCTCTTTTTAACAGCTCATCTTTTGCCTTCGACTCTCCTCTGACTAGGGCTGGGGAGACCATCAGGGTAAGGACAGGTAGTGCAGAATAAGGGGTTGTGAAATGGGATTCCGTAGCATTCGAGTATAATGGCCTTTACTCAGCTATCTTGTGTGATAGCCATGCTTGAAAATGGAGGAACATGAGACCCCAAATTGCCACCAGAGGAAAACAACTGTGCAGGCCCCTTAGGGGTTGTGCTGAAGCTGCCCCCCCTGCAGATGGGAAGTCACAAGGGTTTTTGCCTATTTTGGTCTCTGGAAAGGTGTCTGTTCTGAAAAGGACCACACCACTTTAGCTCCACTTTTGTAGGGCATATTATATTAATCACGTCTGTCTAGGACTCTTTTTAGTCCTGGCAATGATGTGTTGTGGTGCCTGGAAACAGACCCCAATAGCTGTTCATATTTTAACATCTCAGATTCTTGAAACTTTGCTTTAACCTGTAGTGCAAACAGGTTGATTCTACTGAAAGAAACATTCATGAAACACACTGAAATTCTTAGCAAATTCACTCTAATGCAGCCAAGTGGGGGTAAGCAGACTGTGATGTTGTTAGCTCCATCCACTGTATTCTATGCAAGGTGCAAAGAAAAGATGGAAACTGAAACCATAGTATCCAGTTCAGAAGTCAGCTTCACTCTTAAGATCTCTCACTTCTTGCAGTAACTAATTCAGTCTCTTGTGCAACTCATCTGAAAGATCCCACTGGAATCTAAGGATGTGATGTGAAACAACTAATTTAATGCCATTATAGAAAAATGTGGTTATTGCAAAAATCTAGTTCCAAAAACAGTCGACAGCCTTGGAGACTGCTGGGGGATGGACTATGGGAGACTGGAAAGAGTAGACTCTCTCTCACTCTAGGGCAACTGCAGCAAATACAGAATCTACTACAGACAACTTTACTAATGTGTCCCCAGTTCAAAGGTGGCTAGAGGATCCTTTCTGGTCTTCTTGGAAGACAGGCCACCAGACTGGGTTTCTTCCATACCTCCTGGATGATCACCGAAACCATTTTATTGGCTTAGGGTAGCACTGAAAAAGTTGGTGTAGGAGCAGGTGAAGCCTCCTGAAGAATCCTTAAAAAAAGTGTGTCAGAGGGCCATCTCCCACAAGTTGGTTGCTAACTTGTTGGGGTATCAGCTTCATCTTCATTACCAGTTTCCAGTAGCAGAGACTCCAAATGACAGTCTAGAGGTTTCCTTTTACATTATTCCTCTTCTGACTCCTCAGAGAAGCTTCCAAATAAGAAACAGAGAGGCAGGACTCTGATTTGGAAAGTTACTCATATCTCCAGTGGCTTTCTATTCCCTTGAACCTATAATCATTGCAGGCAACAATGTCGGCCTGAAGAGAATCTTAGGTGGGAGTTGGTTCTGTAGCAGGCATGGGGTTAACTCTTGCACCAATGGATTTAACACTGACAACAGGTATGTTGTATGTAACTTGGAGGACATTAAGTTCATCAGTACTGAATTATTCTGATGCTGAATGGCTGGCTGCTCTCTGCACTGAAGAGACCACTAACACAGAGATCCATGGCATCCATCCACTCATCAAACAGCAAATGCCGACGACAATAAGGCTTGGACCCCTGACACTTTCCTTGAGCCACTGACCCCAAGGCTAAGTGTTACCAACAGGATAGGTAGCAAAGGAACACGCGTTGGCACAACCGATGGTAACTGCATGGCTAACACTGAAGATGGAAGGTCTGACAATGGATGGGGTTGATCACTGTTTGAACTCTTCAGAATACTTAGTTTTGTAGAAAAAAGAATTGCTACAAAGTATTAAGATTTCATCCTCCACACTATTAAGTTCAGACATTTGAGACAGGAATGAATCAGTTTGTCCCATTGCTGAGCCAGGAGAATTCTGGTTAGTGGTAAAAGCCAAGGTGGTTGAGAAGTGAGCAACAGCTTAGGAGAAAATGTCTCAGCCAAGCTGCAGTTATAAAAATCAAACTTGCGCTGGTCTACTTCACTTTCAGAATGACCTCCTGAATCAAATGGAATGGCGAGAAAGTGTGTATTACATCATATGAACAAGCAAAGGAAAATATCCAGTTTTCATACTTGTAGTGGTGAATAAGGGAAAAAAAGGCTAAAGGTCAAGTAGAAGAGAGACAAAACATTCCATTTTATCATGCTGTTTCACTCTAGTATCTTCTGTAAGTGTCACATCTGCAATTCAGCTAGTGATATTTGCCTGCTGAGAAAATCTAACAGAAGACTTTACTGTCCGGAACAACACACTGTTTAAATCAGAAGATTATGCAGTGTTTCCCACTTCCAACTCATAAAATATTCTTACCCAGCTGAAAAGAACTTGTAGTCTGTTCTTTACCCATTTACATCTTGGTAAAACCATATTTGATCGGTTGTGCTTCTGCAGGGAAGATCTGGAAAGCTGTTAGGGGATCTTGGAAATGCTTTTATTTCAAATTAATGCAAACAGGGCCTTCTTGGGATATCCAGCAGCCTTGCACTAACAGGTCTCTGAAAGGAGCCCTCCCCAAGGTGATTTTATGAGTTTGTTGTCAGCTGTTGAAAAACAAATGGGAATCAGTGCCATCCCCTTTTAAAACTTCACCGAATCCTGCCACCCAAGAAACCTCAGTGAAACATAATAGGAATCACCATTCCCAGAGTGAGTTGACTGGTTTCTAATGTTTTTCAGCAACCACTGAAATTTCCTCATGTAGTCTTGCGCAGGGAAAGTACAGTTGTGTACACTTACCATAACTGTAGATGTTCCGAGTGTATTCACTGTTGCAGTCATCACTTGTGGGTTTATCCCTGCTGGGTAGACCTTGGCCAGCCTGAATACCAGAGTAAAGATTCTCCATCCTGTGTCGGCTGTGGTTGCCAGGGACTGATGTCAGGTAGTCAGTGGTATAAAGCAGGGCAGCCGACACCATTACATCAGTTTTTCTTGCCCTAACCAATAGCAGCCCTGTCCAGAAAGCCTGGGTAAGGCCAACCTGGAGGAACCCCACAGGCATATAAAGGTGTGAATGAAGTTTACAGAAGAATAGGGGGAAGGAGGGAGGGAAAATAGGACTGCAACAGTGAATAGACTCGAACATCTACATTTATAGTAAGTGTACACAACTGTACTATATTCTTCGTGTTTCTCTGTTGCAGTCATCACTTGTGGGAAGATTCCCAAAGTTGAATTAAGGGTGGATGGAAACAAGGGAAGAAGAAGAACAGGTTGGACTGTTCTAGGTAGGGGCAAGCATGCCCTGCAGAACTGCAGAAGCAAAGCTTGCCCAGGTTTTGGAGAAAAGAGGCAAGTGGTAGTGTTTGGTGAAGGTGTGGAACGAAGTCCAAGTGGCAGCTTCTAGGATGTCCTTGGTAGGGACCCCCTCTTAGGAAAGCAATGGAAGTAGATGCTGCCCTAGTGGAATGGGTATGAATAGACTTGGGTGGAACTTTCCCATGAAAGTGGTAGCAGAATTGGATACAGTGTGATATCCATTTAGAAACAGTCTGCTTGGAGATAGGTTCCCCTCTGCCCCTGGGGAGAAGCTGACCAAGAGTTGGTCAGTCTTCCTAATAGATTTGGTTCTATCCAAATAGTATCTAAGTTGTCTATGCACATCTAGTGAATGAAAGATTCTTCTCCCTTGTTCTGAGGGTTGGGAAAGAAGGTGGGAGAGATGTATAGCTTGGTTTAGTGTCAAGTCCAGCACCACCTTAGGCATAAAGGAGGGATTAGTCCTAAGGGACACCCTGTCTGAATGAAAGATAATGAAGGGCTCAATGGCCATGAGAGCCTAGAGCTCGGAAACTCTCCTAGCTGAGGTAATGGCCATCAGGAAGGCGGTCTTCCAGGAAAGATGTTTTAGTTCTGCTGAGGCAGCTGGCTCAAAGGGAGGTAAAGTCAGTTTTTCCAAGACATAATTCAGGTCCCAGGCAGGTGTGGGTAGCCTCCTGGGTGGCCTGATGTGAGATACTCTCTAAGAAATTGTTTTAGCAGAGGGTGGGAGAACAAAGCCTGCTCTGTATGAAAATGGGCAGAGATGGCAGAGGCACAAATGTTTATGGAAGAGAAGGATAATCCTTTTTTCAGTAGCTCTGCCAGGTAGTCTAGAATCAGAGATATAGATGTCTGGGGAGCTGGTTGCACCTTTAGTTTGGCACCAGGAGTGGAATCTTTTCCATTTTTCCGAGTATGATTTTCTGGTGCTGGGCCTCCTTAATTATGTCCAAGACCTGCTTGCTCAAGAGTGGATTGTTATCCGCCTTTGGGAATCAGCTATGCGGACAGGTTGAGAGTTTGTACATGTGGGTGCAGAATTTACCCTTTTTCTTGAGTTAGAAGTCCTTCTGTGAAAGGCAGGTTCCTGGGTGGTTCCTTGATTAGGCTGAGCAGCAAGGGGTACCAATGTTGCCTGGGTCAATTTGGAGCAATTAGGATGGCTCTTGGCCCGCCCTTCCTCCCTGATCTTTAGCAATACCCTTGGTATCATTGGCAAGGGAGGGAATGCGTAGACAAACAGGTTGCCCCAGTGGAACGATAGACCATCCACCTTCCAGGCTTCTGAGTGGAACTCCCTGGTGCAGAACTGGTCCAGCTGGCTGTTCTGAACGGAGGTGAAGAGGTCCATCTCTGGTGTTCCCCACGTGATACACAGGAAGGTCTCCCTCTGAAGCGGCCATTCGTGGGTGTCTAAGCAGTTTCTGCTGAGGTGGTCTGCTATGGTATTGTGCTCCACTGGAATGTACTGGGCTATCAGATGAAGGCCCATCATAGAGGCAGTCTGCCAGAGAGGCATGGCTAGATGGAAAAGAGGGTAGGAGTATGTCCCCCCCCTGCTCATTGATGTACCACATGACTATAGTATTGTCTGTTTTGATGAGGAGCACCCCTGGAATCAGGTGGGTCTTGAAAGATGTGATAGCCCTGAGTACTGCCATCATTTCCTTCTGGTTGATGTGCAGGTGTAGGTCCCTGTGGTCCCAAGTGCCTTGGGTGCAGATGTTGCCTAAGTGTGCCCCCCAGGCATTGTCTGGGGCATCCGTGGTGATAGTCTGGCCATGGGGAAGAAACAGAAAGGGTAGACCCTTGTTCAGTAAGTAGGCTTCTGCCCACCATAGGAGTTCGCTCTTAAGCAAGAGATAAGGGGGAGATGCATCTCCAGAGACTGATAGTGCTGGCACCAAAAGTCTTAAGCAGGGGGATAAGGGGCAGATGCATCTCCAGAGACAGAATGCTGGCACCAAAGGTTTTTTTAGGTACCATTGCAGTTTTCTCATGTGCAGTCTGGCCAAGGGCACCAACAGGATGCCATGTACCCAAGCACTTGAAGAAACTTCCTTGCTGTGAGCTACTTTCTGTAAGCCAATTGGGAGACATATTGGGGCAGGAAGCTCTGCTTTTCTGGAGAGAGGAAGGCTCTTTGGGTGGCTGTGTCCAGGGCAGCTCCCAAGAAGGTGATTTGTCTGGTGGGCTGGAAATATGATTTTTCCTTGTTGATGGTAAAGCCTAGAGATGTAAACAGGGCTTTGACAAAAAGTTCTTGCAGGAGTTTTCCCTGCTGTCTGTCTGGATGAGGCAGTTGTCCAGATATGCGTACATTTGGATATTTTGCTGCCTGCAGAAGGCAATGACTGGCGGCAGGCATTTGCTGAAAACCCAGGGAGCAGTAGGTAAGCCAAAGGGCAGAGCAGAGAACTGAAAGTGTTGTAAGCCTACTCCGAAGTGAAGGAACTTTCTGCAGGACT
Source organism: Protopterus annectens (assembly GCF_019279795.1). Taxonomy (NCBI): domain Eukaryota; kingdom Metazoa; phylum Chordata; order Ceratodontiformes; family Protopteridae; genus Protopterus; species Protopterus annectens. Next base: position 520,881,364 of record NC_056725.1, on the reverse strand, counting down.
GCCTTATTGGAATATGAAGGTAGGCATCCTTTAGGTCGAGGGTAACAAGCCAGTCATTTGGGCTAAGCATGTGTAATAATAGTGTGTGAGCATTTTAAATTTTGGCACGTGCAGGGAAAGGTTTACTGTGGATAGATACAGAATTGGGCGCCAAGTGCCCTCTTTCCTGTGCACCAGGAACAATCTGTAATAAAACTCTTTTCCAGTTTGTTCCTAGGGAACAGGCTTTATGGTCTTTTGTGCACAGAGTTTCTGAATTTAAGTGCCTCTGCCCGTTGATTTGATGGAATGTCTGGGTACCCTGCTAAGGTTGGTGTTTCTTTGAAGGAGAATCTGTATCTCTGAAAAATGATTTTTAGGACCCACTGATCCTTTGTGATGGATAGCCAATTGTCTTTGTACAGGGAGAGTCTTCCTCCTAACCTCTGAGGGGTGGGGTAGTGGGGGGGGGAGGAGTCATTGCAAGTCCTTAGGGTAGGGAGTGGACTTAGAACTTCCTGACCTGGGTGCAGTAGAGGTCCATGGCCTGGGCATCTGTTGTCCTTGGGGTGCTGCCTGAGTGGTCTGTCCCTGTGGGCTTTCCTTTGACCAGGTCTGGGTTGGGAAGGAAAGGACTAGTGTTTGGATGGAAAGTTCCTACTGAATCTGGGAGGCTGGACCTGAAGGAAGTCTAACTGTCTGCATAGATTTGGCCTTTTCCTCCATTCTCTTGATCAGCTCCTCAGCCTTAGATCCAAAGAAGCAGTCCTTATCTAGGGGGGGCGTCTAGGAGTTTTGATTTAACATGATCAGGCAGAGGTTGTTCTTTCAGTCATGCATGCCTCCTAATGACTGACCCCTGTACAGCAGCCTGCTAGAGGCTTCTAGGGCTTTGTATCTGCAGTGTAGGGAATGCTTTGCCACTTGAGAGCTGGAGTGCAAGAGCTCCCCTAGCGCCCTGGAAATAGAGCTGTTTGGCAAGGATGAAATCTTCTGTTTTAATAGTTCCAAGGTATGTTGCTGATATTTCAACATATGGAACTGGCAGTTAACAGCTCTAATAGCCAAGGTAGCAGAAGTGTACACTTTTTTACCCCATCTGTCTACAGCTCTGCTGTCCTTGTCTGAAGGAAAAGGATTGTTTGATGAACTGGCCCTAGCCCCTTTGGGCACCTGGGTGATGACCTCTGGGTCTGCTGCAGGATTTTTGAACAAGTACTTGTGGGTGTATGGCACACTGTAATACCTATCTGGCTTTCTAGGTGCAGGAGAGAGGGCATTAGGAGTGAGGCTAGACTCCATAAAAACATCTTCCACCACCTCCAAAATGGAAGGGATGGCTATGGGTTTGTGTTGGAGGAGATCTAAAAACTCCCTTACCTTAGTCTCTTAGACTGATCCTGAGCTTCCCAGTGGAAATGCTCCCCGAGAGTGTGCAAAGTCTCACCAAAGGATAAGTCCTCAGGGGGGATACAGAAAGAATGGATTCCTCTGCATCAGAATCTTCAAAGGGGGTAAGGTGGTGATGTTCATCATCAGAATCCAAATAATCAGTTTCTTCAGTGTCATGTTTTGATTGAATCTCTGGGGAAAGATCCTTTTCCTTTTGGATGGAGTGGTCTGGTTACCTCTGATAAGAGAGATAAGGTCCTCCACCATCTTAAGAAGTTGTTGTGACTGAGCAGCTTGGGCTCGAGGAAGATGGCGGCTAGGAGCAGTTTTTCAAGGAGTGGTCTTGCTCTTAGGCCTCAGTGCTTCAATGAGCTTGTGAGTGGCTGTAGCCAGCGGCATGGTCATTTGTCTGGCGTCGGTTGTCCAAAAGGCCTCCTCGGAAGCCAGTGCCTGCACAGCGGCTCTGGATCCAACCATGGGGCAGATAACCGAAATACTGGCAGATGCAGACTGTTCTGGCGGCGTACCAGACTCCGAAAGGGTCTTGGTAGAGGCCTGTGAAGGAATAGTGTTGGGCATCAGGAGCTGCATAGGCACCTCACTGAATCCCGGAGAGCTGATGACTGACTTCAGGGAGGAGTCGTCTGCAGTCCTAATTTTATGTGGTCTGTCCCTTTCCTTATCTTTTCTCTTTTTGGGAATAGTCACTGCATGCTGACTGACGGACACCATTTCGTAATGCGGAAGCATTGTCTCTGAAATGTCTGGCTACAATTTCTGGTCTACGGCGAATGATACTACAGTTAAAGAGGGCGCAGAACCAACACCTGGGGACATCATGGTCTAGGCCTAAACAAGTTACAAAGTAAAAAACCAACCGCTGTATAAAAATCACCAAAAAACAACACTGTTGAGCAGAAAGAAACCTTTATAAATAACACAAAGCTTTGTGTTATTTATAAAGGTTTCTTTCTCCTAAACAAGTTACACACAGGTTATGAAAGTCTCGGTGTGGTATTTTTTTTCCGAACCAGAGACATTTATTTACTTTTTCGGACATCGATTAGTGCAAGAAAAAGATCCCCAATGGGGTACTTAGCTTTAGTCGTTTTCAACTTCACTCTGGCAACGGCCGACCGGCGGGCACACAAACTGCTTCTGCTTCGGGCTCTATGGCAAGAAAGACTGATGTAATGGCATCAGTTGCCCTGCTTTATAGTGTTGACGACCTGATGTCAGTACCTGGCAACCGCAGCTGACGCAGGAGGGAGAATCTTTACTCTGGCATTCAGGCCGGCTGATGGCCGCCCAGCAAGTATAACCCACAAGTGATGACTGCAACAGTGAAACACGAAGAACATCTAGTACAATGCATGATGACACAAATCCCCTGGGTCTTGAGATACAGCCTTGCTGTTAGTGCTAGTGAGCCCTCACTGGATCTCAAACAACATATAGTGACTTTCACTGACTAAAATAAATATTAAGATTGTGCTGGCATGTCGCAGGAACTGATCACAAATTGCAGCCATTATTAAACGGTCATCTTGATGAGGAAGACATTGTTTCTGATTCTGCAGATACACAACCACTAGAACTAAGCATTTGGTAAATATTTCTTGGGTCTGTGGACAGAACAAATGTAACCGCTACAAACTGGAAGGAAGAATGAGCTATTAAAAGCCTCAAATACTTTATGTGAACAGCCTCAACAGTCTTATAAGGAATACAATAATAAGCAGTCCTGGTGATCATCATGGTTGCCACAATACAGCCTTTTTCTATGAAAGGCAAAACTATCTTCAATGTCACTATTTTTTTTATATTTTTGGTCTTAGCAAACTGGTTAAGGTTTGACAAATCACACGTCTCCAAGGCTCGTCTTTTTTGGGCAGCAGACACAGCCAGGAACAAATGCCCACAATTTTCATATGGTATAGGACCAACAATACTGCTTACTTGTTTAACTGCTTCACAAAAAGCAAAGCATCTTGAATGTCAACAAGAAGGTGTATGTAGGACAAAAGTATGTGGAATGTGATGTAATTCTGTCAAATAGCTTTGAAAAAAGATCTACTCAAGCCATCTTTCTGCAGTAACAGTTTCCAAGGCTGCTATATACTACTGAACTTGCCTTCCAAACAGACAGCAGAATGGGTGAAAGGGATATATATATATATATATATATATATATATATATATATATATATATATATATATATATATATATATATATTACAGCGGGTATAAAAGATGTACACACTCCTGTTAAAATACCAGGTTTTTGTGATATAAAAAATGAGACCACAATAAATCATTTCAAAACTTTTCCCACCTTTAATGTGACCTATAACCTGTACAATTCAATTGAAAATCAAATAAATCTGTTAGGGGAAAGAAACAACAACAACAAAAAAAGTAGAATAAGCTGGTTGCATAAGTGTGTACACCCTTAAACTAATACTTTGTTGAAGCATCTTTTGCTTTAATTACTACATTCACTCTTCTTAGGTACACACCTGCCATCAATTAAAGAGACACTTGATTAACTCCAAATAAAGTTCAGCTGTCCTAGTAGGATTTTCTTGACATTTACTCAGTTGCCTGCTACAGCAAATGCCATGGCTCGCAGACAGCTTACAAAGCATCAAAGGGATCTCACTGTTGAAAGGTATCAGCCAGGAGAAGGGTACAAAAAATTCCACAGCATTGGATATACCATGGAACACAGTGAAGATAGTCATCAAAAAGTGGAGAAAGTATGGGACAATAATGACATTGCAAATAACTGGATGTCCCTCCAAAATTGATGAAAAGACAAGACAAAAACTGGTCAGAGGGGCTGCCAACAGACCTACAGCAACACTGAAGGAGCTGCAGGAATTTCTGGCAAGTACTAGTTGTGTAATACATGTGACAACAATCTCATGTATTCTCCATATGTCTGGCCTATGGGGTAGGGTTGCAAGACGGAAGCCTTTTCTTACACAGAAAAACATCCAGGCCCGGCTAAAATTTGCAAAACAATACATCAAGTCTCCCAAAAGCATGTGGGAAAATGTGTCATGATCTGATGAGACCAAGGCTGAACTTTCTGGCCACAATTTCAAAAGGTACGTTTGGCGCAAAAACAACACTTTGCATCACAAAAAGAACACCATCCCCACGGTGAAGCATGGTAGCGGTAATATCATGCTTTGGGGTTGCTTTTCTTCAGCTGGAAGGAAAGCAACCCCAAAGCATGGTAGTGGTAATATCATGCTTTGGGGTTGCTTTTCTTCCAGCTGAAGAAAAGCAACCCAAAAGCATGGTAGCAGTAATATCATGCTTTGGGGTTGCTTTTCTTCAGCTGGAACTGGGGCTTTAGTCAAGGTGGAGGGAATTATCAACAGTTCCAAATACCAGTCACTTTTGGCTCAAAACCTTCAGGTGTCTGCTAGAAAGCTGAAGATTAAGAGGAATTTCACCTTTCAACATGACAATGACCTCAAGCATACATCCAAATCAACAAAAAAATGGCTTCACCAGAAGAAAATTAAAGTTTTGGAATGGCCCAGCCACAAGCCCAGACCTCAAACCAATAGAAAATCTGTGGGGTGACCTGAAGAGGGCTGTGCACAAGAGATGCCTTTGCAATCTGACAGATTTGTAGGAACATTGGGCAAATATAGCCAAGTCAAGATGTGCCATGCTGACAAACTCCTACCCAAGAAGACTGAATGCTGTAATTAAATCAAAAGGTGCTTCAACAAAGTATTAGTTTAAGGGTGTGCATACGTTTGCAACCAGCTTATTGTACATTTTTTATTTTTTCCCTAACAGATTTGTTTTTCAATTGGATTGTACAGGTTATAGGTCACATTAAATGTGGGAAATGTTTGAAAATGATTTATTGTCTCATTTTTTTACATCACAAAAACCTGGCATTTTAACAGGGTGTGTACACTTTTTATATCCACTCTATATATAAGCAAAAGTTGCTGAGATCCTTTCTGTTGGTAGAATCTCTCTCTCTCCAGAAGTAGTAGAAAATAAGAACTGCTTACCGCTTGGGCTGCTTCTGAGAAGGGGAAATTTTTGAAAACTGGGGTGGGGGGCTGGAATATAAAATAAATGCTGAACTGCTGCCCTTCTGACCTTGTTTGCCCTTCCTTTCTGTGTCGCTCAAAATATCATCAGCATATTTCACAAACTGTTTACTTATACAGATCAAGACATATAAACTGTTGGAACATAACATCCACTAGGTATGCTTTATTTCTTAAACCAGAAGCCCTTCTTAAGACAGCCGTGGAGGTAAAGTCCTAGAAGATGCACCTATAGTATTGTACAAACATTTAAGGTGTACACTCTTTTCTGATGCAGAGATTAAACTGTCCATTTTAGCTTATCTCTGGTTTCACTTTCAGGTAGACCTTGTACACACTCTTGTATTTAGGCCAGTATGGAACACGATATTCAATCATATGTGCTAAATAACTCAAAGACCATATGGCTAAACTACCAGACGTGTGAACTCTTCCACTGGATTCACCTGAGGGCTTTGCTACCTCTCCACCTAGCTGACCTGCTAATTCAATCAAGGGCAACAGACAGGTATCCCCCAGGCTCAGCGACGGACTTCCTCCTACCAAGGAATCCTAATCAGCATATTTATTTATTATCTGGCAAGAGTGAGATAGTAGGGACTGGGACAGCTTTCAGGTCCAGTCAAGTGGCTTATACTCGTCCCCCTATTTCCTCCTGCATGCTCAGTAAGGTCCTGGTAATGAAACATACAATGGGTGTCCCCCACTTCCACAAGGGATTCAACTCCAAAAGACAATTCCGCTCAAATATGAAGAGGCACTGCAGGCAGCTTTCTTTGTATCCACCACTAAAATCATGCTTTCCATGTTTGTGTGCCCCCCAGCACACATCCCTTCCTTCCCCTAGACAGAGCTGAGCAGGCTCTGCCATATCATTTCCTTCTCTCCCTACTAGCTCCATCGGGCTTTGTTTAAACTCGGGTCAACTACTTTGTGCACAGCATGTAGGAATTTGACTACTGTTGCTCTGTTTTATTTTAGTGAGTTGATTGGAAACTTGATTTCTGCTGACTGTCACAATACTGCATTTCTTTTGTATGAATTTGCCTTTATGGCCCAGGTTGTGGCTGAAAATAGTCCATGGACCAGTCCACTTACTCTGCTACAAACTAGTAAATACATAACTAAATTAGTCTAGGCTTTATTCCTCTATGCCACCACATCTGGGTTGAAGTCTGCATCTTCTTGCCAGAAGTCAGTCTTGATTATCTGTTAAAAGGCAATTAATTTTCTTTGCTCCAAGAGAAGATTGTTGCCAAACATACTTTCTGAGTATAACACAGATAAGGAATGTCAGTAGGTTCTCTACAGAAGAGTACCCTTGCTGGTGCAGGGGCCAGTGTTTGATCATACCGCTAATTTACTTGTATAACTTTATCTAAAGGTCTCACATAATGGAAGAAAATATCACATTATCTGGTTCAGAAGCATAACCTCTCAATACCTTTTTCCAGTAAGGATATTCAGAAGACCAGTCTAAATATTCTCCCAACATAATTAACTGTACAAAAATAGAATCCTCGTGGGTGGGTGGGGGTGGGGGGCTGAAGACTAGGATAATGTGCCTTCATGACATGAATCTTGCTCCAGACAGAAGCCTTTGTAGACATTGAGAAATCCTGTTCCTCTATCCTGAAGGGCATAGGAGGAGGGAACCTCTTTCTCCTCCTTTTTCTTTTGGATACATCTGTGAGTACTGCATTGGTACACTTTGTTTTTTGGCATAGACTGATACTGATCTTCTGAGGCTGACATTAGCTGTTGTGAAACCCTTTGTATGATTCTTGAAACACTGATTGCAAGTTATTCTTGAGGGAATAACTACCTGTAAAAATGTATCAGGCCCATTGGGAATCTACATCACTGGTACTGGCAAATTTGGCTCTGAAACAATCAGGGCATGAATGTGTAGCTGTGTAAGTAAAACTTACCATAATGGTAGACGTTCTAATAGATCACTGTTTCAGCAGCCTAAGCTAAATGGGTCCTACACCTGAAGACTGGCCAGTTTCCAAAGCTAAAGGGCACATTTCATGCATCCAAGAGTCAGGAGCTTAAGAAGCAACATACAAGGACAGACTGAGTGCAAAAAGCTTCAGAGCATTTTTTTTTTGCCCAGGAAGGAGGCAAGAGCCATGACAGAACAATGCTAGGAAACAAACCCAACAGTAAACTATGTACAGAAGAGTAGAACAGCCACACCCTGGCGACACTAAAGAGAAATCAAGCAACAAAGGGGGTTGGAGGGAGGTGAGGCTATTGCAACACTAACCTAACAGATCATCTGCTGTTATGCTAAGTTTACTTACAGAACCATGCTATGTTCAATAACACATTATTACTGCAGTAGTCTAAGCTTAAAATAAATATATAAATAAATAAATAATACAGGGAGAAGGCTAATACATTAAGACTCCAGGAACCCCTGTAGAATGGTCCAAAAAAGCTTATTCTTGACCTGGAACAGGATTCCAGTTTGTAGTGCTTTCTAAAAGTGTGAAGTGAGAACCAAGTCACGGCTTGTAGAACACTTCAAGTCAACTCATTTCCAGTAAGCCACCAAATAAGCCAAAGCCCCTGTGGAATGGGCACCAATTCTGCCCAGAAGTGGCTTGTTATAGTGATTGTGAAAAAAGCAATAGCATAACACAACCACTTGGAATTGATTGGCTTTGACACTGGTTGTTCTTTTCTCTTACCCTCATAGAAGACAAACAGATGATCGGCTTTTCTGAATGCTCAAATTCTGTCTAGGCTGTATCTGAGCTGCATATGGGCATTCAGAGTATGAAGATCTTTTCTCCCTTACTATTGGGTTACGGAAAGAAGACTAGGAAATTACTACTTTGACAAACTCTGAGACCACTTTAACCATAAAAGCAAGATTGGTTTTCAAAGAAACCCGGTCCTTCTGAAAAAATGAGGTAAGTTTAACTCACCATAAGTGGTTGTAACTCAGTCTCCTAGCAGATGTCAGAAGAATAAGAGTCTTCCATGTTATGAACCTCAAATTCAGCCTGATGAGCTGTTTCAAACAGAGACAGGGTAATTTAAAGTACAAAGTTGAAAGCACAAGAAGGAGCCACCTGTTTCCTAGGTGGACAGATATACAAGACTCCTTTCAAAAATGGTCTGACATGATCATGGTAAGAAAGCAGGGGGATCAAAGGGCAGACGAGCAGAAATTGCCAGCAAATACATTTGTGACAGAGGAATGAGAAAGGCTAGAGGACAGTAGCTCACATAATTCAAAAACCAGACACATCCAGGCTTGAAGAAGGCCCTTGTTCATGGACTAGTACCAACTAGAAAATATTTTCCACTTGTACATACCTGATTTCCTATTAAGCATTTTTTTCACCTCTTTAGATACCTGCTGTCTGTCCTCAGAAACAGATGCCTACAAGGAATTTAAGTTTTACTATGTGGGAAGTTAGTTCAAGATTTTTCTAGTTGGGGTGCATCAAACAATGCCTGCCTTGTGTGAGCAAACCCAGTCAGTGGGGAAGCTTGTGGTAATTGCCCTTGACCAGATTGAAAAGAACCACCACTATGGTTGCCTTGGCCAAAAACTCGAGTCACCACCACAAGTTTTGGAGAGTCATTTTGGATCTTCAGAAGTTTCTTGGATACCAGTTCAATAGGAGGAAAAGTATGCAGGAACATTCCTCCCCATGGGAATGAGAAGGCATCAGTCTTCCAGCCTTGTATGCAAGGAGTTCTGGAGCAGAATTTCGCTGTCTGTTCTGAAAGGAGGCAAACAGATCTACTTAAGTGTTTCCCCACAGTTGGATCAATTCTTGGAAGACCTCAGAACGAAGTTTACATTCATGGGAGACTAGCCTGGCCCTGCTGAGTTTGTCTGCAATCAGATTTTGTTCTGCTGGAATTTATTTAGCCTGCGGAATCAATAGGAGCTAAATTCTTATTTCCCAAAATGTCATAGCCAGTTTGCAAAGATATTAGGATTTGATACCCCACTCACTGCTCATGTACCCTCATTATGGTGCTGCCTGTGTGTACATTTACAGAAGTCCTGGGGACCACAGATGATTTAAGGCTTTCAAAATACTGATTAGTGCTAGCATCTCTTTGATATTTATGTGGTGTCTGTTTTAAGGGTTCCATACAGCTTGCACTTTTACCCCTTTACGAACCGCACCACAACCCAAGTCTGATGCATCTATTGTTACAGACTGTATAGGAGTTGGAAGGGAAAGTGGGAGACCTGCACTGCAAGAGATCTTGTCTATCCACCAGAGAATCTCCCTTTCATGTATCCCAAAATCCTCAGAAATTCCTTGCAGTTACATTGCTTTGACTGGAGAAACTCAGGAAGAACTAATGGAACATTTCTACTCGGGGGGGGGGGGGGGGCTCTTCCCAGGGCAGAATCCAACAGACATCCCTAGAATACAATTCCGTGGGAAGGAATGAGAGAAGACTTCTGAAGGTTGAACTGAAAACTTAGATGGAGTAGAAGATTCTACACAATGTGTAAAAATTATTTATAACTGAAAAAAGGAGAGCCTGCAAAGATAAGACAATAGCCCAGACAGGGAAAATGTGAATGCCTTAAAGTCTGCAATAAGCAGTGACTGGAGTAAGACAATACCCTTTGTGCTATGGAAAGTGTAAGGGTAAGACACAGAACTGATGATGTAACCAAGATGCATCAAAACTTAAAATGCCCAAACTGTTCACCAATGGGAATGTGATGACATACATCTTTTAAAATTTGCTTTATACCACGACGTTAGGGGTAGGGATTGGAGAGGTGGTGGCGGCTTAGATTAAGAAGGGATTGAATGGATAAAATTTTGAACTTGGGAAAAGTGACAAAAAGATTTTGAAAGGAAAGTTATAGTAAAGGCTCCTAGGAGCCTTCCCTTTTTGGAACCAGAAAAAATCCATGAATAAAAATCTTTGCCCAAGTGGCAGAGACATGCAGGTTGTATAACCTCCTGGGCCAGCATCTGATGCAGAATGGGAGGAGAGAGAGAAACTTGGTTCGCTGGGCAAGAAGGAATCCTTTGGGAAAGGAAGATGGATTCCCTCTGCCAATCGTAACCTTGCTGGATTACCCTCAGAACCCATTTGTCTGTAACAATCTGGTGCCAAGAAGAAGATGGAGTGTCAGAGTGGACAGTTTACCAGGGAGGGGGGCACCCTGAAAAGACAGCTATAATGACAGGACTGCCCTTGGCTTTTTGAGACTTTTTTTCTTTCTTTTTACAGCCTCCTTGCTATTCCTTTTAAAATTGTTTGCTGGCACCTTGTTGCTTAAATGGCTCATTGAGAAAGGAATCTGAGGTGGAAGAGATTTTTTCCCTTTGAAATAGGGGGTTGAAATTTTGGAGTCCCTCCTTGTATAAACTTCTGCTTTTATCACACTAAGATCTCAGCTGCAGAATGGCCAAAGTCTTTATCTAAGGGAGAATTTAAAATTTCAGTTTTAACATCTTTAGGAAATTTTTGACAATGAAGCCAAGCTAATTTTCTCAATACTGACTCAGAAGCAGTAGTGCTAGAGGAGAAATCAGAACCATCATAAGCACAACTTTAAAATGTGCTTAGTCAATTGAGAAGCAGATATAATACAGGCAATTCAGTGATTTTTTTTTTGCCTCAGAAGAGAGACGGTTAACTACTGACTTCAGCTTGTTCTCAAAAGTTAGCAGTAATATTTTCTGTCACAACCACTGCCTTCCTATCCTTAAAAGAAGGAACTGGGTCAACAGCAGTAAACTGTTTTAAAGAAACATTTGGACAGAAAAAAACAGAAAAGAAAAGAAAATCACTGCTGGGTCAGCTATAGGATCTGAAAACAAATGCTTTTTGGACTGAGGTACCCTAGAGAGCCTGTCAGACCAGAACAAGTGGATGTGAGGTAAGTAAACTGTTGACAGCACACCACCACCCACACACACTATCCTGTCCCCAATACATAAATCCACAAAACTTGAGTAAAAAAAAATTCACAAAATAGCATTTTTCTCATAAAATGATCATTGTTCATATCCTAATTTACATATACACTCCTTTAGAAATGCAACGGCATTCAAAAAACAATAGGTTTCCTAGAAAAAAGGTATAGAAAAATGTAATTTTTCTTCAGAAAAATAAAATGAAATTAGTGGAAGGTTTTCCCTAACAGCTTACCTGCTCAGCCTTGAAGGATTGTTAACTGACCAACAGTTCCATGGGGCCTGCCAAAGGAATGCTATTTGGTAGCAAAAAAGCTGCACAGCTTTTTGGTCTCCAACAGTCCTTATATGGAGCTCTGCTCAAGCTCCTGATAGGTGTAAAGGTCAGTTCCCTCTGCTTTCTCCTATTAACCTGTGAACCTGGGCATTCTGAGGCAGTGTAGCAACTGCCTCATGTACACAGACAACCCTCTTCTCTTAGCTCCCAACATTCAGACTTGTGAGAGATGCACATATATCCAGACTGGAATAGCTGGTCAAGAGGAGAAGGTCAACACCTACACCACACCACATGCAACACCTACACCACATGCAACACTTAGCCGTCCAGAACACCTACCATCACAGCTCTCACATAAAAACACAAACCACACACCCACCTTCGTGGAGGCTCTCAATAGAAATCTACCCAAACAGCAGAGACCTCCAAGGCAAAAAGGCACTCTACCACCACAACACAGCACAAGCCACAAAGCTCACCTACACCCTAACCCACTAAGGCAAAGCAGCTTGCCCAATACACTAATCATAGGTGACTTGATAGTGAGGCACACTGATGTCCCCAATCGCTAGGTTGAATAAGAAGGTAATAGTCAGCTGTCTATCAGGTGCCAGAATCCAACACAACACACTCACTCAGGTCACTCCACAAGAAGTAAAAGTATGTATCTGTCACTGTCCATGTGGGTGTAAATGACCTCAGACACACCTCCTTGGACTACATGAAGAGAGACATGGAGGAGCTCTTGGATTATGTGGCCTAGGCAGGTATGACCCTAGCCCTGAGCAGCATCCTACCGTTGCCCAGAATAATACTGCATTACAAGCAGAAAATGATTGACTTCAACAGTTGGCTAAGTTTCTGGTGTCATTCTAAGGGGATCCAGTATCTGTCTGCTTGGGATGACATGATTGACAGACGTTGATGCTTTACCAGAGATGGCCTGCATCTGTCACCCCTGGGTTTCTGGATACTGGCTAAGGCTCTTGCCACCTCTACAGGGCCATTTTTAGGTGATGTTCGAAAGACCAAATTACCACTGCAACAGCTATAAATAAATGCAATCTGAAGGTCATGCTGCTCAATGCTAGAAATTTAAATATCAAGATGCACTTGCTTGAAGCGCTCCTCAAAATGGAGAACATCGACATTTGTGCTGTAATGGAGACCTGGTTTAAAGCAGCAGAAACACTGTGCTACCAGGCTATAACTCATTCCACACCTTTCGGCCCCAGAACATGGACCGAAGCACAAAAGGCGGTGGTGTCTCCATATTTATAAAGAATATGCACACCGCCAGACTAGTAGCCCAGCATAACACATCTGAGATACTTCAGGTACAACTAACATTGGGTAAAATGGTGATTCAGGTCGTAGCCTGCTATAGGTCCCCAACCATGTTCCAAAACTCTCACTCCATGTTCTTAACTACCCTGGAAATTATTAGGATCCAACTCAATGCTCTCATACTAGGTGACTTCAACTACCCCTCCATCAACTGGGAAAACTACTCATGTACCAATACACTGGCCCAACATTTCCTGGAATTCACCAATTCAAATGCTCTGGACCAGCTCATTCTTACCCCCACTAGAGGAAGTAACATCCTTGACTTGGTTATTACTAAGATGGGCAACCGTTGCTCTACACCAATGGTCAATTCCTCCCTGGTTAAATCCAACCACAAACTAATCACCATGGAAATCCACATCTCACCTACACCCCCCTGCAAAGGTAACCACAATGAAAAACTTCTCCAAAGCTGACTTTGAGCTCCTAAAAACAGAGGTGGCTAACCTCACAGCACCCATGTCAATGGAAAATAGAGGCATGACTGCCGAATCATACACCAATGCACTGTACGAACACGTACATAAATGCATGGAAATAGCCATACCAAACAGAACCAAGACGCTCTCCTCCAAAAAAAGGAAGCCAATCTGGTGGTGCCCTGCCATTAATAAACTCTACAACACAACAGAAGGAAGAAACGGCGAAGTCCCAAGACTGGAAAAACTTCCTTATTAGCCTCAACAAAAAGTTGAGATCCCTCATCGAAACCTCTAAAGCCAGTTATGAAGGCAGAATTGCGGCAGACACTAAAAACAACCAAAAAGTCTTCTATAGTTATATCAAGGATCTCCACGGTAATACCCAGGTTTGCTCAGAGTTACTGCACAATGGTGCCTCCTATACTGAGCAAACAGATATTGCCAACATACTGTCCGGCAGATTCAGTGCCAACTTTACCCCTCCTCAAAGGACCAATCACAATACCAGAGGAATGCCAGGCACCCAGCATTACTGCAGCACAGGTTAAAGCTGCATTGTCCAAGGCCAAGAATACAGCTTCCATGGGACCCGACAATATCCCTGGATGTGTTCTACATGAACTACAAAGTGAACTGGCACCACATTTGTGTGCCCTGTTCAATCATAGCCTCACCTCAGGCTTTGTCCCTACCGGATGGCGCACTGCTACAGTCATCTCTCTCCATAAAGGGGGAGCAACTACAGACCATGGGAATTATCACCCATTAGCCTGACAAACCTGATATGTAAGGATATAGAGTGCATCATCATGGACCTAATTAACAAGGATATAGGGAATCTCCAAACTCTAGATCCCATGCAATTTGGTTTTGTGAAAGGTAGATCATGCCTGCTCAACCTGGTTAACTTCTTTGAGTCAGTCACCAGAGCTCTGGATGAGGGCAAGGCAGTTCATATAGCCTACCTCGACTAGCTGGCCAGCCTCAGGGGTAGTAGCCATTTAGCCAAGGCCTCTGATACCATTCCCGACTCGGGAATAATTGATAAACTCACCAAACTAGGCATCAACTCCTATATCACTAGGTGGGTTGCAAATTGGCTCACAGATAGAACCTACAGTATGAAAGTAGCAGACTCCAAGTCAGACTGCCAACCAGTCACGAGTGGAGTCCCACAGGGATTGGTCCTAGGTCCTCTCCTGTTTGGCATCTACTTCTGAGAAGTCCAGGCCAACATGGAGGGGTTCTGTCTGACCAAGTTCACAAACGACTGCAAGCTGGGAGCCATTATTAACTCCCCAAGTGATGTAGACATCCTACAGAAAAGCCTCACCGAGACCGATGACTGGTGTCGAAACCATGGCCTTAAGCTTAATGCCAAAAAATGCGTAATCATCCCCTTTGGGAAAAACTCAGTTCCCACTAATTACCACATCAATGGGAGTTCACTGAAGGCATTATAAGACATCTGTGGACACAGGCTGACCACAACCTCTCCTTCGACCACCACATTGCCACTGTGGTCAGAAAGTTCTTCTATGTGGCACATCTCATTACCAAGGGTTTTGCATCCAGGAAGAAAGAGGTCATCATCTCTCTCTACTCTTCCATCATTAGGTCAATCATCAAACATATGCCCAATTTCGCATGTACCTCACTAGAAACGTACAACAGCTGGAAAGGCTACAAAAGTACCTCATGAAGAGGATCCTAGGCCTTAAACACATGTCCTACATACACAGACTCAAAAAACTTCAGCTATTCCCTGTCTCATAACGTCTACTAACAGGCTATCTCTGCTTGACTTACAAAGCCATGTCTGACCCAGCTATGTTAGAAATGCTACATGTAAAGAAATCACTATCCCTCCACACCACACACTCCAAAGACCTCAACCTCATTACCACAATCAACAGAACATGCTGGAGGGACAGGTTCATAACCCAGAGACTGCTCATGCTCTGGAACAGACTTCCCCATACATATCAACCAGAGCACCTCACTGGCCCTCTTCAAGAGAAATCTTGATGAGTGGGTGGGAAATAGAAAGTTCACTCCAGGGATCACTCTAGTGGCTCTACTTGATAGAGGCACTGGGAACTAACATTGGGTGGCGCAATGCCAGAGCAATTCTATGGGCTAGGCTTGTAAAGGCTCCAGGGCCATTAGCCTAGTACACATCTATGAACCTATGAAGCACACAGAAGGTGCCTTTTAGCTTTGAAAGCTGGCCAGTCCTCAGGGGTAGTAGCCATTTAGCTAAGGCTACTGCAACAGTCTTCTATGAGTGAACATTTTTTTTCTAGGTTTTCACAATAAAACTTTTAAAAACTATTACTGAACCTCCTACACTTCAGAAAGTACAGTTGTGTACACTTACCATAAATGTAGATGTTCGAGTTTATTCACCGTTGCAGTCATCACATTTGGGTTATCTGCTTGCAGTAGCCCTCAGTCGGCCTGATTATCAAAGTCTTGGGTCCTGCGTTGGTTGCTGGCTCATCTTCCATGACGTCAGGTAGTCAGGGGTATAAAAAGCATGCAGCCGACGCCATTACATCAGTTTTTCTTGCCCCAGATGTCAGGTGCCTCCATAATGGGAAGCAAGTATATACAAAGTTACACCTCCAACAAAAAAAACAAATACACCAAAAACTTTTAAGCATAGAAAACAAGAACAGAGGTATAGTCAACAGAAGTAAAGGGGCTGGAGGGAGGGTAACCAGGACTGCAACAGTGAATACACACGAACAACTACATTTATGGTAAGTTGTACACAACTGTACTGTGTTCTTTGTGTTTCACTGTTGCAGTCATCACATTTGGGTAGATTCCCAAAGCTAAGGATGGGAGGAGGCAATTAAATAGCATTAGGACCAGCTATAAGGCCCTGCATGACTGCAGTGGCAAATCTAGCTCTGGATTTAGAAAAAACTGGCAAGTGGTATAATGCTTGGTGAAGGTATGTACAGAACTCCAGGTAGCAGCTTCTAGGATGTCTCTGGTAGGGACACCTCTGAGAAAGGCTGTAGAGGTAGATGCAGCCCTGACTGAATGTAGCCTTATCCCCTGTGGGGTAGGTTTTCCATAATGCTTATAGCAGAAATGAATGCAACGGCCTATCCACTTAGAAATGGTTTACTTTGAAATGGCCTTCCCCTCTGTCCTTGCAGCAAATGCAACCAGCAGCTGTTCAGATTTCCTGAGAGGCTTAGTCCTGTCCAAGTAAAATCTAAGTTGTCTGTGCACGTCCAAAGAGTGCAGTATTCGTTCCCCTTTGTTCTGTGGATTAGAAAAGAAGGTTGGCAAATGAATGGACTGATTAAGGGCCACATTGGATACCACCTTGGGCATGAAGGAGGGATTGGCCCTACAGGACACCCTGTCAGCATGAAAGATGATGAAAGGGTCCACTGCCATGAGGGCCTGTAATTCAGACACCCTTCTTGCTGAAGTGATGGCTGGAAGAAAGGCTGTTTTCCAAGAAAGGAATTTCAACTCTGCATTTGCAGCTGGCTCAAAGGGAGGTAGAGTAAGCTTTACCAATACAAAGTTAAGGTCCCAGGCTGGAGCAGGGGCTCTCCTGGGTGGTCTTAGGTTTTTAGCCCCTCTGAGGAATTGCTTCAGCAGTGGATGAGAGAAGAAGAGTGGTTCTGTGTTGTAATCAGCTGAAATGGCTGAGGCATGAATTTTGATGGAGGAAAAGGAAAGGCCGTTGTGAAGCATCTCAGTTAAGTATTGAAGAATATGGGGTAAATTGGGTGCTGCTGTGCCCATCCCCTGAGTTTGGCTCCAGGAACAGAATCTTTTCCATTTTTCAGCATAGGATTTTCTAGTACTAGGCCTGCTTGCCTCCAGGATGACATCCATCACTTGCTTATTGAGGGATGGTAACAAGAGAGATCAGGTAATTAGCCAGGCTGCTAGGTTCAGGGTTTAAAGTTGTGGGAGCAGAATCTGCCCTCCCCCCCGCTGGAACAGCAGGGCAGGGGTCTGAGGCAGGTACCATGGTGCCAGCAGTGACACACTGCGCAAGAGGGGGTACACCAGTGTTGGCATGGCCAGTCTGGTGCAATCAGTATTGTCCTTGGTTTGTCCTGTTTGATCTTTAGTAGTACCTTGGAGAGGAGAGGCACAGGGGGAAAGGCATAAACTTCCAGGTGAAGGAAAGGGCATCCACTTTCCAAGCTTGTTTGTGGGGAGTCCTTGTGCAGAATTTGTCCAATTGGTAGTTCTGGGGGGAGGCAAACAGGTCTATCTCTGGACTCCCCCATTTGTTTCTCAACATGTTGAATATCTTTGGTTCCAGTTTCCACTTGTGTGGATCCATGAGATTTCTGCTTAGGTCTGCCAGTGTATTTAGTTTTCCTGGCAGGAATTGAGCCTGTAGGTGTACTTGGTAGCTCAAGGCTGTGTTCCACAGAGCCATGGCTAGTCTGCACAGAGGGTATGAGTGGGTTCACCCCATGCTTGTTTATGTACCACATAACAGTGGTGTTGTCAGGTCTTTACCAATAATTGTCCTGGAAGAATGTGGTCCTTGAAGGCTGTCAGAGCATTCTGTACAGCTAACATTTCTTTTTGATTGATATGCAAGTGCATTTGATTTGGGTTCCATTTGCCTTGAATGCACTGCCCTGCCAAGTGAGACCCCCCCCATGCATAGTCGGATGCATCTGCTGTTAGGGTTTGGGCGGCAGGGGGTAGAGTGAATGGCAGTCCCTTGTTTTGGTGGCAGGCCTCTGCCCACCAAAGGAACTCTTATCTGTAGACAAGGTATGATAGGAATCATTGATTCTAGATCCTGAGAATGTTGACACATAGGCTTTTTAGATACCATTGTAGTTTCCTCATATGCAGTCTTCCATATGGAATTAGTAGAATGCAAGAGGCCATGAACCCCAGGGCTTGCAGTATTTTCCTTGCAGATAGCTGGGTCTTGGTGGCCAGTAGGATTTTTAAAGAGGAACTTGTGAGAGTCAGGTACTCTGTAATACCTATCAGGTTTTCTGGGAGCAGGAGGTAGAGAGTCAGGGGCCAGGCTAGATTCCGAGAAGGCGTCATCTACAATGTCCAGTACAGGAGGGATAGCTAAAGGCCTGTGTTGAGGCAGGAGCAAGAATTCCCTAAGCCTCTTTTTGGAGTCAGAGTAATCCTGGCTTTCCCCAGCGAAAATGCTCCCTAAGAGTATGCAAGGTTTACCAAAAGAGAAATCCTCTGGAGGGGAAGCAGAGGGAATGGAGTCCTCTGCATCAGAGTCCTTATAGGTAGATAAGGACAAATCCTGGTCATCAGAAATTTCAGAGCCCTGATCAGAAGAATCAGAAGGAAAGTCAGTCTTAGGTCTCAGAGGGGGAAGGGTGGCTTCCCCTGAGTAATAAGGTCTTCAGCCATTCTTATCATTTGTTTTTTAGGCATAGGGGCCTGACCATGCAGTCTGGGCGTCTGTTTTCTAGGCATGAATAGAGTTTTTGGCCTTGAAGAAGAAGATGGTGTTGGTTTACTATGCAAGCCATTAGGCCTGAATACACCCTCAGAAGCCGGTGCCTGCACAGCGGCTCAGGGCCCATCCAAGGTAGAGACATCCGCAGGTTCCACAGTTGAAGAATCTCAAGGCATACTTGACTCCGAATGGGTCTCAGTAGAGGCCTGCGAATCTGACGTAGCGGGTATCAGGGGCTGCAAAAGCGTCTCACTGAGTACCAGCGAACTGGTGACTAGCTTAGGAGAAGAATCATTGGCAGCTTTGGACCTATGTGGTCTGTCGCTGTCTTTATCTTTGTGTTTTTTCGGAATGTCAGTAGTCGGGTAGCTTACCGAAGCCATTTCTGGATAATTGAACTGAGTACCAAAATATTTAGATGCATAAATGAACAGATGACGAAGAGTATGAGGTTTGAATAAGGCACAAAACCGACAGCGAGGTACGTCGTGGTCTGGGCCTAAGCAAGGAATGCAGTACGAATGAAAATCTTTATGAGGTATTTGCTTTCCACGAGAAATAAAATTGTTAACTTTTACTGCCATCGGTTTAGAGCAAGAAAAAGTTTCCCCAACGGGGTACTTAGCTTAGTTGAAGACTTCGGATCTGAAATTCGAAAACGAAAATTTCAGGAGTTGGCCGACCGGCACTTGCAAACTGCTTTTGCTTCGGGCACCGCACAGCAAGAAAGACTGATGTAATGGCGTCGGCTGCATGCTTTATACCCCTGACTACCTGACGTTATGGAAGATGAGACAGCAACCGACGCAGGACCCAAGACTTTGATAATCAGGCCGACTGAGGGCTACTGCAAGCAGATAACCCAAATATGATGACTGCAACAGTGAAACACGAAGAACATTGGTAACCAACAATGGTGACACCTTTATTTTCAATGGCTGATATACCGATGTGAATTACTCATGTTTGTAAGACCCACAGATGGAGATTATAAAAGTGGATGGACTCTCCACAAAGCAGCCTGATTAGGACTTGTGCTTTTTATACTCATCTAAAGCAGCCTCTATTTTTGGCTCTTCTTTCTTTTCCTCAAACTTAAAAAACTTGTGCTTGACAGACTGACTTTTTGGGCTTCCTTTAATCACTTAAAATAAGCTATGATGGCAATCGCTTAGTTATATTTCTTACACAATTCACATCTTTCAGTGTTGTGGTCAGGCCTCCAGTAGAATAACCAATTTGTGTAGAAATCTCTAGAGGACTTTTTTTGTCCACAAGCACAATATTAACTGACTGAAGATGACAAACACTTAAAGCAAGAGACTGTAGAGATTGATGTCTTCAGTTTTCATTGAAAATAAGAAACGTGTAGGTGCACGTGTGACTAATATTCAGAAATGTTATCTGAAACAAAGTGACCCATCAGTTTTGAAGAGAGCAGATAATACTGAACTCATCCTGCACCATCTACACTGTTAATCATATTCCCCAAAGCAAGATGAACCTGTATCTGGGCTTGGAGAAGTGTCAACAAGGACCATTGTTTTCCGGATGCTTTAGTCTGTGCTTCTTCCTGAGATAACATGAGCAGTGTTGGTGAGGGGGTCTTGACTATTACTTTGATGGCCACAAGAACACCAAACAGACTTCCTTCAAGGCAGTAAAAGTGAAAGCTTTTCACAGATGTGTAAGGAGCAAAATTCAAACTATACTTTAAGATGAAGAACTGAACTGGTGGGCTCAGGGGGTTGATGTACTTATGGTGCATGACGGCATCAGACACATGTGCCCTCTAAAATAGCCACTACTGAGAAAAACGGCCAAACTGTGATTACTGGAGAATACGAACCCAAGTGCTAATGCATCAGAAAGGGTCCTAACTGATGAATCTCTAATCATTCATCATGTATCTTACCATGTTGTCCTTTAATTCAGGTTATCTTTTTGGGGACCTCACCCACATTCTTTCTGTCACTGCTCATAAAAGGAATCCAAAACTACAAAACGTTCTCCAACTATGGCCTAACCTAGTGCTCTGTAGAATGGCATTACCATCTGCCTTTACCTAGAAACTAAAACTTCTAAATGCTTCAGATGTTCTTCGCCCTGGTCATACTCCCTTTTCACACTGCTCCCGATGTTATGTATGGTATCGACCAACAACACTCCTCTCTTTAGGTAGCTTGTGCTCATTGCAACCATTTGTGAACTTCCCCCAATCAATTACTCAGCCATCTCAGAAATGTATGACTCAAACCTACTCCTGAAACATCTCCAGCAATCGCCTATGAAGCACAGGACTACAAGTCCTAAATTCAAGTACAGTTTGTAGATGTCCACTGACCCTCCACAGCCACTCAATCACAAAAGTGTGCGACTATTCTGACCCGTCCTCTCTCCTGTTTAAGTCCACTTTCCAAAACATTCACCACTGCAGAAGTAAAACTGATAAGGCAATAAATGGTCATCAACAGTATTGATTGCTTTCATTTTTAACTACTCATATTTAAAACATAATCATCTGTTAATTGGGCAAGTGGACTGGTCCCTTGGACTCTTCAGCCATAACCGGTGCAATAAGGGCAACTGTAAATTCAATATGTGCACAAACATGTTTATGGTAGTGGGAAGAGAGGTATCTGCAAAAAAAAGCTAGACAGGCACAGAGAGAACATGTAAACTCCACAAAGAAAGTAATCAGAAGTCAAAATTGAATCCTAAACCCTGGTTCTGTCAAGGCAGAAATCTTAATCCTTAGCCACAGTACTGCCAACTGTATATTTATTGTGTCCTGCATTTACTTTGATTTTTTACTACATAAACATAAAACGTGCAACACTTTCTTACCTGGGGATTTTGCTTTGCCAGAAATTCTATCTTGTTCCACATCTCTTCACGCTCTTTCAGTTTAAATTTTCCTCTAAAACAAACATCAGTACGTAACTTTACAGTACAATAAGCCAGCTGTGTATTTCTATGTAAATTCTTAGTTTCCCATAAAGAAAAAACAGATAAAATTATACTGCATCAAGCCTCTCAGAGGCCCTGGATGAGTATATTGTTTACCAATCACAATTCAGCGTTTCCCCCAATAAAATACCATGTTTGGGGGATATTTGCAGTCTCACTACAAAAGCCTGTCAACTTTCCCATGTCACTAGTGAACACCTTCCTGCAGATCAAGAAACATTACTAAAATCTTATACGTGCATAATTATTAAACAATTAAATAAAAGTATGTGCTTGCCTGACTTACACAGATCTTCAACAGCCAACAGTCGGCAGAAGAGATTCCCAGTCACAGGTGGACAGAAGGGAGAATATTCTTGACCAATTGAGGGTCTTCTCATCGATCAATGATAGGGTGAGAACATATCTAAACATAGCATCAAAGATAACCTTTGACAGTCCTTGGTTGGGCTGAATTCCAAGCAAAAACCAACAAGGTAGAGAATCACGCAGTCACAGATATCGAACACCACAGCTCAGGAGTACTGACTTACCAAATGCAGCTTGCCTCTAAAATTACTGTAGAGTTAATAATGCTGAGTGAAGGTGCACAGCAAGGCCTAACTAGCTGCAGAAAAGACTCAATAATACAGATATTCAGGAAGCCAACACTGGAGGTAACCACTCACATTCTCCCAGTGGTTTAAGCTCAGACATAAACACCTGTCGAAGAGCCGTTAGCTGCCTATTAACAGAATAACTGTGTGGCTGACAATTCACTTGGAAAGAATCTGCTTGGCAACTGCAACCCTTTCCCTCCCTCGAGTGAAACAGAACAATCAGTTCATCTTCTTAAATTCCTGCAAATGTTTCATGTAACATCTGAGCTGCTGGCTGTATATCCAGGAGGAGGAAAATCCTTTTCTTCCTAGCTTCTGCGATGATAAATTATT
The DNA here is from genome assembly GCF_019279795.1 of Protopterus annectens. Lineage (NCBI taxonomy): Eukaryota > Metazoa > Chordata > Ceratodontiformes > Protopteridae > Protopterus > Protopterus annectens. Next base: position 520,858,581 of record NC_056725.1, on the reverse strand, counting down.
AGTTAACAGTCTCATACAGGGACAACACCAAAACCACCTTTGGCTGGAAATATGGATTTCTCCTAAAAAATATCCTATCACTGTGAAAGATCAAATACACCTCCCTAATATATAGGGGTATGAAATTCAAAAGAAGAGTGTGTTCTCCAAAAAAAAAAAATGAAGTTCAGCATCTCCAGGCTAGCAGGTTCAAACAGTGGATGAACAAAGCTAGTAGACAATTACATTTAAGTCCCATGGACGGTAAAGCAATCAAAAAAAAAAAAAAGGGCAGAGATGCTGCATTTTTTTAAGTTACCCGATCAGCTACTGCAGAGTCACAGTCTTGTCCCAAAGAAGGCCATGATGTCTACAGTCAGCTGATATATGCATCCTGAGAGTGGTATGAATGAGATCCAAGTGATTTAGTTGCCTTTGATAGGTGAAGATCACCCACGAGCTAAATGACAAGGACAAGATAGGATACTGTCCATCCAGAATGATAACAATTTTCAGTTGGAAGTGCAGGCCTGCCAAATTAAAGGCTTCCAAGTGTCTTCATAGGTCTGAGGTGCGGGCAGCTGCTCCCCCAGCTATGTGGGAGATCCTTGACATGGACCAGGGGATTTTTCTGTTTTGCAATGTAATGGATATCCTGAAACTACAATTTAGGTAAATACTGGGAAACAAGTATGTTTTCTGTTTTCTTCCTTCCTTTCCTGACCTTTGCAGTAAAGCATGAAATCAGAAGAAACATGTGAAGGGGCCACCTGTGGTATGAAAGAAAGAACACATCCACAGCTAACTCCTCCTTACCCCACTGCAAACCAAGCAGAAGAGTGGGAGGACTGCATTCTTATGAGCACCAACTCATGACCAGATCTCCACAGTACCAACATCTAGAAGACTGACCAACTAGATGGCCAGAATTCACAGCTCTAGTTACAGACTGGCGAACAGGTTTACAGCATTTACCGGTTGTATCACCTCCTCAGGGAAGTGAACCACTGAAAGTGAAGCCCCTGGCTTGTGATCATTGTCAGATGAGTACTGCCTCCCTGAAGACAGCATACAACTCCATGACCCTCTGTTTGTTTAAGTACACACGATGGACTGGTTACATTGAAATTTATTTTTTCTCTTATTCCCCTCAACTTTTGGTTAACATTTTCTTGACGGAAATTCATCTTCTTGACAAACATATTTGTGATAAATCACCATAACAAGAGAGGAGTTGAGCTGTATGGTGGGACGATGAGAGGCCCATAAAACATAGCTTCTCCAAAGATTTATGATCAGAAAAACAACATCAGCTGTGGTTGGGTTGATGTTCAGCCCCCTCTAGAAGTGAGCATACACTTCTTACACAACACTGGAGATTCCCAACCAGCAAGTGAAGCGCTTATTGTCAAAAACTGCAATGAAAATAGATGCAGATGGGGAACTCCTACCATTGGGTTGACAGGAACTGGCCACCAGTCCAGGAGCAAGCAACAAAAGTCCCAACACCAGAAGAAGGTCCATGAGGGCGGAAGCTCTGAAACCATGTGGACACTGCATACTACACTACAACACCCATATTCTTAATCTTTCAAATAGCACCATGAACTTCAATACAGCCATCACATTCAGATAGTGAAAAAGAGTTCAAGCTCAGACTCCACACTGACATCATCCAGCTGGCCAAGGCCATGACCCCTGGGCTCTCTTTATGGAAAACAATGAAAAATATTGAGTACTATCCAACTCCTCACTGAGGAAAGCTGTCAGAGACATCTTCCAATCTTCCCCAAAACAGTCAGTCCCAGAAGGGAGTTGAGATTTTTGGTTGAGAAGCTGCCAAAGTCACCCTTTTAAGCAACTTGCCCAGAACTCACTGGCAAGATTTATGGTGGATAATGGTATTTCTCCAGCAATGAATAGGCCCTCTTCCCACTCTGGATTTGGCCCTGACACGAAAAGTGAACACAGGAGGAGGGTGGTCATAAAGACTATCCACATAAAGGATACAAGTCTTAAACATGCCCTACATGGACCTACTCAAACCCCAGTCACTATACTTAGTATCCTATAGACTGCTAAGAGGTGACCTATGTCTGGCATACAAGGCATCCTCCAACCCATTACTGATGGATTGCACATTAGCAAGTCAATGGCATCAGAAATACTTTGTCTACAGATCTAAACCTCTCCTGCAACATCAACAGAACAGTTTGGAGGGAGAGATATATCTTGCAGAGAACATCACTGCTATAGAACACACAGCACATCCACATAAAACAATGTTTAACTCTGTCCATATCCCACAGCAAATTAGATCTATGGATGGGAAACAGAAAACTTACCCCAGGACTGCCCTCCTGTACTACTAATGGGCAGAGGTAATTCCTAAATGATTTATCCCATGCTGGGTCCCCTCAAATTATCTATGGTATGATCCTAGTTACACTCATGGGGTAATATACAATTACTGACCATGGGCCAGGCAAGGTCAATCTATAACCAAATGGGATAGGTTATTTCGAGCATAAGAAAGGAAATTAGCTAGGCTTAAAATGGCCTGGAAGGGGCAGCTAGTCTAGTACTTGCTTATGAACCTATGTCATTTACCAGGTTCTGGGAAAGACTGCCAAAAAATGCTACCACAACAAAGTGGGTACTCCTGTCCACAGCAATTCATTTCTTCTTCATTATAACATCCTGGGATTCTGTGATGGTTCATACCCACCAGCCTGCCTCTACCCAAAGCATTTGCATAGTCAAAATTTCAGTTGGAAGTATGACTACTCTACATTAGGTGCTCTAGACAGAGGTCAACAATTTCTTCTGTGAGAAGACATGTAAGAATAGTAGTTGAGAGGTCACTAAGTCAAACTGAGGCAAAGTAGTATATACTCTTGAAGCACCTATCCAAAGCACTAGACTCTCTGTTAGGTACCAAGGAAGCAAAATGCTGTAGTTTCTGGGACCTATATTGGACCAAAGATAATAAAGCATGAATCTACACTCCACTCAAGTAGGGCCCTGTAAAGGGCATAAAACTGACTCTAGAGGAGAAAGAACTTATGGATCCTTAGGCTTCTTTCTATGAAACTCAGACAGAAAGTTCTGGTGGTATAACATGAGCTTAAGGCCAGTCTAAACTGCTCCCCAATAAAGCTGAGGACTTCTCCAAAGGAAAAGTTACCAACCTGTAAGATAAAGAAGGGGGAGAATTCATTATTCTTTTACATGCCAGAATCCTCTAACTCATTTCTGGAGCCACAGCATGACAAAATATTGTGTCCACTATCATTGGGAATTAACTTGAGAAGCATCAGGTGTCATGGACAGGTTAATAGCTCTGATCTCATGCTTGCTGAAGAATGTGTGTACTATGAGCTTGAAATGGGATTCAGATTGCTGTCTATAAGGGTACACTCCCACAGTCATAACTCAAAGTCCCACCAGATATCAAACATTTCCTTGAAATCTAGTCCCTGGAACGCCCGCTCTGGTGCACGATGGCCCAACACACTCTTCTCACTTAATGTATACCAGCTTGACAGAGACTGGGGAACATCCCAGGAGGGCAGATTTTGGTATGAAGTACCATTATAATCCATGACTGGACAACTCAAGAGACAGCTTCCCAGAAGCAAGCTGGCTGACCTTGAGTTCAAGCTTATCATACAGATGCAGGGCAGCACAACACTCCAAGATGTATGCTAGGACATAGTTCCCATAGTGCCCTCACTTTCCAAAATATAGGATGGGTTAGGACTCTAGATCGACATCTATGGGGATAGGATGGTGGTGGTGGTGGTTAAACAAACTTACCTTTAAGTTAGGCCTGATCTCAACTAGCTCTCCAAGTACTTGCACTTCTAGCAATTCCCTGATTTCTGCCTTGTGCTGTGAGAAGTGAGGAGGATACTCTCTGTGGCCAAAGACAGAACTGTTTAATGCTGCAATGTTTTTTGGAAATAAAGCAGATGAAAAGCTTCTGCCTTCTTCACCTTGGAGTCACTGACAAAACCCTTGCCCCTTAATACCACTTGTCAACAATATGCTTTCCCCAAGTCAGTACTGGTAATGCCAGTGTAGGTGTTGGCTAGATAATCTGACAGACATGCGGTGTATAATTATACAAACGCAGGACTTAAATGATGACAGATTTGAGTTCAGGCAGTGTGAGGTGCAAAAAAAGAACTGGTGGCCACTAGGGATGCACAAGCTTAAGCAGTTGGTATACTACATTGTGTCATGCTTTGATACAGGTGCACACACATTTCTAAATGCATGATTTTATGGAAAAATATGCCAAATGTGATTACTCAAGACACACCCAAAATAAAGGCCTATGAACAACATCCTCAATGCTAAATACTGTTCTGTAAGCTTACATTAAGAAGCTATTAAAATGCAACACAATTGGCTGTGGCCAGCATCTTCAAAATATCTGGATCCTTTAACAACTGTAATCCACAGAATCAAGGCATGTCTGAAATACTTCAGAAATTCACGCTACTTTATTAGAATATAAGGAAAAACATCAGCAGATTTTTTCCTGGTATTCGCCACACACACACACACACACACAAAACAGTCAACTACAATGATGCCATCAAATTCAATGAAAAATAATATTAAAAAAAAAGCCTTTTTTTTTCATGGGGTACCCAAAGCCTTTTTTCCTTCATGGGGTACACCTCCTTGACCCCAAAAATAGGAACAAAATGTAATAAAAATTACATACATTTCATAATATTAAATCTCCATAATCAACACCTGCTTATTTTAACAGCAAGACTGGAATGCCTCAAGCAGTAGCTGCTCACCACCTTTAAGACTTTTCCATGCTCAAAACTTATTCTAGCTCCCATAAAGCACCACGACTCTTTAGAATGAGTCTGCCCTTTTATAAGCAGAGCTAAAATTTATTTTACAATCTTATGGCCTCTCAGAGCATTCCACCACATCCCTCTAGGTAGGGGGGTGGTAGTCAACTACTTTGAAGTGAACAAGGATCATGAAGATATGTCACAGAAAGCACATTGACTTTCATATCTTACATGATCTAGTCTACTCACTTTAACAGCAGAAGAGAATACACAGCATCTCCTTAAGGTGTCACCACAGCAAAATACTATGAAGAGGCCAAGGTTGTACTGAACTCTGAGATCATGTCCGGCTTGGTGTGTCTTACAAAGGTATGCAGAAAAAGCCCATGTCATAGTCATCCAAATATCAAGGGAAGAATTCCTGCAGGGTAACAAAAAAAAAAACTGAGATTGTAGCTACAGCCCTAGAAGAATGACCATTTTGGTTGTTGTTGTGTCTTTCGGCTTTTCCCGGTTAGTTTGAATTTATTTATCCTAACAAAAGGTAATATAATCTGAAAGCCACATGGATAAAATTCTGGATGGTTGCTGACCTGATCTAAAAAGATGATTATCCTTTATTATGTCAGTTCAGTCAAGGTAAAGCCTTAGTTGACACTGGACATCTGGACAGTGTAGCAAATATTTCCTCCTGTTACAGCACTGTGAAAAAATACTGGTATGTTACTAAACTGGTTAAGGTTAAATTAAAGGGCTATTTTGTGCACTGACAGAAGATTAGTGTGCAAACACACACAACTGTTATGAAATATAAAATGGCTTAAAAGAAAAGGTTTGTGGTTCCTGACCCTTCTGGCTGATGTAACTGCTAAATGAAAGCATTCCAGTATAAGTATTTAAGATCCACTATGGCTGTCGGTTCAGAGAGGGACAGTGTTAATTTCCCCAACATGAAATTCTGATACAAAGGGGAAGAGGTTCTTTGAGATGTGGCCTTTAGAGGAATGCTCGTCTTAGGCATGCTTTACATACTTTTAAAGAAGCTAGTAAGAAAGAGTGAACAATCTGATAAAAGTTAGAAATGGCTGCCAGATGTACTGTAACAGTGGTATAATGGCAGCCTTGGTCAAAATGCTTGCCAAAAGCTGCAGGACTGACGGAATCAGGGTGGAGAAGGGATTCAGACCTTGGTTAGTGGCCCAAAGCAAAATCATTTACTTCTGTAAATTTTCTGGTACAAAGCTGTTAAGCAGCTATGACGATATGCACCACTATTGGAGGGTAAGGAGGGTCAATGGCCATTATTGGAACTGGAAAAACTATCCAGTTAGTCTAAAGGACTGGAGAGACAATGAAGCCTGCTATGTGTATTCAATAACAGACCCCTCAGGGGATTGAGAACACATTTCTCTAGAAGGTGAGGCTACTGCATGGAAAACCATGCTTCTCTGGGCAAGTGTGGAGCTATGAGAATAACTTTTGCCTTGCACTATCTGGCTTTCTATAGCTATTTCATTACAAGAGGAAAAGTACAGTTTTGTACCTACCATAAATGTAGATGTTCGAGTGCTAATACAGCTGCAGTAATCACATATGGGTTCTCTGCCGTCAGGCGGTCCCTCGGTCGGCCGAATTCCAAAGTCTTGGTCCGACGTCGGTTGTCGTCGCTTTCTCTTCTGACGTCAGTGAGGCCAGAGTATATAAGACACAGCCGACGCCATGTTCTTCAGTCTTTCTTGCCCCAGATGTCAGGTGCCCCCAGAAGGAAGGCAATACCTAAATAGTGCTTATATACATATACAAGCAATGCAATATAATTCAAAATCAGTGGTAACAAGCAAATAAAACATAGCCGGATAACCCAGTCTGGTAGTATGAAGAGGTTGCTAGGCCTCATGTCAAGTGGGGAAGGAGGGAGGGAAACCTGTACTGCAGCTGTATTAGCACTCGAACATCTACATTTATGGTAGGTACAAAACTGTACTATGTTCATCGTGCATACAGCTGCAGTAATCACATATGGGTAGAATCCCAAAGCTATGTACTGGGTGGTAGGTACTAGGAGGAACTGGGTTGAGCCAGAATGCCCTGAAAAACAGCAGTGGCAAAACCTGCTCTTGTTCTGCAATATAAAGGCAGATGGTAGTGTTTTGTGAAGGTATGTACAGAACTCCAAGTGGCTGCCTCCAAAATATCTTTGGTAGGAACTCCTCTGAGGAAGGCTGTAGAGGTAGCTGTTGCCCTGGTGGAGTGGAATCTGATACCTGCAGGAACAGATTTTCCATGATAGGAGTAACAAAACCGTATGCAGTGGCCTATCCACTTTGAAATAGTCTGTTTTGTAACTGGCTTCCCTTGAGCCCCTACAGCATAAGACACAAAGAGTTGATCTGATTTCCTAAAGGACTTTGTTCTGTCCAAATAATAACGAAGCTGTCTATGGATGTCTAAGGAGTGTAGCAGCCTTTCCCCTTTGTTTTGAGGATTGGGGTAAAAGGTGGGTAGGTGTATGGCTTGATTTAAAGCTACCCTGGATACCACTTTAGGCATAAATGATGGGTTGGTATGAAGGGAAACCCTGTCCTGATGGAAAATGAGAAAGGGCTGCACCGCCATGAGGGCCTGAAGTTCAGAAACCCTACGAGCTGAAGTGATGGCCAGAAGGAAGGCTGTCTTCCAGGACAAATATTGCAAATCTGTTGAGGCTGCTGGTTCAAAAGGAGGCAATGTTAATTTTTCTAGTATGTAATTAAGATCCCAGGCTGGTACTGGTTGTTTCCTTGGTGGTCTTATATTCTTAGCCCCTCTGAGAGTGGGTGAGAAAATAAAGGAGGATCAGTGTTAAATTCTGCAGAGATGGCTGAGGCATGGATTTTTTATGGAAGAAAAAGAAAGTCCATTGTTCAATAGCTCCGCTAGGTACTGTAATACCTGTGGCAAGTTCAGTTTTCTATGGTCCTGGCCTTTTTTCTCATTCCAAGAGCAAAACCGCTTCCATTTTGCGGAGTAAGCTTTTCTTGTAGCTGGCCTTCTGGCCTCCAAAATGACATCCTGTACCTCCTTGGAGAGTAGGTTCTGTTGTGGTGTTAAGGAATTTTCCATGCAGCGAGATTGAGTGTTTTCAGCTGACTGTGAAGAGTTTTGTAGCTGTGCTGAGTCAGCAGAAGAGGCATTAGAGGCAGGGACCAGGGAGGAGTATGTGTTAGGCTCCTCAGGAGTGGGTACCAGTGTTGCCTTGGCCAATCTGGAGCAATCAGTAACATCTTCGGTTTGTCTGTTCTTGCTTTCAAAAGCACCTTGGGCAGAAGAGGCAGAGGTGGGAATGCGCAAACTGTCCATGCTGTCCAACTGAATGAAAGGGCATCCACTCTCCAGGCCTTTGGGTGAAAAGTCTTTGAACAAAACTTTTCCAATTGATGATTCCTGTGGGAGGCAAAAAGATCCATGTCTGGCCTCCCCCATGCTTGGCTTATTTCTGCAAACACCTGAGGATGTAACTTCCATTCGTGTGGATCTGTCATTTTTCTGCTTAGATTGTCTGCCAGTGTGTTTTCCAATCCTGGCAAGTACTGTGCTTGAAGTTCGATTTGTCTTTCCAGAGCCAGGTTCCAAAGAGTCATGGCTAGTCTGCACAAGGGGTATGAATGTGTTCCTCCTTGTTTGTTTATGTACCACATTACCGTGGTGTTGTCTGTTCTTATTAGTAATTGTCCTGGATGGAGGAAGTCCTTGAAAGCTGTAATTGCATTTATTACTGCTAGCATTTCTTTTTGATTGATGTGAAGGTGCTTTTCTTTTTGGGACCATTTGCCCTGAATGCACCTGTTCGTCATGTGCGCCCCCCAGGCGTAGTCTGAGGCGTCTGTGGTTATGACTTGTTTTGCTTGAGGCTTGCAGAATGGGAGGCCTTTGTTTGCTTGACATGCTTGGGCCCACCATAGAAATTCCTTTTGCAAACTTGGAATTATTGGTATTATTGTTTCCAAACTGTGACTGTGTTGAGACCATAGGTTTTTTTAGGTACCACTGAAGTTTCCTCATATGCAGCTTTGCAAATGGGGTTAATAGAATGCAAGATGCCATGAATCCCAGAGCCTGCAAGATTTTCCTTGCAGTAAGCCTGGTACTTTTTGCTAGTATTTTGAAGTACTGAGATAGTTGCCCTTGTTTTTCTGGTGCAAGGTAGGCCATCTGGGTGTTTGTGTCCAAGTTGGCACCCAGGAAAGTTATTTTCTGGAATGGTGTTAGCCTTGATTTCTCTTGGTTGATTGTATATCCCAGAGAAAGCAGTAACCGTGTCACATATGCCAGATGTTCCAGAAGTATGTTCTTGCTGTCGGCTTGGATCAGGCAGTCGTCCAGATAAGGGTAAATTTGTATCCCTTGAAGTATGCAGTAGGCAATCACTGATGCCAGGCACTTTGTGAATACTCTGGGTGCAGTAGATAAGCCAAAGGGCAATGCAGAGAATTGATAGTGGATTGAACCTGCAAGAAATCTGAGGTATCTTCTGCAGCTTTGTCTGATTGGGACATGCAGGTATGCCTCCTTGAGGTCCAATGTTACCAGCCAGAACTCCTTGCCCAGCATGGGAAGAAGCTGCTGTAATGTGAGCATCTTGAATTTTGGTACGATTAGAAATGTGTTTAGGGTGGATAAGTCCAAAATGGGTCTCCAGTCGGTTCCTTTCCTTGGTACCAGGAAAAGTCTTGAATAAAAACCTTGACCTTGTTGGTGGGTAGGTACCTCTTGAATAGCTCGCATGCTTATGAGCTTTGAAATTTGAAGTTGTGCCTCTGCCCTTTGATTTTGTGGCAGGTTTGGCATGCCTCTCATTTTTGGAAGAGTGTGAAATTGAAATTTGTAGCCTCTGTTTATAATGTCCAGGATCCATTTGTCTGTTGTGACAATATGCCAATTGCTTGCAAATAGTGCTAGTTTTCCTCCCAAAGGTGCTGCCAGCTGAGACATGCTTGGCATGGAAATGAGGGAGTCATTGGGTTTGCTTCCTGTATTGTTGCGCACTGTCTTCGCCACCTCTTGGTGCTGGAGTTTGCCATTGTCGGTCTCTATATGATCCTTGTGATTGCCCTCTGCCCCTTGTGCGTCTGTATCTACCTCTTTGGGGCTTGTCAGTGGCTGGAAAGGACCAGTTTTTTGAAGGCCAATTTCTGCTAAAACGTGGTGGTTGGACCTGTAAGAAAGCTTTGACAGTTTGCATAGATTTGGCTTTTTCTTCCATTTTCCGCAGTATCTCCTCAGCATTAGTACCAAACAGCACATCCTTTTGTAAAGGAGCATCTAGAAGTTTAGCTTTCACATGATCAGGTAAATTTTGTTCCCTAAGCCAGGCGTGTCTGCGAATGACTGATCCTGTAGCTGCCGCTCTACTTGAGGCCTCTAGGGCATCATAACCACATTGTAAAGTGTGTTTACCCACTTGTTCTGCACTATGTATCATATCCTGTAACTCCTTTAAATCTTGTTGTTCAGGTTGAGACATTTTGTTCCTCAATTGTGATAACAGGAACTGTTGATATTTAAGCATATGAAACTGACAATTTAAAGCCCTCATGGCTAGGGTGGCCGAGGTATATACCTTTTTCCCCCACCTTTCCAAAGATCTTGATTCCCTTTCTGCAGGAAGTGGATTTTTGGCAGTGGAGGCCTTCAATCCCTTGGGGCCTTGTGAAATGTTTTCAGGGTCAGCATTATGGCTTTTGAAGAGAAATTGGTGAGAGCTGGGTATTCTGTAATACCTATCAGGTTTGACTGGTGCAGGAGGCAGAGAATCCGGGTTAAGACAAGCCTCCGAATAGACATCATCTAGTATGTCCAAAACAGGGGGTATAGCCAGAGGTCTGTGTTGAGGTAACAAAAGAAATTCCCTAAGTCTTTTCTTGGAATCTGAAAAGTCTTGGCCTTCCCAATGGAAGTGTTCCCTCAAGGTGTGTTAGGTATCCCCAAAGGAAAAATCCTCAGGAGGGGATACAGAGGGAATGGACTGTTCTGCATCCGAATCCTCAAAAGGAGAGTAAGAGTGTTCCTCTGCATCAGAATGTTCTGATAAAATGGATCCCTGCTCAGAAGAGGGACAGTCTTCCTCCACTCTGGGTCTCTTGTCTGGAGGGGGTTGAGAACCTCTGATAAGAGTAATTAAATCCTCAGCCATTCTAAGCATCTGTTTTTTAGGCATGGGACCTGGAGATGGGCCCTGTACAACAGGCCTCATGGGCTGCCTGGCTGCTTTGGATTTAGTAAAGGCCTTAATTGAAAAAGAAGATGAGGGCCTAAATACACCATGGGTGGAGGTGGACCTGTCCACATTAGTAGGCTCAACATTAGCAGAGGCTTCGGTTGTAGTCTGGGAAAGGGCCGAAGACCCAGCGGTCTCGGGTACAGAGGACACCGCCAAAGAAGTGTCGTCGGTAGTCAGGGACTGCAAAGGCGTCTCGCTGAGAACCGGACCACGTGTAGCCTGTTTTGGCGTGGTGTCGGCGGGACCGCGGGCCTCGCGTGTCGGTCCTTTTCCTTGCGTTTTTTGGTCAAAACAGTAGTCGGAGTGTCCGACGACATTTTATAATCAAAAGCTTTACCAAAGTAGTGTTGGGCGAACTCCGCCCGACGCTTAATAGTGCGTTTATTGAAGGTAGCGCAAAAGCTACAGCCCGAGACGTCGTGGTCTGGGCCCAAACAAGGTATGCAGCGGGAATGGAAATCCTTATGCGGTATTTGCTTCCCACAAGAAATACAATTATTAACTTTTGCTGACATCGGTCTGAGGCAAGAAAAGTTTCCCCAACGGGGTACTTAGCTTTAATGAAGACTTCGGATTCCAAAATATTCGTAATTCAGGAGCTGGCCGACTGGCACTTGCGAACTGCTTCTGCTTCGGGCACCGCGCGGCAAAAAAGACTGGAGAACATGGCGTCGGCTGTGTCTTATATACTCTGGCCTCACTGACGTCAGAAGAGAAAGCGACGAAAACCGACGCTGGACCAAGACTTTGGAATTCGGCCGACCGAGGGACCGCCTGACGGCAGAGAACCCATATGTGATTACTGCAGCTGTATGCACGATGAACATCAGGGGGAGCACAAAAACCTGGAGGCAATTGCTGGACCAGAGTACTCAGGCAAGTCTGAGGAAGTGGTTGCTACATTTGCAGTGGTCAAGGATAGAAACAGGCTGCAGCAAAGTCTTCCCTTGGAAGAAAATGGCATTTGCCACTGAAAGACTGCAGGGCTACTCATGAGTCATCAGTTAACAGCTGAGCTCAACTGCTAGAGATTTGGCTTGACTAGGAATATGCATTGATATTTGAAAGTGAGGAGTTGGCAAGATCCACTGCCATAACCTCATGACCTCTCACCTTGAGGATTAGAAGTAGAATCTCCCCACCATGACTGTACTACACCACTGCCATGTCTTTGCAGTGAATGGCAATCTCACCCTGAAGGAGGTAGTCCCTATGAGCAGGCAATCAAAGGAGGACTAAAACACTGATGTGCAGAGAGGCATAATCTTGTGACCACGTCCTATAGACTATCTGCCCTAAATGTCCTTCACCACTTCAGAGTAGAACTGTCAGTGGTGACTGACTCGCAAGGAGGTGGAGTAAAGGAATCAACTTTCCTGAGAAACTGCCTGGCAGAAGCTATCACAACAGATGTCAACTACAAAGCAGTGAGATTTGTACCAGACAGGACTGCTGGGTCCATGTTCTGAGACAACTGAACACTTTAGTGTCCACTAAGGAACCCTCAGGTAATATATGGCAAATGAGACCAGGAAGATTGCAAGACATGGAATCTTCAGACAATGCACAGCCATCACAGGTGGGGCAGTTAGGAGATGGGATAAGCTGGACTGAGGATTCAATATTTAGAATGTAGGAAGGCTAGCAATACATGTCTTTACGTCCAGCAAACAGCTACAATCTCTGCTTATAATGGCTCCATTTGCAACTTCACCAGTACTCACAATAACTGGAGTAGATCATCTTTGCTGTAAGGAACTCTGCTTTCTCATGGCTGCTAGGAGGGAACTGTCCAGGTAACAGAAAAACGTTTGCCCCTTCAGACAGAGAAACTGAGACAACTGGCATAAACCTGATAACCACAATGAGGGCTGCAGTGAGACCAAACAGTAAGGCTCTGGATTGCTAATGACTGGCCACCACCCTGACATGCAGAAACTTTTTGGATACCTTAGCTACCCTTTTTATGTAGGCATGCATCACTAAGTTCCGAAAAGCACATTCAGTCTCCCTTCCCCAAGCAGTGAAGTATTGACAGCACCTTAACCATCCACAATCTCATTTTTATTTACTTTTTTTACATATGGATTTAGGTTGCTTAGGTGTAATATATACTCCCGAGGTCCTGTGTCTTCTTGGGAACTTAAAAAGAATCTTGATTAACATTCAGACCCTCTCTGGTCTGGTGGGACCTCTTGGATGGCTTTTTTCACCAGACTAACTCTAGATGGCTAGTGCCTTCTAGTGGAGTGGGACATTTAGAAAGAGCAGACCTTGGAGAAGATATGAATATGTTGAAGCCTCTGGATACTATTCCTCTGTTCCAACTGTCCCAAGGGATGGCCTACCATACAGGAAGGTGTAGGCAGGGTAGAGTTCCAACTGCCAACACAGCTGGACAGTCAGGTAAGTCCTCAGAGACTTAATTCCCTGGAGGTGGACTGAAGAATGGGAGTTATGTACTTAGTGTTAGACTTAGCTGGTATCTGTTTGGACACTGGTGCTGACTGTCAAAGGCACTTCTGTTTCCATGGCAACAACAAACTGGCTAGCTTGAACTCCATTCTTCTTCTTTCCTATCCCAGAATGCATTCATCTCCAGTGGTTCTCCAGATTAGGTGACTAAAGACATGACTATAGGTACTTTGGAAATGTTAGGGAAATCATCATCTCTGCACATTAGTAGTATTTAGACCAGAGAGACAAATAAAACCTCTGGTGCTAATCTAGGCTTCTTACAATAGAACACTTTGTAGGGGGTTTGATGGGTGGTTCAAGAATCTGGACAGATACCAGCTAAAACTAACATTATGAGAAGTACACAAATTACGTAGTTAAGCTGGTCCTGTTCGGGCACTGGAATTGATTAACAGAATTCCCATTAGACCTTGGGAGGTACCAAGACAAAAAAAAACTTGGGAGAATAGACGCTCTGAAAGACATCTGAGCTCTAGCTAATTTATCTGAACTGCAATGTTTAGCAAATGTAAGAAAGGCAGACTGTGTTCCAGCAGCACAAATCTTTTCTACAGGCAAATTCTTTATAAAGGCCATGGATATATTGCTTAAGCCACTGATGAAGTGTTCTTTAAGAATGGAAGACACGGAGACTTGCTATTACATGAACAGCAAAATATGCAATTAGACATCCATTTAGATGTCACTTCAGTTACTTTGTGACTTTTTTTTTAAATGAAAAAAGACAAACTGGTCATCCTTTCTAAAATCTTTTTGTTCTGTGTAGCTAAAATCTGAGTTGTCTAGATACATCTAGACAATGCAGCTCATATTCACCTCTGTTAGAATTACTCTGGAAAAACAAAAATTGGAGGATGGATTGATTCAAATCTGACAGTGTTGCAACATTGGGCATAAAAGATGGAATGGCTGTAAGTGACACCCTGTCTTTATGAAAAAGAGAGCGAAATTTGGATAGGAGGTTACAATTTTGAAACTCATTTGGCAGAAGTGACTGCTACCAGCAGTCGAGTTTTCAGGACAGGAATTTTATTACAGCAGAGCCAGCAGATTCAAAAGGGAGGACAGTATTTTTTTTTTTTTTTGAGAATAAAATAAAGATCTCATGGAGGAGGAAGACATGTTAAGGGTGGTATAAAATGGAATACTCCCTTTAAAAATGGCTTTATAGAGCTTGTATTAAGCTAGAGATAATGAAGGAAACCCTTGACGATATGATGAAACTGCAGCAAAGCAAAGCTTAACAGATGAATAACTAACCCTTTCTTGATAAAGAGCTGCTAGAAAAAATAGGGGCAGAAAAGGCATCAATGTGATGTTTAATATCCCAGAGTAAGAATTTGTTCCATTTGCCTCTGCAAATCTTTCTAGTTGAGGATCCTTAAGAGGCTGTAAGTAATGATATAACTTCTGTTTGAAGCCTAGAGTCCCTGGCTATCACTGGAAGTGGAGCACCTATGCAGTAAATTGAAGGAACTGAATAACTGGGTGATGCTGACAGGATGAGTGAGACATCATGAGAGGGTTCTATGGCAGAAGGAGATTTCTTCTCAGGTATGGTCAAAACAGGAGAAACTAAATCTGGTAAGGCCAGAAAGGGGTAATGACCTTGGCTCTGCACAATTTGGCTTTCTGTAGAAACCTAAAAATGAGTGGTATGGAGGGGAAAGGCACAAAGGAGCCCTGAGACCAAACGTGTCAGGATGCATATGTCTTGTGAGAGGTGATGGAGAAAAAACAATTACATTTGGTGTTGGATGGTGAAACAAGGAGAACATAGCAAAGTTTCCCACTCTTTAGAGCAACTGAAATGTTGAGAGACCATTCATGTGGGAGCAAAATTTGTTTGCCCAACATGTCCACAATCACTTTGGCAGTCCACAGGATGTTTGTTGCTCTCAGAAAGCAATGTGATGAAATGGCAAATTCCCAAACCCTCATAGTTTTTTTGCACAGGGACAAGATTGGGTTCCACTCTGCTTGTTTATGTAGCATACTGCTGCCATTTTTGTTTGAGTAACTGGACACTGCTCTTTGAGGGAACAGGTCTTGAAAAGCCCCCAACACAAGGAAGACTCATCTCCAAGATCATCATCAACAACCCCATTTTCTCATTTGTTTACATGGGGTTAAGGTGCTGAGTCAATTGCTGTAACCTCTCTTGATTCAATGGCGCACTCCTACCTTCTTCAACAGTCATGCCTGACTGTTGCAGGTCTTCTCTCACAATTCCTCCATCTCTTTGCTGGATGTCCTCATTTTCTCTTGTCTTCTTCCTCTCTGTCCCAAAACTTCTTTATCAGATTTGTCTTCTGCTTTCCTGCACATGTGCCTGAAAGTACAGTTTTGTACCTACCATAAATGAGTGTTCACACTGCTGCAGTCATTACACTTGGGTTATCCTGCCGTCAGGCGGTCCCGTAGTCGGCCAGAGTTCCAAAGTCTTGGTCCGGCGTCAGCTGCTGTCGCTTCTTCCCTGACGTCAGTGCACCAGGGGTATATAAGATGCATCAGACGCCATTTTCTTCAGTTTTTCTTGCCCCAGATGTCAGGTGCCCCCCAAGTAGGTAGGCAATACATATTGCTAATAAAAAAAAAAAAAAATATATATATATATATATATATATATATAAAATAAAAACAATACCTTCAGTTATAAGCAAATACACCACAAAGGTTGTATAGGATAGGAAGGTATAGTTAAGTCCAGCTAGGACAGAGGGGATGGAGGGAGGGTAACCTGGACTGCAGCAGTGTGAACACTCGAACATCTACATTTATGGTAGGTACAAAACTGTACTATGTTCATCGTGTTACACTGTTGCAGTCATTACACTTGGGTAGAATCCCAAAGCTAAGGTTGGGTGGCTGGTCTATAAAAAGTTAGGATTGGCTATGAGGCCATGCAGAACTGCAGTGGCAAATCCTGCTCTGGATTTAGAGTAAAGAGGCAAGTGGTAATGCTTGGTAAAGGTGTGCACTGAACTCCAAGTTGCAGCCTCCAAAATTTCCTTGGTAGGTACTCCTCTGAGAAAGGCTGTTGAAGTGGCGGTTGCCTGGTGGAATGTGGCCTAATATTATTAGGGACTGATTTTCCATGCTGTGTGTAGCAGTAACGAATGCAGTGTCCTATCCATTTTGAGATAGTCTGCTTTGAGATAGCCTTGCCCTGTGATCCTGCAGCATGTGCTACAAACAGTTGCTCAGTTTTCCTGAAAGCTTTTGTTTTGTCCAAGTAGAAGCGTAGCTGCCTGTGTATGTCCAAAGAGTGCAGAAGTTTCTCCGCTTTATTCTGGGGGTTTGGATAAAAAGTTGGCAAATGGACGGTTTGGTTAAGAGCCACACTAGATACCACCTTTGGCATAAAGGTAGGGTTTGTCCTTAAAGAAACCCTGTCCTGATGAAAAATTATAAAGGGTTCCACTGCCATTAATGCCTGTAGCTCTGAGACTCTTAGTGCTAAAGTTACTGCCAGGAGCAGAGCTGTTTTCCATGATAAAAATTTTAGATTGGCTGGCTCAAAAGGTGGCAAGGTCAGTTTTTCCAAAATTAAATTGAGGTCCCAAGTTGGTGTTGGTGCTCTCGGGGGCGGTCTTATGTTTTTTGCCCCTCTGAGGTACTGCTTTAGCGAGGGATGAGAGAATAAAGGAGGATCTGTGTTGTAATGTGCTGAAATGGCAGAGCCGTGGATCTTAATTGATGAGAAGGATAGGCCGTTGTCCAGCATCTCAGTTAAGTATTGTAAAATCTGAGGAATGTTTGGGACAAGAGGGTCAAGGCTTTGAGCCTGGTTCCAGGTGCAGAATCTCTTCCATTTTTCTGAGTAAGCTTTCCTGGTGCTAGGCCTCCTGGCCTCCAAAATGACATCCGTAACAGCTTTAGAGAGAGGGGTTGCCTGTTTGACTAATGAATCTGCCATGCAGCCAGGTTTAGGGTTTTGAGCTGACCATGCAGGATCTGATTGTTTTGTTGAGTCAGAAGGTGTGGAATTTGAGGCAAAATCCATGGTGGGCCTTCAGTTAAGCTCTTTAAGATTGGGTACCAGTGCTGGCGTGCCCAGTCTGGAGCAATCAGGATCATCTGTGGTTTTTCTTGTCTGGCTTTTAGGAGTACCTTTGAAAGGAGAGGCAGTGGTGGGAAGGCAAACTTTTAGGTTTTTCCAGCTGAACGAGAGAGCATCCACTTTCCATGCTTGTGTGTGATAAGTCCTTGTGCAGAATTTTTGTAGTTGGCAATTCAGTGGGGAGGCAAAAAGATCTATGTCTGGGCATCCCCATTTTTGCATTACCATGCTGAAGATTTGTGGATTCAATTTCCATTCGTGAGGGTCCATGATATTTCTGCTTAGATCGTCTGCCAGAGTATTTTTCTTTCCTGGCAGGAATTGTGCTTGTAGATGAACTTGATACGTTAGAGCTGTGTTCCACAAGGTCATGGCTTGTCTGCATAGGGGATAAGAATGAGTGCCCCCTTGCTTATGTACCACATTACTGTGGTGTTGTCTGTCTAATAATAATAGTTCTAGATGCAGAAGGTCCTTGAAAGCTGTTAGGGCATTCTGAACAGCCAACATTTCTTTTTGATTGATGTGAAGATGCATTTGGTCTGTGGTCCACTTGCCCTGAATGCATTTTCCTGCCATGTGTGCTCCCCCAGGTGTAATCCGAAGCATCTGCTGTTAGAGTCTGCCAGGCTGTGGGTAGAGTAAAAGGCTGACCCTTGTTTAGGTAATATGCCTGTGCCCACCATCGAAACTCCTGTTATAGGCAGGGAATCATTGGTATTACTGCTTCTAAACTGTGAGAGTGTTGAGTCCAAACACTTTTTAGGTACCATTGTAATTTCCTCATATGCAGTCTGGCATATGGTATTAGTAGTATGCAGGATGCCATGAATCCCAGGGCCTGCAGAATTTTTCTTGTAAGGAGATGGGACTTGGTTGCCAGTAATTGAAAATATTGAGTTAGTTGAACTTGTCTGTCTGTGCCATTGTATTTAAGCTGGCACCCAGGAATATAATCTGTTGTGAGGGTACTAGTTTTGACTTCTTTTCGTTTACTGTGTACCCTAGAGAAATTAGCAACCTTTTTACAAACGCCAGATGCTTTAGAAGAATGTCCTTTGTCTCTGCTTGAATGAGGCAGTCGTCCAGGTATGGATATATTTGAATTCCTTTTTGTCTGCAAAATGCAATTACTGGTGTCAGGCACTTTGTAAAGACCCTGGGTGCAGTAGATAAGCCAAAGGGCAGTGTAGAGAATTGGTAGTGCATTGTACTAGCTTTGAATCTGAGGTATCTTCTGCAATTTTGTCTGATAGGGACATGCAGGTTTGCCTCTTTGAGGTCCAGAGTAACAAGCCAAGACTTCTTGCCCAGCATGGGTAGAAGCTGCTGTAATGTCAACATTTTGAATTTCGGAATATCCAGGTAAGTATTTAGAGTTGAAAGGTCTAGTATGGGCCTCCAGGCCTTGTCCTTTCTGGGGACCAGGAAGAGTCTTGAGTAAAATCCTTGTCCTTGTTCCTGTTGTGGTACTTTTTGAATAGCTCTCATGTCCATGACGGCTGAAATTTGTTTTTGTGCCTCTGCCCATTGATTTTGTGGCAGGTCTGGCATTCCTTTTAGCCTTGGTAAAGTGTGAAAGTGGAACCTGTAACCTTGAGACACAATATTCAGAACCCATTTGTCTTGGGTGATTGTTTGCTAGTTTTGAGAAAAAAGTGCTAGTTTTCCCCCTAAGGGGGCTGCCAAAAGGGAAGTGATGGCGTACAAAGGGGAAGTCATTGGGACTGTTTCCTGTAAGGTTGAGACTTGTCCTCACTTTCTTTTGGGGCTGAGGTGCCCCACTGTCATTGTCTGTTAGAGCCTTGGGGTTGAGATCTGCCTCTTGGGCGTCTGTATCTGCCTCTCTGTGGAGTGTCTGACTCTGGAAAGGACCAATTCTTTGTTGGCCAATTTCTGCTAAATCGAGGTGGCTGTACCTGTAAGAAATTCTTGACTGTTTGCATAGATTTAGCTTTATCCTCCAATTTCTTTAACACTTCTGCCTTAACACCAAACAAGGTATCATGTTGTAAAGGAGCATCCAATAATTTTGCCTTAACATGATCAGGTAAACTCTGTTCTTTTAACCAAGCATGTCTTCGAATCACAGAACCTGTAACTGCGGCTCTACAAGAGGCCTCTAAAGAATCAAAACCACATTGCAGAGTATGTTTTCCCACCTGTTCAACTGCATGCAATAAATCCTGCATTTTTTTACAGTCAGGAGCTTCTGAGCTTGCAAGTATTTTCTGTTTTAACTGAGCCATTAAATATTGTTGGTACTTAAGCATGTGAAACTGGCAATTTAAAGCCCTTACTGCTAAAGTTACAGAAATGTAAACTTTCTTCCCCCATCTATCCAAAGCTCTAGAATCTCTGTCAGAGGGTACTGGATTTTTTGCAATGGAAGCCTTAACCCCTTTTGGACCCTGGGAAATAGCTTCTGGATCAGCAGAAGGGTTTTTATAGAGAGACTTGTGAGAGTCAGGGACTCTATAATACCTATCTGGCTTGGCTGGTGCAGGGGGCAAAGATTCAGGAGATAAGCTGGATTCAGAGAACACATCATCCACAATATCTAGCACAGGCGGAATAGCCAGGGGCCTGTGCTGAGGCAATAAAAGGAAATCCCTGAGCCTTTTCTTGGATTCTGAGTAATCCTGACTTTCCCAATGGAAATGCTCCCTCATGGTATGTAAAGTTTCCCCAAAAGAATAATCCTCAGGAGGAGAGGCTAAAGGGATAGATTCTTCAGCATCAGAGTCCTCATAAGGGGGTAGAGAGTATCCCAGGTCTGAAGAGGAATCAGAGGAAATGGAAACCTGATCAGAGGAATCATAGCCTGTATCCTGCCTAGGCCTTTTCTCAGGTGGGGGATGGGAACCCCTGATTAAGTAATGAGGTCTTCGGCCATTTTAAGCATCTGTTTCTTAGGCATGGAGGACTGTCCATGAGAATGCTGTACTTGCTTCTTTGTCTTTAATGGTACTTTTGTCTTGGCTGTTGCTTTAATGGTAAGTTGTGAAGGTCTGAAAACACCCTCAGAAGCCGATGCCTGCTCAGTGGCTCCGGACCCATCTGAGGGATTAGTTTCCGTAGGCCCAATACCTTGAGTTTCCAGAGGTCTAGTTGTCTCCACGTGGGAGTCAGAGGCGGCCTGTGGCTCTGAGGTAGCGGGTGTCAGGGGCTGCTAAAGCGCCTCACTGAGAACCGGCGACTGGCCTAGAAGAGGTTTCGTCGTCGGTTTTGGACCTCGTATGCCTGTCTTTATCCTTGTCTTTGCATTTTTTCGGAATTGCGGTCGTCGGTTGATCCGACGGCATAGTATAATTGAACCTTCGGCCAAAGTAGTGCAAAGCAAAATCAAAACGTCGTTTCATAGTGCGTTTGTTAAATCTAGCACAAAACCGACAACTAGTGACGTCGTGATCAGGGCCTAAGACATGGAATACAGTAAGAGTGGAAGTCCTTATGAGTTATTTGCTTCCCACAAGAAATACAATTATTAACTTTTTCTGACATCGGTCTGAGGCAAGAAAAAAGTTTCCCCAATGGGGTACTTAGCTTTATTGAAGACTTCAGAGCTGAAATTCAACTTCGAAAATCTCAGGAGTCGGCCGACCGGCACTTGCGAACTGCTTCTGCTTCGGGCACCGCGCGGCAAGACTGACTGAAGAAAATGGCGTCGGATGCATCTTGTATACCCCCGGCGCACTGACGTCAGGGAAGAAGCAACAGCAACAGACGCCGGACCAAGACTTTGGAACTCTGGCCAACTACGGGACCGCCTGACAGCAGGATAACCCAAGTGTAATGATTGCAGCAGTGTAACACGATGAACATCTACCATAATCTGTTGTCTGACCTTCTCTTTAAATGGAGCTACTTGGGCTTCTGCTTTGATGTCTTAATTTCTTCGTCTGTCCCAGTGTGCATCCTACCACCTGTCTCAAGCACGTCATCTCCATCACCTTTAGCTTCCTCAACTGCTCTGCATTCATTACCAAGGTTATTGTACCATACAGCAGTACTGGTCACACCATTTTGTATACCTTACTTTTCAGTTTCTTTGTTATTCTTATGTCATACATGACACTGTCAGCTGAGGGCACCCCCTCTGATTTTAGCTTTGACTTTCTCATTCAGACTTCCTTCCTCTTCAACCACCCCTCAAAGCTATGTGAAGCTGTTAACCTGTTCCACTATTTTTCTTTCTATTTCAATTCTCAACTTCTGATTCTCCCATTTGCTGCCATTACAACTGTCTTATCTGTACTCCGTTTCATCCAGTGTGCCTTTAGTTTTGCATTATATTCCTCTATCCTTTGCTGAAGTTCTTGCTCGGAGTCTGCCTGTAAAGTCACATTTGTCTGCACACAGCAACTTTGTTGATCTGTCCACTCCACCCTGTATGCGAATGTAGTCCATCGCCAATACGAACAGTAGGCTCATCTTCAAGATGCTGACATGCAAATGTTACAAGTCCCTTGGACATTACTGTTTAAGGAAGTTTGCATGGTAATTGTGGCTGTGGGGAAAGACCAAACAAAAGGAGTCCCTGAACTGATTTTCTGGTTCTGTCCACTAGACAGGTTCTTTACACAAACCTTTGAAAGTCTTTATGGTTTGTGTCACTGGTTGTGTTGTTCGATTCCAATGGAATCAGAGTCCATTACACAGCTCTCATACGTAGTCGGGCACATTTTACTGAGAGTGAAAGCTGCCACGAGGCCTAATACTTTTTAGGATTATGGTTTGCATCAGGTTTTGGGCTGTGTGACAGATCTAATGCAGTCTACACTATTGCGGTAACTCTTTCTGGAGGTAACCTGGCTCTGGTTTAATGGGGCCAATTTGTAGCTGATGAACATCAAGAATAGAGAGGGTTCCATCTGTGATTTTGCCAGGATGACTGAGACTCAAAAGACAGGCATAGCTGAAGAAGGTATTGTCTTGCCATGATAGGATTTTCCATTACAGGTGCACAGATAAGCCAGTCATCTAGGAAGGGAAATATTTTGGCACTTAGAAGATGCATCTGAGCCTCAAATGGAATCATACACTTGGTGAAAATGAGGGGGGGGGGGGGTTGGTGAGTCCGGAGTTCAGGGCTCTGAATTGGCAATGACTGGCTCCCACCTCAAAGTATAGGGTTCTCCTGGATGACTGCACTATTTTGAAGTGTAAGCAAATATCCTGGAGATCCAAACAGCACATCCAGTCACCTGTCTGCACACAGAGCAGGACAAACTGCAATGTGACCATTTGGAATGTCTGCTTCACATATTGATTCAGATGATTGAACTCTAGAATCATCCCGAGGTCCTGAGTTTTTCTGAGCACCAAGTAGAATTTAGAGTAAAATCTGGACCCTCTCTGGTTTGGTGGGACGTCTGGGATAGTTCTTTTTAATATAACAATTTTGACCTCCTATTTGGCCACCCTACTGATGGGATTGTGCTAAGGGCATATGGAGAAGGAAGTTGTTTGGACAATTTTTAAAATAGTATGGAGCAGTCTCTGGATACAGCTTCCATGATCCATTTGTACCTCTGAACTGCTGTTAGTACAGAACAACACTGCTGCTTTGGTGGTGGTTAGCAAAGAAAGTATCCTTACCTTGGGATCCTGTCATGCTGCTGCTTGTGTTGGGGGCTGTTGGGATTTACAAAAAACAGACGATTTTAGCACCCTTCTGGTTTCTTTGACACAATCTCTGAGGGGCAGCACATTTAACTCCAACAGAGATGATCATCTTGATCACACTACAACAATTTATCCTTTGACCTTCTGCTAAAGGGAAAGCAAAAGAGTCAATGAAGAAAGTCATCTTAGTGTTCTACAAAGTCTGTATGGTAAAGCCAAGCCTAACATTACACTACAATAGTTAAAAAGCCAGCTGATATGGCTGACCCATCCATAGCATTATGTAATAGATGCCAGGACAGTGAGGAGATATAAAATTAATATTAACAGAATTAATAGAATCCATCTGGGTTTCCAGCTGTTTACACAAGTAAACAATTGGCAACTGTTTCAGAGTTTTCATAGTTGTTTGCTATGACTCTCTGAAACCTCACAATATTTAATGAGTAGTTCATTGCTTTGATAGAAAAAGTACTAGATGTATATACTTTCCAAGTTTATCCATCATCCTAGTGTCCTTTATTAGGAGGATGGATAGCTTGAACTCCACTGGGATCTTGTGTTTGTTGGACATTGACACCACAATTGAATTAATAAGGAGACCCTTACTCTAGTAAAAAAAAAAAAAAAAAAAAACACAAAGCTCAAGGTAGTCCAAAGTGCCCCACCTACTCTAGTGTTGTTTAACCTTGGGGGTTCTGCAACACTCTGTCAAACTTATGTGGGAAGGGCTCTACTACAGCAGTCTCCTTCAACCTCTTGCAGCATATCACATCAATAAGAATGTATGGTGGTAGTAACTTTCAGGCTGTTAGGGGAGAAGACCTGTATGCTTCTTGAAGGGTCTTTTCGTTTGAGGATGTGGGGTCAGTGGGCCATGTTCCCTGTCCCTCATTTCTTGAATGTAACCAAATCTGGAGTCCTCTGGATGGGACTGGTGGGGGGGGGGGGGGGCTCCTCTTTTTTGAGATTCATGTCTTTGGAGGGAAAGTCTGAGGGGGCAGCCTATGTACTTCCATTTCTACTACCTCCTGATAGGTGGGCTTGCAGGGAGCTCATTTGAAATCTCCCAACGAGATGGTAACCCAAATCTGGAAATCAGTGCAAGGTCCTCTTGTCCTGTGGGGGCAAGATCAATGAGTAAATTAAAGGCTCTGTTCCAACTCTGCTTAGGGGTGGAGCTGGCTCAGCAGGTGCCTGTTCATGAAGCAAGATCCGATAGGATTTCATAGGTCCAAAGAAGGTTACCGGGCTAATGCTCCTACAGCCATTACAAGCCTAGCCATATTTATCCTGAGTTGCCCCAGTTGTTGGTGGTTAGGTGAGTGAAGTTTGCACAGTTAAGGGTCTATGGTAGCTAATAATGACTTTCTCTGTCCAGAGAAATATAAGTGCCACCCCAAGAGTGAATCTGCAGTCACCTATCCATTGATCTAGGTTGCATTTGAAGAGGGTCAGGCAGACTCTCTATTTCACATGAACTTGGAGCTTGTTCCAAAGAAATGGCAGTCTCTGACAGGTGCAGCTATCTTTCTAGCATGACCTGTTCATGTCAGAGGCTAGGTTAAAATCCCTGGAGTGAGCAGTTTGATTTATAAATGTGCAGCACTTTCATCAGGGTCAGGCCATAGACTACCCTGTAAGCCAGGCACAGGTTACAGCTTACAACTTAGCAACCTGTACGAGACAGCATACAGTGACAGGGTTTTCAGTCTTCCCATGCAAAATTTTTGTGTACCTGCAATTTCTTGTTGAGAAAGCTCTGTGGTCTCTCCAATTGTTGCAAATGTCTGGTGAGGTACGTACAAAAGAGAACACTGTACTTAATTATTGGTTTGATGAGGGCAGAGTACAATGGAATTTTAACATCCTTAGATCTAGATGCGATGCCTTTACTTAGAAGATGTTCATAGGTTGGTACTAGGCTATCGGCCCCAGGGCCTATACAAGCCTAGCCATAACAATTCCCTGGCTATTTCTTCCCAAGGTATTTACTTCATCCCCGGGGTGAATTTCCTATCTCCCATCCAATCATCAAGGTTCCTTTTGAAGAGGGCCAAAGAGGCGCTCTGCTTGACATTTATGGGCAAGTCTATTCCAGAGTCTGGGGAGTCTCTGGGTCAGGAACCTTTCCCTCCAGCATGTTTTGTTCATTGTGATGACAAAGCTTAGATCCCTGGAGCGTGTCTCTCTGAGGGATTGGGATTTCTTTAAGTGTAACATGTCCAACAGCTCTGGGTTTGACATGGCCTTGTATGTTAAGCAGAGACTGCCTCTGAGTAGACGATATGCGGCAGAGTATAGGTGGGGTTTTTTTTTAGACGGTCAGCATAGGGCATCTGCTTTAGGCCTGTGATTCTTTTAGTGAGGTATTTCTACGGCCTTTCCAGTTGTTGCAGATGTCTTGAGAGGTACATACCAAATGGGGCATTGTATTCTATAATGGGTCTAATGAGGGATGTGTACAGTGGGACAATGACCTCCTTTTTTCTGGATGAAAAGTCCTTAGTGATGAGGTGTGCCACATAGAAGGATTTCCCGACTGTTGTGGCGATGTGGTTATCACAGGTGAGACCACTATCCACCTGTGTCCCTAAGTCTCTTATCACACTTTCGGTGTTTAGTGTACTGCCACCTATGTGGTAATTCACGGGTACATGTGTTTTCTCAAAGGGGATAACTATACATTTCTTGGCACTGAGCTTGAACCCATGGCTCTGGCACCAAGCATCTGTTTTTGTAAGGTCCTTTTGTAGAACATCCACATCATTTGGGGATTCAATAATGGCTCCCAGTTTGCAGTCATCTGCGAACTTTGTTAGCCAGAGTCCCTTAGTGTTGGCCTGTACTTCAGAGAAGTAGATGCCACACAAAAGTGGTCCCAGGACTGAACCCTGAGGTACTCCACTTGTCTGGAGCTGGATTTGGAGTTGGCTACTTTTACAGTGTGGGTTCTATCAGTAAGCCAGTTGGCAACCCATCGAGTGACGTAGGGATTAATGCCCAGCTTAGTAAATTTATCCATGATTCCAGAGTGGGGGATGGTGTCGAAGGCCTTGGTGAGGTCCAGATAGGCTACATGGGCCACCTCACCATTGTCCATGGCTCTGGAGACTGATTTGAAGAAGTCAATCATGTTCAGGAGACAAGATTGGCCCTTCACGAACCCAGACTGCATGGGGTCCAGTGTTTGAAGGTTGCCAATGTCTTTCTTTATAAGTTCCATGATAATACATTCCATGGCCTTGCAGATCAGGCTTGTCAGACTGATGTGGCGGTAGTTCCTGGGATCCAAGGTGGATCCCCCCTTGTGAAGTGGGATAACTGTAGCTGTGCACCACTCAGTGGGCATGAAGCCTGAGGTGAGGCTATGATTAAATGACACTTAGGTGAGGTGCCAGTTCATTTTGTAGTTCATGTAGTACACAGCCTGGAATGTCTTCTGGTCCCATGGATGCTGTATTCTTAGCTTTGGAGAGTGCGTTTTTTTTACCTGTGTGGCCGTTACCAGAATTTGGCAATCTTTTGGTACTGAGATGGGCCCTTTAGGGGTGAAGTTTGCACTGAATCGATCTGCCAGGATATTGGCAATATCCTTGGGATCAGTACAATTAATGCCATTCTGTTGTAGCTCAGAGCAGATCTGAGCATTGCCATTTAGATTCTTGACACAGCTATAGAACATCTTGTGGTTGTCTTTGGAATCTTTGGCAATTTTATTTTAGTAACTAGCTTTGGAGGATTTTATGTGCCATATAGAAGGATTTCCTTACTACTGTGGATATGTGGTGGTCAAAGTTCAGGCTACTAAGCTGTGTCAAACCCAGAGCTGTTGGACATGCTCCACTTAAATAAATCCCAATCCCTCCAAGCTACACGCTCTAGGGACCTAAACCTCATCACTACAATAAACAGAACATGCTGGAGGGATAGATTCCTGCCCCAGAGACTTCCCATACTCTGGAACAAACTAGCTATCTATATCAAACAAGGCTCCTCATTAGCACTCCAAGAAAAATCTTGATGATTGGATGGGAAATTCAACCCGGGGATCACCTCTGTGGCTCTGCTCGACAGCGGCACAGGAAAATCATTTTCTTGGGTGGCAAAAGCCAGGGTACCTTTTTGGCTAAGCTTATATAGGCCCTAGGGCCAATAGCCTAGTACCAACCTATGAGTACTCAGATCACGTACCTCTGGGTCTACACTTGGGGGGGGGGGGTGCTGTCTAATGTGATTAGGAATGTCAGGTTTCCCAAAGGGAATAAATGCATTTTTTGCTTTCAGCTTTAATCCGTTGTTTGGGCACCAATCACTTCTTGGCACTTGTAGTATATTAACATCGTTGGGGGACTCAATAATTTCTCCCAATTTGCAATCATCAGCAAACTTGGTCAGCCACAGGCCATCCAAGTTTGCTTGGACTTCTGAGAAATAAATTCCAAACAGTATGGGGCTCAGCACTGAACCCTGTGGTATGACATTGGTGACTGGTGTTTTGCAAGAGGTACAGTCTCCCACTTTCACAGTATGTGTCCTGTCTGTAAGCCAGCTGGCTACCCATCTGATAATGAAGGGGTTATTTCCCAACTGGGAGAGTTTCTCTATAATACTTGAGTGGAGGATTGTGTCAAATACTTTGGCTAGGTCAAGACAGGCAGTATGCACTGTCTTCCCTTCATCCAGAGTCATGGTGACTTTCTTGAAGAAGTCAACCATATTTAACAGGCATGATCCATTTTCAACGAATCCAAACTGGGCTGGGTCCAGAGTTTGGAGATTACCTTTGTCTTTATTAATAAGGTCCATGATGATTCTTTCCATTGCCTTGCAGATGAGGCTAATCAAACTTATGGGCCTATAATTACCAGGGTCGGTTGATGGTCCTCCTTTGTGCAGAGGGATTACAGTTGCTGTCCTCCATTCTGCCAGAACATAGTCAATTTACAGGTTGTGGTTAAACAGGGATCCAACTGTGCCTGCCAGGTCATGTTTTATGTTGTTTAAAAGGCAACACAAGATGCTGTCTGGTTCCACTGATGCAGTGTTTGTGGCCTTGGAGAGGGCAGATGACCTGCTCTGCTGAAATTATAGGCTGAGGAATGGTGGTAGGTATACTTTGGGGGATGACAGGAGGGCAGGGGAATGAAGTTTGCTTTAAATCTGTCAGCTAAAAGGTTGGCTGTTATTACCTCTGGTTGAGTATGGGTGTTGCCATCCACAACCAGTTCAGTGCATATCTGGGTATTCCCTTTTAGATTTCAGAAGTACTTAAAGAATGTCTTGCTATTATCCTTGGCTAGGAAGGTGTTTTTTGCTTTGTAATTAACTTTGGAGGACTTGACAAGAACTTTAATTTGTTTGTTTAAGCTAGAGAAGAATTTCTTCCTCTGCTGAGGCACTTCCTGCATGTTCTTGGACGTTAGATTCTTTTTCTTGTTGTATAGCCTGTTTATATTAGTGGTCCACCAGAGTGGCTTGTTTTTTCGGCAAGACGTGATTTTAATCTGGTCTGGTACAGCCAATTCTATACAACTGCTTAAGTGGTTATACAGGGCATTGGTACACCTTTGCATAGGAGTCCATGTTATCGATGTTTGAGGGGGCTTTGAAACTTCATATACCATCATTTAGTAGGAGACTGTTTGAAAAATTCTTAAGGATTTTTGAGCTTGAATGGCTACCTGGTCCTATAATTACATCAAATAAAACTGATTTATGGTCCGATCTCACCAGGGATGACATCACACAGGGAGGGGTGTAATGCTCTCCCATGTTAATGAGTACTATGTCCAGGACATTTGAGCCTCTTGTGGGTCTGCTTACTAGCTATTCCAGAACATTTGCATTGACAAAGTCGAAGAACCTCTGAGCCAGCATGTTTGCGACCCTGTAAGTTTCCCAGTCGATGGTAGGATAATTAAAATCACCCAAGAGTAAGGTGGTGGGCTGTATGGCAAGTGAATTCAGTAAGTCCAGGTATACAGTATGCTTTTTCTGTTTCATAGTGGGGGGCCTATAGTTAGCTATGATGTGGCAGGGGACTTTGTCTATAGTTAATTGGACATGGAGTAGCTGAACAGAGTCATACTGTTTGACCAGTGTCAAGGTATATTTACCCTTAATGAAGGTGGAGACACCTCCTCCTTCTTTGGTTCTTTCATGCTCAGTTTGTGGTCTGAATGTATGGAAGGCATTGTAGCTCTGCATGGCCAGGGTGCTTTACGCACCTTTGAACCATGTCTCAGTGACTGCACAGATGTCAGCATCTTCCAAAGTGAGAAGTGCTTCCAGGGAGTAGAGTTTCATGTTTAGAGTCCTAGCAATAAGCAGCAGTACCTTGAGAGCTTACTTAGAGAGGATTTTGTTGTGTTGGGAGGTTGGTTATTTTGACATTGCCTAAAAAGGCAAAATGCAGATGGCTAATGCCTTTGCCAGTTTCCGAAAACCTAATGGAAACAGGTGCAGACCATCTCTGGCAAAGCAGCATGGCCCATCAACCATGTCTTCCCAGGCTGACATATTCTGGATCCCCTTGGACTGACACCAAAAGCTAAGCCAATTGTTAAAGTCACATATTTTGTTTGTACTGTGACATCATCCTTGGAGAAGGTAGAATGCTGCTTAAGGCTAGGCTTATACCAGCCTATGATACATAATCTGAAAGCTCAGTCCTCTCTCTCTTCATATAGTCCATTGAGGTATATGTCTCACGTTATTCACACCGACATGGACTATGACGGTGTCACACTGGTACTTGTGGTTGAGTGATGACATATCCTGGCATGTGACAAGCAGCAAATCATAACCCGCTCCTTATCCAGCCCAGTGAGGGGAAAATCTGCCTCTCACAATGGAGTCACCTATGGCCAATATATTAGGTTTTGTGGTGGTACACCTTATGGGCTTATTTGTTGAGACACTGGTGTGTGTGTGTGTGTGTGTGTGTGTGTGTGTGTGTGTGTGTGTGTGTGTGTGTTGTGGTCTTTTTGCATTATTTGTGTAAGTTGTTTCCATTTGGGAGGCTTCTGATCTTGTGGGTTTGTGTGTCATGACCTTAGTTAGTATGGGGAGTGTGTGTGTACTGACAACCTGCTTGGCATTCGATTTGTCCTTATGTAAGAGTCTTGCCTCCAATTTCATAGTGTGACTACATCTCTCACAAAGTATCTGTCTGCTTCAGGAATAAGTGGTAGTTAGTATACATGATACAACTGTTACATTGCTTCAGGATGCCCATGTCTATCAGGCTGGGTAAAGATGATGGGAAACTGCCCGTCCATGATAGCATGGTCTTATTGTATGTTTTATTAGGGAAAATAATTATTTAATTTGAAAGGACTGTGCTGGTAGTGCCAAGGCTACATGAGGGCCTATACTTTGTAAGGATGATCTATAAGGCAACGCTGCTCAGTGTGCAACTGAGTTGCTCCTAGAGCAGCAGAAAAGTGTGGTAGGGTTTCACTGACAAAAACGAAGGAATGGCACTCTGAAGGAAATCCAACACTCAGTCCACATAAAATCAGGTTTACTGTTCAGAAACACGAATTGGAAAGTATAAATCATGATAGAACGCACAAACGTCTACCAAATACTGCATTTTCATCCAAACTAAGACTTCATCAGATGTATCCCCAACAGTTCAAAATCCCAATCCTTAAACACCCCATTAATTTAAACCAATTATCAAATAATACCATATAAAAGATGAAATAGCTGTAAAAGTAAAACAGCCCTAAAAATATTTGTAAAAACATGAACATAAAACCAGTAAATAACTAGATATATTATATGCGCATATAATATAATATGAGCTGTAAAATTGTAATGTATCACTTTAGCCACTAGAGTTTTTACCTCACTATTTTATATATGGTGGTTTATGAAGCAGAGTTTTTATGTAGTTCATTTATTCAATTGTTATAAAGTTTAATATAACATTTTATATATATATATATATATATACATACACACACACACATTTTATAAAAAATGATTCTTATATATGCACATATAATGTATCTATTTATTTACTGGTTTTATATTCATGTTTTTATGAATACTTTTTAGGGCTGTTTAACTTTTACAGCTTTTATTACATCTTTTACATGGCATTATTGATAAATGGTTTCAATTAATGGGGTTTTTAAGGATTGGAATTTGGAACTGTGGGATACATCTGATGAAGTCTTGGTTTGGAAGAAAACGCAGTATTTGGTGAGCATTTGTGTGTGTTCTATCGTGACTTATGCTTTCCACTTCGTGTTTCTGAACAATAAATCTGATTTTATCTGGACTGAGTGTTAGATTTCCTTCAGAGTGCCATTCCTTAGTTTTTGGACTTGTGTTGGACTTATTAGCACTTTAATCTTGTGGATTTGGTGTGTGTTAGTTTTTGTTTTAGCAAGATGGAGGGATTTTGTGACACTCCGGTTGCAGAAAGTACAGTTGTGTACACTTACCATAAATGTAAATTTTTGTGTGTATTCACTGTTGAAGTCATCACATTTGGGTTATCTGCCAGTAGGTAGCCCTCAGCCGGTCTGAATACCAGTCTTTGGATTTCTGCATCGGATGCTGTCACTTCTTCTTCAGGTCATCAGGGATAGAAAACGTGCAGCCGACGCCATTACATCAGTTTTTCTTGCCCCAGATGTCAGGTGCCCCCACAATAGAAAGCAATTAAGTGGTATGGAACACCCCCCAGCAAAAAGCAAATACACCTGATACAATATATGACAAACAAGAAGGAAAGGTGAAAGTCAAGAAAAGTCAGGGGGCTGGAGGGAGGGTAAACAGGACTGCAACAGTGAATACACTCGAACATCTACATTTATGGTAAGTGTACACAGCTGTACTATGTTCTTCGTGTTTCACTGTTGCAGTCATCACATTTGGGTTGATTCCCAAAGGTAAGGAAGGGTGGAAGTAGTTAAAGAGCATTAGGGCTAGCAATCAGGCCCTGTAAGACTGCTGTGACAAATCCAGCTCTGGATTTAGAAAAGATAGACAGGTGGTAATGCTTGGTGAAGGTATGTAAAGAGCTCCAGGTTGCACCTTCCAGGATGCCCCTGGTAGGGACTCCTCTTAGGAATGCAGTAGAGGTAGAAGCAGCCCTGGTGGAATGTGTTCTTATCCCCTGTGGGGTAGTTTTCCCATGGTGTTTGAAGCAGAAATGGATGCAATGTGCTATCCATTTGGAAATGGTTTGCTTTGAAATGGCCTCCCCCTCTACCCCTGCAGCAAAGCTAACTTGCAGCTGGTCAGATTTTCTGAGAGGCTTAGTTCTGTCCAAATAGAATCTAAGCTGTCTGTGCATGTCCAGAGAATGCAGTATCCTTTCCCCCTTACTTTGGGGATTAGGGAAAAAAGTAGGCAAATGAATGGACTAGTTTAGAGCCACACTAGAAACCACCTTGGGCGAGATGGATTAGTCCTGAGGGAAACCCTGTCCGCATGGAAGATAATGAAGGGTTCGACTGCCATGAGGGCCTGCAGTTCAACTCTGCTGTAAGCAGCTGGTTGAAAGGGGGGAAGAGTGAGTTTTTACAATACAAAGTTAAGGTCCCAGGCTGGAGAGGGAGCTCTCCTTGGGGGGGGGGGGGGGAGGGGGGTCTTAAATGTTTGGCCCTTCTAAGGAATTGTTTTAGCAGGGGATGAGAGAAGAGGGGGTGGCTCAGTATTATAATGTTCTGAAATGGCACAGGCATGAATCTTGATTGAAGAGAACGACAGGCCCGTGTGGAGCATTTCTGTTAAGTAATCTAGAATATGAGGTAAGCTGGGCACCGTTGTGCCAATCCCCTGAGCCTAGCTCCAGGAATGGTATCTTTTCCACTTTTCTGAATAGGATTTTCTAGTACTAGGCCTCCTTGCCTCAAGAATGACATCCAGCTCCTGCTTACTGAAGGTTGCTAAAGGTGAGCTCAGGGAATTAGCCAGGCTGCAATGTTCAGGGTTTGAAGCTGAGGGTGCAGAATTTGGCCCACCTGCTGGGACAGCAGGGAAGGGGTCTGAGGCAGGTGCCATGGTTGTAGCAGTGTCAGACTGCGCAAAAGAGGGTACAAGTGCTGACGTGGCCAGTCTGGGGCAATCAGTATTGTCCTTGGCTTGCCCTGTTTGATCTTTAGTAGGACCTTCGAGAGGACAGGTAGAGGGGGAAAGGCATAAACTGAGAGGCTTTTCCAGGTAAAGGACAGAGCATCCACTTTCCAAGCTTGGCTGTGGGGAGTTCTGGTGCAGAATTTGTTCAATTGGTAGTTCTGAGGGGAGGCAAACAGGTCTACCTCTGGTGTTCCCCATTTGTTCCTCAAGTGCGGGAATATTTTGGGTTCCAGTTTCCATTCATGTGGATCCATGAGATTTCTGCTCAAGTCGTCTGCCAGTGAATTTAGTTTGCCTGGCAGGAATTGAGCTTGCATGTTCACTTGGTAGTTCAAGGCTGTGTTCCACACAGCCATGGCTAGTCTGCAGAGTGGGTAGGAATGGGTTCCCCCCTGCTTGTTTATGTACCACATAACTGTGGTGCTGTAAAACCACTAAAGGTGCACTGAAAGCGACCCAATAAAGCCACGGACGAAGGCAACCAGTATATGTAATGTTTTATTAAAGAAAAATTCTCACTAAAAACACTCTATCTCCATTAACGCTGTTTGAAAATCCGTTTTCGTTTCATCACACTTCATCAGATGTGGGTTAGAGTGAAAGTGTGACGAAACGAAAACGGATTTTCAAACAGCATTAATGGAGATGGAGTGTTTTTAGTGTGAATTTTTCTTTAATAAAACGTTACATATACTGGTTGCCTTCATCCGTGGCTTTATTGGGTTGCTTGCAGTGCACCTTTAGTGGTTTTATTGGATTTGTTTTGTGTACTTTAGCCTGCACTTGGATTTTAACTGTGGTACTGTCTTTACCAGTAGCTGTCCTGGAAGAATAAGGTCTTTGAAGGCTGTCAGAGAATTCTGTACAGCTAACATTTCTTTTTGATTGATATGCAGGTGCATCTGTTTTGGGGTCCATTTGCCCTGAATGCACTGTCCTGCCATGTGAGCCCCCCCATAGTATGATGCGTCTGTTAGGGTTTGAGCGGCATGGGGTAGAGTGAAAGGGAGTCCCTTGGTGTGGTAACAGGCCTCTGCCTACCAAAGGAACTCTGTCCTTAGTCAAGGAATGATAGGAACCATTGTTTCTAGGTCCTGAGAATGTTGACACCACAGACTTTTCAGATACCATTGAAGTTTCCTCATATGCAGTCTTGCATATGGAATTAACAGAATGCAAGGGGCCATGAACCCCAGGGCTTGCAGGATCTTCCTTGCAGAGAGCCGGGTTTTTGTGGCTAGTAGGTTGAAGTAGGTTGTCAAATAAACTTATTTCCTCGGAGTGAGGAATCCCATCTGGGAAGTTGTGTTCAAACTTGCTCCCAGGAATACAATGTGTTGGCAGGGTACCAGGTGTGATTTATTTTCGTTTATGGTGTACCCAAGACAAGTCAGTACCCTTTGAACAAAGGCCAGATGATGACTTTGTGAATACCCTGGGCGCAGTAGATAAGCCAAAAGGAAGGCAGAGAACTGATAGTACATGGAGCCCACCCTGAAACGTAGGTATTGTCTGCAGGATTCCCTTATTGGGATGTGCAGGTAAGCTTCCTTTAAGTCTAGGGTTGCCAGCCAGGCATCCTTGGCTAGCATAGGAAGAAGCTGTTGAAGAGTTAGCATTTTGAATTTTGGAACCACCAGAAAGGTGTTGAGAATAGACAGGTCCAGGATAGGACGCCAGGAGTTTTCTTTTCTGGGAACCAGCAACAGTCTTGAATAAGACCCTTGTCCCTTTTGTTCTGCTGGGACAGGTTGAATAGCCCTGATACTGAGGAGAGAAAGCACTTGTTTTTGGGCCTCAGCCCACTGATTTGGGGGGAGGTCTGGCCATCCACTTGGGGTTGGTAATGAGTGGAAGTGGAATCTGCATCCTAGGGAAACTATGTTTAAAACCCATTTGTCCTGGGTAACGAGTTCCTAGTTTTTTGCATGCAGGGCAAGCTTTCCTCCTTAGGGAGTCAGTAGTTGAGCAGGGCTTGGAAGAGGTGAGGATAAGTCATTGTGCCATTTTTTCAAAGGGGGGGGTGGCTTACTAATCCCTGCTTTAGAAATGGGAGCCCCCCCCACCCCCCCACTGCTTAAATCTGTGCATAGCCTGAGACTGAAGTCTTGGTGGTCTGCTGCTCCTTGGTTTGGAATGAGAAGGCCTGGAAGAGACTGGAAAGGACCAGTTCTTTGAAGGCTAATGCCTACTGAATCTAGGAGGCTGTACTTGTAAGAAATCTTTAACAGTTTGCATAGACTTAGCTTTTTCCTCCATCCTTTTCAGGAAGTCTCCTGCTTTGTTGCCAATAAGGCGGTCTTGGTTTAAGGGTGCATCTAGTAATTTAGCTTTAACATATCTGGCAAGTTTTGTTCTTTAAGCCAAGCATGGCTTCTAAGTACAGACCCAGTGACAGCAGCCCTGCAAGATGCTTCCAAAGCATCAAAACCACATTGCAAAGTATGTTTACCAACTTGTTCAGCAGAATGCATCAACTCTTGCAACTCTGTGTTCAGCACAGTCAGGAATCAACATCACTTTCTGTTTTAAAAGTCCCATAATATGCTGCTGATACTTTAACATATGAAACTGGCAATTTAAAGCCCTAATGGCCAAAGTAGCAGAGGTGTAAACCTTCTTACCCCATTTGTCTAAAGCTCTAGAGCCCCTATCAAAAGAGGTAGGATATTTGGCAGTAGTAGCCGTAATTCCTTTTGGTCCTTGGGAAATGGTCTCTGGATCCGCAGTGGGATTTTTGAAGAGGAATTTGTGAGAGTCAGGTATTCTGTAGCACCTGCCAGGTTTCCTGGGAGCTGGAGGCAAAGTGTCTGGGCTAAGGCTGGATTCCAAGAAAAACATAATCTACAATCTCCAGAACAGGAGGAATAGTTAGAGGCCTGTGTTGAGGCAGGAGTAAAAATTCCCCAAGTCTCTTTTGGGCTTTGAATAGTCCTGTCTTTCCCAGTGGAAATGCTCCCTAAGGGTATGCAAGGTTTCACAAAAGAAAAATCTTCTGGAGGGGAAGCAGAGGGAATGGAATCCTCCGCATTAGAATCCTCATAAGTAGATAAGGGTAAATCCTGGTAGTCAGAAGGAACAGAATATCAGATTCCTGATCAGAAGAGTCAGAAGGAAAATCAGTTCTAGGTCTCTTAGAGGGGGAAGGCTGGCTTCCCCTAATTAAGGTAATGAAGTCTTCAGCCATTCTAATCATTTGTTTTTGAGGCATATGGGCCTGAGTATGCGGTTTGTTCATCGGTTTTCTAGGTGTAGTGTGAGCTTTAAGCCTGAGGAATTCGGTTTTTCGAGCTTGAAACAAAGTCGTTGGTTTAATATGAAAGTCGGTAGGCCTCAATACACCCTCAGAAGCCGGTCCCTGCACAGCAGCTCCAAACCCATCCAAGGTAGAGACATCCGCAGATTCCACAGTCGAAGAAGCATCTTGCGGTATACCGGACTCCGAATGAGTCTCTGTAGGAGCCTGTGAATCTGTAGTAGCGGGCATCAGAGGCTATGAAAGCACCAGAGTACCGGTGGACTGACGACTAGCTTAACGGAAGCATCGTCGGCAGTTTTGAACTCTGTCTTTATCCTTACTTTTTTAGGAAGAATGGTAGTTGGATGGCTTAATGAAGCCATTTTGGAGTATGGAGATCTAGAACGAAAAGTATTTAGCTACAAAAATAGCCTGACGACAAATAGTTCGGGTGTTGAATAAGGCAAAAAACCGACGGCAAGGGACGTTGAGGTTTGAGCGTAGACAGGTTATGCAGTAAAAATGAATATCTCTATGAGGCATTTGCTTTCCACAGGCAAGACAATTGTTAATTTTTTCTGACATTGGTTAGATT
Source organism: Protopterus annectens (assembly GCF_019279795.1). NCBI lineage: Eukaryota > Metazoa > Chordata > Ceratodontiformes > Protopteridae > Protopterus > Protopterus annectens. Next base: position 520,821,414 of record NC_056725.1, on the reverse strand, counting down.
AAGAAAAAAAGGATCCCCAACGGGGTATCTTTTGAAGACTTCAGGTCTGAAACTCAAAAACAAAAATTTCAGGAGTCGGGTAACCAGCACTTGCGAACTGCTTCTGCTTCGGGCACCGCACGGCAAGAAAGACTGATGTAATGGCGTCGGCTGCATGTTTTATACCCCTGACAACCGTAAGAAACGACAGCATCTGACGCAGAAATCTGAAGACTCTGGTATCCAGGCCGGCTGAGGGCTACCTGCAGGCAGATAACCCAAATGTGATGACTGCAACAGTGAAACACGAAGAACATCGGTAAGGAGGAGGAGAAATCTGACAAATGCGGAAAATTATTGGTCAGTTGACCCAACTTGTGGATTTGCTCACTCCCCTTTGTCAATCCATAGTTACTATTGCTTTGTCACTTCCTTTCCCATGTAACCAGGAAGGAGGAGGTTGTAGAAGTCAGCAAGACGTACATGGAGATTCGAACGGGCCTTCTTTTGGCCAAAAAAAACAAAACAATCGTTTGGATGATTTCAATGATTTTCCCAGCATTTTGGTGAATGGAATGAATAGGCATCACTCCAATAATGACGGCAACCAGACAAATACTGTTGCATTGCAAGGTGACTAACAAAGAAAGTACAGTTGTGTACACTTAACATAAATGTAGATGTTCGAATGTATTCACTGTTGCAGTCATTACATTTGGGTTATCTGCTTGCAGTAGCCATCAGTCGGCCTGATTAACAAAGTCTTGGGTCCTGCGTCGGTTGCTGTCCCTTCTTCCATGACGTTAGGTCATCAGGGGTATAAAACATGCAGCCAATGCCATTACATCAGTTTTTCTTGCCCCAGATGTCAGGTGCCCCCCTAATGGGGAGCAATTAAATCTATAATACAAGGATATACCTCCAACAAAAAAGCAAATACACCAAAAAGGTTTTTGAGCATAGTGAGAGTGGAGGTATAGCCAAAAGAAGAAAGGAGGCTGGAGGGAGGGTAACCAGGACTGCAACAGTGAATACACTCGAACATCTACATTTATGGTAAGTGTACACAACTGTACTATGTTCTTCATGTTTCACTGTTGCAGTCATTACATTTGGGTTGATTCCCAAAGCTAAAAAAGTGAGGAGGAAGTTAGAGAGCATTAGGGCCAGCTATTAAGCCCTGCAAAACTGCAGTGGCAAAGCCAGCTCTGGATTTAGAAAAAATAGGCATGTGGTAATGCTTGGTGAAGGTATGTACAGAGCTCCAGGTAGCAGCTTCTATGATGTTCACGGTAGAGACTACTCTGAGAAAAGCTGTAGAGGTAGATGCAGCCCTGGTGGAATGTGATCTAATCCCCTGTGGGGTAGGTTTTCCATGGTGCTTATAGCAGAAATGAATGCAACGGGCTATCCATTTAGAAATGGTTTGCTTTGAAATGGCCTTCCCCTCTGCCCCTGCAGCAAAGCCAACTAGCAGCTGTTCAGATTTTCTGAGAGGCTTAGTCCTGTCCAAACAAAATCTAAGTTGTCTGTGCACGTCCAAAGAGTGCAGTATTCTCTCTCCTTTGTTTTGTGGATTCGGGAAAAAAGTAGGCAAATGAATGGACTGATTTAGGGCCACACTAGACACCACCTTGGGCGTAAAGGAAGGATTGGTCCTGAGGGAAACCCTGTCTGCATGGAAGATAATGAAGGGCTCCACTGCCATAAGGGCCTGTAATTCAGACACTTTTCTAGCTGAAGTGATGGCTAAAAGGAAGGCTGTTTTCCAAGAAAGGAAATTCAGCTCTGCACTTGCAGCTGGTTCAAATGGAGGGAGAGTGAGCTTTTCCATTACAAAGTTAAGACCCCAGGTAGGGGCTCGCCGGGGGGGGGGGTCTTAGATTTTTAGCCCCTCTGAGAAATTGCTTTAACAGTGGGTGAGAGAAGAGGGGTGGTTCAATATTATAATGTGCTGAAATGGCAGTGGCATGAATTTTGACAGACGAGAAGGATAGGCCCTTGTAGAGCATTTCTGTTAAGTACTGAAGGATATGAGGTAAGCTGTGTACCACAGTGCCCATCCCATGAGTCTGGCTCCAGGAACAGTATCTTTTCCACTTTTCAGCATAGGACTTTCTAGTACTAGGTCTCCTTGCTTCCAGAATGACATCTAGCACCTACTTACTGAGGGATGCTATTGGAGAGCTCAAGGAATTAGCCAGGCTGCAAGGTTCAGGGTTTGAAAATGAGGGTGCCGAATCTGGCCCGCCTGCTGGGACAGCAGGGAAGGTGTCTGAGGTAGGTGCCATGGATCCAGCAGTATCATACTGTGCAAGAGAGGGTACTAGTGCAGACAAGGCCAGTCTGGTGCAATCAGTATTGTCCTTGGTTTGTCCTGTTTGATCTTTAGCAGAACCTTCGAGAGGAGAGGCAGTGGGAGAAAGGCATAAACTGAGAGGCTTTTCCAGGTAAAGGACAGGGCATCCATGTTCCAAGCTTGACTGTGGGGAGTCCTTGTGCAGAATTTGTCCAATTGGTAGTTCTGAGGGGAGGCAAACAGGTCTATCTCTGGAGTCCCCCATTTTTTCCTCAAGAGGTTGAATATCTTTGGTTCCTGTTTCCATTCGTGTGGGTCCATGAGATTTCTGCTTAGGTCGTCTGCCAGTGAATTTAGCTTGCCTGGCAGGAATTGAGCTTGTTGGTGCACTTGGTAGCTCAGGGCTGTGTTCCACAGAGCCATGGCTAGTCTGCAGAGATGGTACGAGTGGGTTCCCCCCTGCTTGTTTATGTACCACATAACTGTGGTGTTGCCTGTCTTTACCAATAGTTGTCCTGGAAGGATATGGTCTTTGAAGGCAGTCAGGGAATTCTGTACAGCTAACATTTCTTTTTAGTTGATATGCAGGTGCATCTGACTCTGGTTCCATTTGCCCTGAATGCACCGCCCTGCCAAGTGAACCACCCATGCATAGTCTGAAGTGTCTGAAGTCAGAGTTTGGGTGACAGGGGGCAGATTGAAAGGGAGCCCCTTGTTAAGGTGGTAGGCCTCTGCCCACCAAAGGAACTCTGTCTTTATACAAGGAATGACAGGAATCATCGTCTCCATGTTGACACCATAGGCTTTTTAGATACCATTGTAGTTTCCTCATATGCAGTCTTGTATATGGAATTAGTAGAATGCAAGAGGCCATGAACCCCAGGGCTTGCAGGATTTTCCTTGCAGATAGCTGGGTCTTTGTGGCCAGTAGTCTGAAGTAAGCTGTCAAACAAACTTATTTCTCTGGCGTGAGGTAAGCCATCTGGGAAGTTGTGTTCAAGCTTGCTCCCAGGAATACAATTTGTTGGCATGGTACTAGATGACATTTCTTTTTGTTTATGGTGTACCCCGGCGAGGTTAGAAGTTTCTTTACAAATGCCAGATGTTTTAAAAGCATGTTCTGGCTTTCTGCCTGAATTAGACAATCATCCAGGTATGGGTATATTTGAATGTTTCTCTACCTGCAAAATGCAATGGCTGGATATAGACAATTTGTCAATACCCTGGGCGCAGTAGATAAGCCAAAGGGAAGTGCAGAGAACTGATAGTGCATTGAGCCTGCTCTGAAGCATAGGTATTTCCTGCAAGACTCCCTTATTGGAATGTGCAGGTAAGCCTCCTTTAAGTCTCTAAGGTTGCCAACCAGGCATCTTTGCCTAGCATAGGAAGCAGCTGTTGAGTGTTAGCATTCTGAATTTTGGGATTACCAAAAAGGTGTTTAGAATAGAGAGGTCCAGGATAGGATGCCAGGAGCGGTCTTTTCTGGGTACCATAAAGAGTCTTGAGTAAAAACCTTGTCCCCTTTCTTCTGCTGGGACAGGCTGAATAGCCCTGATACTTAGAAGAGAGAGAACCTGCTGTTGAGCCTCTGCCCACTGATTTGGAGGTAGGTCTGGCCAACCGTTTGGGGTTGGTAAGTTATGGAAGTGGAATCTATATCCTTGGAAGATTATATTTAAAACCCATTTTCCTGGGTAATGAGTTCCCAGTTTTTTGCATGCAGGGCAATCTTTCCCCCTAAGGGAGCAGGCAGTTGAGCAGGGCTTGGAAGGTTTAAGGTTAAGTCATTGTGACATTTTTCCACAGGGGGTGTCTTACTACTTCCAGCTTTGGAAGTGGGAGCCCCCTACTGCTTAGGTCTGTGTGTGATTTGAGACTGTAGTCTAGGTGGTCTGCTGCTCCTGGGTTTGGACTAAGAAGGCCTGGAAGAGACTGGAAAGGACCAATTCTTAGAAGGCCATTGCCTACTAAATCTGGGAAGCTGTACTTGCAGGATATCTTTAACAGTTTGCATAGATTTAGCTTTTTCCTCCATTTTTTAAGGACGACTTCTGCTTTGTTGCTAAACAGGCAGTCTTGGTTTAAGGGAGCATCCAGTAATTTAGCTTTAACATGATCTGGCAAGTTTTGCTCCTTAAGCCAAGCATGCCTTCTAAGTATAGACCCAGTGACAGCAGCCTTGCAAGATGCTTCTAAAGAGTCAAAACCACATTGCAAAGCATGTTTACCAACTTGTTCAGCAGAATGCATTAAATCCTGTAATTCTTTATGTTCAGCACAGTCAGGAATCAGCATAATTTTCTGTTTAAGTAGTCCCACAATATGCTGCTGATACTTTAACATATGAAACTGGCAGTTTAAGGCCCTAATGGCCAAAGTAGCAAAAGTGTATACCTTCTTACCCCATCTGTCCAAGGCCCTGGAATCTCTATCAGAGGGGGTACGGTTTTTGGCAGTAGTAGCCTTAATGCCTTTAGGTCCTTGAGAAATGGTCTCTGGGTCCGCAGTAGGATTCTTGAAAAGGAACTTGTAGGAGTCAGGTACTCTGTAATACCGGTCAGGTTTTCTGGGAACTGGAGGTAAAGTGTCTGGGGCCAGGCTGGATTTCAAGGCATCATCTACTATGTCCAGGACAGGAGGGATAGCTAAAGGCCTGTGTTGAGGGAGGAGTAAGAATTCCCCAAGTCTCTTTTTGGAGTCAGAGTAATCTTGGCTTTCCCAGAGGAAATGCTTCCTAACAGTGTGCAAGGTTTCACCAAAAGAAAAATCTTCTGGAGGGGAAGCAGAGGGAATGGAGTCCTCTGCATTAGAATCCTCAGAGGTAGATAGGGGCAAATCCTGGTAATCAGAAGAAACAGAAATTTCAGAATCCTGATCAGAAGAATCAGAAGGAAAATCAGTTCTAGATCTCTTAGAGGGGGAAGGCTGGCTTCCCCTAATTAAAGTAATAAGGTCTTCAGACATTCTTATTTGTTTTTTAGGCATATGGGCCTGACCATGCAGTTTGGACGTTGGTTTTCTAGGCGTGGGTTGAGTTTTAGGCCTTGAAGAAGAAGATGGCGTTGGTTTGAAATGCAAGTCTATAGGCCTGAACACACCTCTCAGAAGGCAGTGCCTGCACAGCGGCTCCGGATCCATCAAAGGTAGAGACATCCGTAGGTTCCATAGTCGAAGAAGCATCTCGCAGCATACCAGACTCCGAATGGGTCTCAGAAGAGGCCTGCGAATCTGAAGTAGCGGATATCAGGGGCTCCGAAAGAACCTCACTGAGTACCGGCGAACTGGTGACTAGCTTAGCGGAAGCATCGTCGGCAGTTTTGGACCTATGCGGTCTGTCTCTGTCTTTATCTTTATGTTTTTTCAGAATATCGGTAGTCGGAGGGCTTACCGATGACATTTCTGGATAGTTAATCCAAGTACCAAAATAATTTGCTACAAAAACGGACCGACGACTAATAGTTCGGGGTTGAATAAAACACAAAACCGATAGCGAGGGACGTCGTGGTCTGGGTCCAAGCAAGGAATTCAGTACGAATGAAAATCTTTATGAGGAATTTGTTTTCCACAGGTAAGACAATTGTTAACTTTTACTGACATTGGTTAGAGAGCAAGAAAAAGGATCCCGGTACTTAGCTTTTTTGAAGACTTCCGTTCTGAAACTCGAAAACGAAAATTTCAGGAGTCGGACGACCGGCACTTGCGAACTGCTTCTGCTTCGGGCACCACGCGGCAAGAAAGACTGATGTAATGGCGTCGGCTGCATGTTTTATACCCCTGACGACCTGACGTCATGGAAGAGGAGACAGCATCCAACGCAGGAATCCAAGTCTCTGGTATTCAGGCCGGCTGAGGGCTACCTGCAGGCAGATAACCCAAATGTAATGACTGCAACAGTGAAACACGAAAAACCTTTCCCTGGTTTTGAAGTGGAGGTGGTCCACTGCTTAGAACTCAGCATTCCCTGCGGCTGCTGTCGGGGGGGGGGGGGGATCTGTTTCCACGGGGCCTAGGCTGGGCCGGTTTACTGGGAGCAGGAAAGGACCAGTGTTTGGAGGGACAATGCCTGCTGAACCTAGGGGGCTGGACCTGCAAGAAATCCTTAACTGTTTGCATAGATTTTGCTTTTTCTTCCATCTTTTTTTAATACCTCTCCTGCCTTAGTGCCAAATAAGTTAGTGGAAGGAATTTGACAACTATTCTATGTCCTTCTATTCATATGCTGCAGTACGCATAACATGAGGGAGAATGACAAAGCCCATGCATAAGAGGGACTGGGAGGAGGAGCAGAGACGTTTTCCACAAATCCATGCAGAACAGCCCTGGCAAATCCTGTTCTGGACCAGAAGATATCTGATTTGTAGTGTTTGGTGACAGTGGTGGAAACCCGCGGTGGTGGTGCTGCAGTAGCGGTGTCTCCTCACAGTAAGACGCTGTCCAGTTCGATTCTCAGCTAGAGCGTCTTCTGCGTGGAGACATGCGTGAATGGACGTACCTTCGTTGAAGGTTGTGCGTCAGGCCTGGCAAGCCGGTACGTAAAAATCAACTGCCAATCATTAGCGGACCGGAGTTCCGCTGTGGCGACCCCTAACCGGGAAAAGCCGAAAGACACAAACAAGTGTTTGGTGAAAGTGCGAACAGATGATCATGCAGCTGCCTCCAAAATGGAAGCTGTATCCAAAGGCCCCAGAAGAAGACACAGATCTAGTGGAGTATGCCTTAACTGGAAAAGGAAGATCCTTCTCATATGCGGTGTAACAGAAGGTAATGGCTTTAGAAATCCAGGAGGAAATAGTTTACTTGGAAACAGGATGTCCCAGAGCTTTTGCGTGATAGGAAATAAAAAGCCTATCAGACTTACAGATGGACTTGGTCTTTGCCAAGTAGTATCTGAGCTGTCTGTGCACATCCAAAGTGTGAAGGAGCCTTTCACTAGAGGATTGTGGAGATGGGAAGAAGGTAGGGAGATTGATGGCTTGATTTAGTGATAGCTCATTCACTACCTTGGGCAAGAAAGATGGGTTGGTACGTAGGGATACTCTGTCGCGATGGAAAACTGTGCAGGGAGATGATGCCACGAGGGCTTGCAGTTCAGCAACCCTGCTGACTGAGGTAATAGCCACCAGGAGAACAGTTTTCCACATGCAATGTTATACAGAAGAGGCCTTAGCTGGCTCAAAAGGAGCTAAGGTAAGCTTTTACAACACAAAGTTGAGATGCCATGGGGAAGGAATTGGTTTCCTGGGTGGTCTGATGTGCAGAACTCCTTTCAGGAATAACTTGACTTCCAACCTGGACGCCAAGGGGGGAGTCAAAGGTAAACATGCTGAGATGGCAGATAAATGTGCCTTAATGGAAGAATATGATAAGCCACTTTTCATCAATTCACACAGGTAAGACAGGACCACTTGAGGCTCCGCAGGCAGTGGTTGTAAATTGTTTTTTTAGACACCAGACAGAAGACCTCTTCCATTTGGATAGATAGGATTTTCTGGTACAGGGATTTCTGGTCTCCTGCAGAACCTGTAGCACGTCCTTGGTGTAAAGGTGTCAAAAAAGAATCAAAGCCCTATCACTCAAAGAATTAGGTTTAGGGTGGACATACGAGGGTGTATTAGAATTCCCTTGTCCTGTGCGAGTAGGGTCCATCCTGGGGGGTAACCTGTGGTGACTGTCCTTAGCGAAGTGATGAATAAGGGGGAAGCAGTGCTGTCTTGGCCAAAAGGGGGTCACCAGCAAGTTTTGTTGTTCTTTCTGAATTTTCAGCAGAACTTTCTGAATAAGAGGGAAGGGGGGGAATGCATACACAAACATCCCCTTCCAAGGAAAGGAAATAGTGTCCACCCTTCCATGTCCCAGGGGAGTGAATCTTGGTACAATATTTGGGAAGGTGTCTGTTCATGGGGGAGGCAAACAGATCTACCTGTGGAGTATCCCATTGATGGACCAGGTCCAGGAACTCATCCCTGTTTAACATGCATTTGTGGGAATGAGTCATGGACTTGCTTAATGACTCTGCCATCACATTCTGAACTGATGAGATGTAAATAACTTGTAGAGAAACGGGGCTCTGTTGCGTAATTTCGGATGCATACAGAACCAATCTACAAAGGATGTAGAACTTTGTCCCTACCTGCTTGTTGATGTACCAGAGGACTGTGGTGTTGTCTGTGAACAATCTCAGCACTCCTGATAGGATTCTGGACTTGAAAATTTGTAGATCAAAGATCAAACCCCTCATTTCGTTGATATGCTCTCTTAACTGAGGGGGGTCCAGACATCTCTCACCTTCCAATTCCCTAAAGTTGCACCCCACAGCCCGTGTCTGATGCATCTATGTACAGATCTTGGGTGTGTGTGTGTGTGTGTGGGGGGGGGGTGGAGAAGGTGGTCTGGATTTTTTGTAATCTGTGAAATCCACCACTTTAGCTCTTTTGTTAAGCAGGGCAAAAGTGGAACCACAAACTCCAGAGGGTGAAGGTGTTGTTTCCAGACTGTCCTTAGGAACCACTGAAATTTCCTCATGCGTAGCCTTGCTAAGGGTACCATGGGGACAGTAAAAGTCATGAATACCAGGAGTCAAAGAAACTCTCTGGCAGTCAGAGACTGTAGTGGAAATAGTTCCTGAAAGTAAAGGGTGAGAGAGAGGATTTTTTCTGCATATAGGCAATATTTGGACCGTGCGAATTCTGCAGCCAGGAAGACATGATCCTGGGAGGGGATCAGAGTAGATTTCTGAAGGTTTATGGTAAACCGCAGACCCCTCAGAAGGGACACAGTGTAGTACAAGTGTTCCTGCACCAACTTTGCGGATGAAGCCTGAATGAGGTCATCGTCCAGGTAAGGAAATATTTGAAGACCCTGCATTCTACACAAGGCTGACTGGGGCCAAACATTTTGTGAATACTCTGGAGGCCACAGAAAGACCAAATGGCAAAGCACAGAACTGAAAGTGAGAAGAATCCACAGAGAACAGTAGGAATTTCCTGAAACGTACATGGATGGGAATGTGCAGATAGGCATCTTTTATGTCCAATGACATTATGTATGCTTCAGGGAGAATCAGGGGAAGGAGTGCAGGAAGAGTTAGCATGCAAAAGGTAGGGACCCTCAGAAAAGTGTTTAGATGAGATAAATCTAAGATAGGCCTCCTTCTTTTCTGGGGACTAGAAACATCCTGGAGTACAGCCCTTTTCCCTTCTGATTTGAAGGCACTTCTTGGATGGTACCCTGGGATAGCATGGAATGCAGTACTGGGGGAAGGAAAGCCATTTGGTCCTGAGGGGGTTGTGGGATACCTCTGAAGGTTGGCCTGGATTCCCAAACCATGAAATAGCCTCGTTCGATAATGGTAAGGATCCAAGAGTCCTGGATTGTCTGTTCCCACGCTGAGAGGAACAGGGATAGGCAAAGAGAGAGAGGAGTAGAGGGGTTTAGGGCCTAGTAGTCACAGGCTACCAGATTTTGCCTGAAAGGACTGCTTTTGAGAATGTCTGGAAGGGGAAAATCTAGCGGGGGCTTGTTTCCTGGTATCCTTTTTACCTCTGGGGTGTTATAACTTACAAGCCTTTCTTACAAAGGTTGTCCTAACTGGATAATTGCTCTGGGAGCAAAAAACAGGAGAAGCAAAAATGTGCCTAAAATCTTGTAGCTCCTTCCCTTTTTCCTAAAGGGCTTTAAAGAGACAAATAAGACCTTGTTGTCTAAAAGTGTATCCATAAGCGTGGCTTTAATATCATCTGGCAAAGGCTGCCACCTAAGCCATGAATACCTCCTTAAGACAAACCTGAAGCTGCTGCACTGGCAGAGGCCTCCACAGCATCGCAACTACATTTTATGGAGTGTCTAGTTACCTGCCTGCAGGATTTAAGAATGTCAGATATTTTGGTCTTGTTAGGGGTATCTGGTAGTTCTGAAATGAGTTTCATAGCATCTGCCAGAAGAGTGAGGGAATATTTAGCCTTATGTGTTTCGTAATTCATGGCTCTGAAAGCCAGAGGCGCAGACGTATAAACATTTTTACCCAATCTCTCCATAACTGTACTCTCCTTATCAGAGGGAGCAAAAAAGTGGAGGGTAACAACTTGGAAGTTTTATCTGCAGCTACAGAAATTGTAGAGGGGTCAGCCGATGGAGCCTTAAAGAGGAACTTGGCATCCTCAGGCACTTTGTAGAATCTATGAGGGTGTTTAAGTGCTTGAGGTTGGGAGTCTGGTGACTTGGAAGCAGCAGTACAGACATCCAAAAAAAGCAGGCAGGACAGGGGGAATAGCAGAGGGGTTAGTGGACTCCATTTGCAAGAGGTCATAATACCTCTTCTGGGTCTTAGATAAAGCAGTCCCTGTTGAAACAATCCTTTATCTGCACAATGGTCTCCCCAAATGTAATGTACTCTCCAGGAGAATCTGTGCCATTAGGCTCCCCCTCTAGGGAAGCATACTCCAGAGGAGAAACAATCTATGAAGAATAAGTTAATGACTCATCCCCAGAGAAGTCTTCCTCCTCAGAGGAAACTTCTTCCACAGGCCTTTCTGAGGAGTGGAGGGGGGGTATGACCTGGACAGGAGCTAGCACAAGGACATAAAATCATTGAAAAGGCCTAATTTAAAGGCCTGCCAATCAGGGGGTTGGTTGGAGGGAGAGCACTGCTTGTGTTTTCTTCTTAGGGGCTTTCGACATACAATGAAAAGCAGGAGGGCCAGACGTTGAATGACATCTGAGAGAACATCTTCTTGAACCACTATCTGAGTAACCCCATGTGGGTCTTCGGAAATAATAAGCCATGGTCCACCCTCGGCAGCCAGTTCAGATGCCCGAGTCCTTCTGGGACGTGCTAAAAGACTCCTTGATGCCTACCCTCAAGGTATCCATCAGAAGAGATTCTGTAGTTTTCAATGCGGCCTCCGGGTCTTCACTGGCCTCGGGATGAACACCTAGAACAAAAGGAGCAGCCACAGGGTCATGTTGAGGCTTCCTGACCTTCTTGGGTTGCGGCTCTTCCGAAGGTCCCAATGCCGGGTCCATACTCCACACAAGGCACTTAAGTAGTTGATTTTCCAAGTACAGCCTAAGGGTTTTAGGGATGAAGACCTTACAAAAATCACAAGCTGTATGATTGTGTTCTGACCCTAAACGGAACAAACAGAGCTCGTGGGCATCTATATGTGGAATCTGCATTCCACACTGACATTTGCCCTTCCTAGCTGACATTAAATCACAAGAAACACAGTAGCAAATTAGAGAACAAAAAACCCCTATGGGGTACTTATCTGAAACACTTGTGAAGCACAAAGGCGACTTTCCAAAGCGAGCGACGACCTGAGCTGGCAGTCAAACAGGTGGCAGAAAAGTTCTGAGGTAGGTGCGTGCTGACGTCCATTTTATACCCGACGTCCATTTATGACCGACATGCACTGTTTTATGTGGGCCGTCACACGTACCTTCACAGTAGCATTTTAACTTTGGTATAATAGCCAGACGTACAAGTCAACTGGAGGCAGACTCCCTCATGTTATGGATACTGCAGCATATGAACAGGACATCTTAACATTCCCCTTTCATAGCAAAATAAAGCAAATAAATCAGTCAGCGGTTTAAAGGCAATAGGACAAATTTACATAAGCAGCATCACAGTTCTGAAATGCTAAGGTTATTCATATTAGTTTATATGTTAAACTAACTTGAATATAGTGTCAAAGATTTCTGTGACATTTAAAGAAAAGCCAGAAAATATTTTTTCTTGTAAAGTAACAACGCATTCACCATTTTAAGCCCCCACACACACACACACACGCACAAATTGCAGAGAGAGAGAGAGAGAGAGAGACAGGTGGCAACACACACACACACACGCACAAATTGCAGAGAGAGAGAGAGAGAGACAGGTGGCAACCTCATTAACTAGGTGCACTGTTATGGTTTAAAAAAAGGACTTTTATGCTTTTTTGTGACATTCTTTCAGAGGGTGATGCATATCTGGTACACAGACCCATGGTAACAGACTGCCACTGAGTGAGTCAAGTCCTTACAGTGGTACAGTGCATAAGCATTTCCAGTTCAAAAACGAAATGTGACCACTGATGGCAATCATAAAATACAGCTAAATTTACTTTAACATACCTTTGCTATGTGCCCTTGCATTAAAAACATTAAGAAAAGGAAATCAGACATACTATAACTGTGTTTAAATGCATGTCTGTCGTATGTGTGTATGCGGGTGTGTATCACTACATTTCAATATACATATACACACTGTATATGTGTGTAGCACATATCTTACATGTATGTACAAAAATAGTGTGCACATAATGGAGAAATAGATTACATGCCTTTGTGTGTGTACTTCATGTCCTTTTAATAAAAACAAATCAAAATCGAAATTGTGTAACTGTATATGTGTGTATAAACACAGACGCACAAAGATATACATATACATTTAGGTTTACTATCACATGTCTGAGTGTAAACTAGTCAGAAGATGATATGGCCGACGCATTTGTACGGAACACAGATGACCGAATAAAATTGTTGAATGGTGCTTTTTGTGGACATCGATCGACATTTTCGAACAGCCATAGTTCAAGCAGGAAAGACCGAATAGTACGTCTTCAAATCTGCTCAACATTCTACAACAGTTTTTGCAGGGGGGCAAGCCCCCTGCACCCCCCCTACTTATATATACAAACTCCGAGATCGCAATACACTGAGGAAAGGGTACATTTCCCGATCCCCACTACAGTGCAATCTGCACTACATTGTCTAACCTTGCTATAGCAAATGTTGGCTATTGTAAGGTTCGACAATGCAATAATCGCAATTCCGGTTCTGCTACCTGAGTTTTGCACATTGGTTGATCGCACATAGTGCGATCGACAATGGGATAGTAAACCATACATTTACATATGTGTGTGTGTGTGTGTGTGTGTGTGTGTGTATATATATATATATATATATATATATATATATATATATATATATACACACACACACACACACACACACATGTATACGTGCATACAGCATGTATAATAGTATATGTGGGATGCAGTACAGTGTGAATACATCTGGACAGAAATATGCAATAGATTTTTTTGTAAGTAGTCAAAAATGTACCGATATATAAATGTGCATGTATGTGTACATAACACAGGTATATACAGATGCACACAAATATATACACACAGATGGGGCGTGTGCAAGCATGTGTGTATTATGTAACTGTCATCATCCTAATCAACCTCTTTTTTTCCTACTTTCTACATGTCCCAAATCTTTTTCGCCATATTAGTTATTAGGCTCCACTGTAATGGTTGTTTCATCTCAAAATTTATAAATTTAGTATGCTTTCTTCCTATCATAGGTCAACTAAAGTTTTACAAATATAATTATCTCCCCACCCTTTTCTTTTGTGAGGCCATAAAACATTCACTTACTGATTCTTGGTTATTTAGAGAACAGTAACATCTTACAGCGCTCTGAGTTGTGCAATATGAGTGCGTGCAATTTATTTATAATACAGTTAACATGGTAGAGTCAAGCATGATTAATGTATACATTCTAGTAAATGCTGTTTAATGTTTTACTTATTCACTGTCACACCTTGGCTATGTGTTGTACATGCAATCTTTGTCAAATGTCTTTATAACAGTATTTTTTTCTTTGTATAGCCAAGTGCATTTATTACTTATTACTATTTATGCCAATGTAACCCGGGTCGTGGTTGAAAAGGGTCCTGGGACCAGTTTACTTTCCTGGTTAGCAAAGTATAAATACAAAATAGAAAAAAGGGTAGTGAACATAGCAGAAATAATTAAGGTGGTAGTAAACAATATTTTAATTCTACATCATTCATGAGAGATAGAGAGAGAAAAATGTCCCACTGATGGCACTGAGAAGAAAAAGACAGCCTCACTTTGGAGTCCTTTCCATTATTACTTGTCCCCTTGTGCATGATACAGCAAGGATCATTTACTGCAGTGAGAGTTTTCACACCTCAGGATGAGTGTGTGGGAGACGGTCTGTCAGTTCTTTTAGAACTAAAATAGAAACCCTTTACAAAAGCCTGCTATTTACTTACTTTCTTTTACTGGAAGCAGCTAACAGTTGCACAGAAGCATAGAACAAGTTCTGACAGACACAAACAAGGCTCACTCAAGGAAACATAGAAGCAGCTCTGTTACAGAAGGTGTGTTACATGATGGTGCTTCACACTCCTGCCCTTCTATCTTAATGGCATGAGAAAACAACACTTTCTTATGTCTAGCAAGACTCATATAAAGAGGAATTGAAAAGTATTATGGGAAGAAGAAAAGAAAGAAAGACCATGTTACCACTGCAGGTCCCACCAGCCACCATTTTGTGGAAAACACATTAAAATTGTAAGAGAAACACAAAGTGATCTTGAAGCATTAAAATAGCTTGGAAAACAAAGATACAATAAAAAAACATATTTCTGAGTCATAAGGTAGAGTTTTCCTTTAAACCTCTGGATAGAGCAGTGTACTTAAACAGCTTATACAAGTGCAATTATTCAATAAAAGTACTTTGCTTTGTGTAAATGAGCCAAAAGCCACTCACTTGTACATAATTTATAACGGTTGATTAGTAAGCCCTCCAGCCAATAAAACTACATGCACAAATCTCAAGTGTTTCCCCAACCTAAACAGACCAGAATTCACTGACCTACTGATGTAAAAACAAGTGCTTGCTACAGTGTAAAAATACACTTCTTTATCCAACAGCTAGCTGGATAATGAATTCAGAACAAGTAAATCACTAGAACAGACAATGAGAGGCAAAATGCACTTTTTCAATTTAAGCACAAGGAAAGGCAAATAAATAATTCAAGATATCAACAGCAGTGGAGAAAGGGAGGAGCTTATTAAGCTCAATTTACAGTAGGAGTGGGCAGCTTAAAATCACCAGGCTTAAAAAGCAAATCAACAAAGTGGAGGGTGGGTGGGGAAAAAGACAAAGGTCTAGAAATTCACTGTGTATTTAATCCCCACTCAAGAGAAAATTTAACCAATGAAAAAACATGAAATGTGCATCTTGGATATTTTAAGTGTGTATCTCTCACATAGAAAACCACCAGATCAAGCAGATCTCCTCTATGCCACACCTTCCAGCAAGCTGCCTGGGGCTGTGGCAACTAACTAGCACTCCCTGGTTTTGAAGAGGAGGCACTCCATTGCTTAGATCTCTGCATTCCTTGGAGCTGTTATCTGGGGGGGGGGTCTGCTTCCCCGGGGTCTGGGCTGAGCTGACCTGGAGGAGGCAGGAAAGGACCAGTGATTGGACGGGCAATGCCTACTGAACCTGGGTGGCTGACCTGCAAGAAGTCCTTAACTGTCTGCATAGATTTAGCTTTTTCTTCCATCTTTTTTATGACCTCATCTGCCTTGGTGCTAAATAAGTTGTCTTTGTGCAAGGGTGCGTCCAATAATTTGGATTTAGCATGGTCTGACAAGGGCTGTTCCTTAAGCCAAGCATGCCTTCTAAGGACAGAACCAGTGACCCCTGCCATGCAAGATGATTCTAGGGTGTCAAAACCACATTGTAAGGTATGCTTCGTTACTTGACTTGCAGAATGCATTAACTCTTGTAACTCTATTTTCTGCACAAGCTGGAAAAGATGAAATGTTTTGTTTGAAGAGTTCCATGGTATGTTGCTGATATTTCAGAATATGGAACTGACAATTTAGTGCTCTAATATCAAGAGTAGCAGAGATATATACGTTTTTGCCCAATCTGTCTAATCCTCGGGAATCCCTGTCTGAGGTGGGAATCTTAGTAGAAGTTGCTTTAATTCCTTTAGGTCCTTGAGAGATAATCTCAGGGTCAGCAGTAGGATTTTTGAAAAGAAATTTGTGAGAGTCAGGACTCTACAGTACCTGTCTGGTTTCCTGGGAGCAGGAAGGAGGGTGTCAGGAGTCAAACTGGATTCCATAAAAACATCATCCACAACATCCAGGACAGGAGGAATGGCCAGAGGTCTGTGTTGTGGAAGACCTAGGAATTCCCCAAGTCTCTTTTTAGACTGAGGGTAGTCCTGACATTCCCATTGGAAATGCTCCCTTAAAGTATGTAGGGTTTCCCCAAAAGAAAAGTCCTCGGGTGGAAAAGCTGAAGAAATGGATTCCTCTGCATCAAAATCCTCATAAGCAGAGAGGGGTTGCATGTCTTCATATTCAGATGCATGAGTCGAACTCCTGTTCAGATAAAACTACTGGGGACAAATCTCTTTTTCTTTTGGAAGGGGTAACTGGTCTTCCGCCATTTTAAGCATACGAGACTGAGGCAAGGAAGCAGGTGCCTGAGATTGGGTCGTCGGTTTCTTGGGGGTGGTTCGTACCTTGGGCCTTAGAAACTCAGTAGTTTTCGAAAGAATGGTAGACGCGAAAGAAGTCATTGGATTGGTAATGTGAAGTACTTCCTCGGAAGCTGGTGCCTGCTCAGCGGCTCCAGATCTATCAAAGGTAGAGACATCCGTGGGATCCTTAGTTGATGAAGAGTCTCAGGGCATAACTGGACTCCGAAAGGGTCTCAGTAGCGGCCTGCGAATCCACAGAAGCAGGCATCAGGGGCTGTGAAAGCGCCTCATTGAGGACCGGAGAACTGACGACTAGCTTAACGGGAGTGTCATCGCTAGTTTTGGACCTGTGCGGTCTGTCTCTGTCTTTATCCTTACGTTTTTTCAGAAGATCTGCTGTTGGATGGCTTACTGAAGCCATATTGGAATTTGAGGACAGAGCGAAAATATCTAGCTACAATAAGGGCCCAACAACGTATAGTTCTGGCATAGAACAAAGCATAAAAGTGACACCAGGAGACATCGTGGTCTGGGCCTAAGCAAGTGATGCAGTAAGAATGAAAGTCTCGGTGTGGTATTTGCTTTCCACAGGCGATACAATTGTTAACTTTTTCTGACATCGGTTAGAGCAAGAAAAAAAGGATCCTCAATGAGGTACTTAGCTTTAGAAGACTTCAAGTTCAATTCAGAAATGAAAACTCAAGTAGTGGCCGACCGGCACTCATGTGAACTGCTTCTGCTTCGGGGTCCTCGGCAAGAAAGACTTGACGTAATGGTGTCGGCTGCCTTATTTTATAACTACCTGACGTCAGTCCTGGAGCGACAGCAACCGACGCAGAAATACTAAGCCTCTGGTATTCGGGCTGACTGAGGGCTACCCTGGCAGGGATAACCCAAATGCGATGACTGCAACAGTGAAACACGAAGAACATCTGTTGTCACCCAGGACTAACTTTAGCTCTAATGTCTCATGAAACAACCTTTTCATCATGTCTATGCTTCTCTCTGCTAAGTTGTGCTGCAAATGGTTCAAGTGCATAACGTAATTGAGGGCTCAAACAGAGAAAGTATCTGACATATACTCACACTTACCAAAGTGGTCTATAAGATTCCTTGGTGTCGCATGTCTCAAGTATCAAATGAGACAGTGAGGCACTGTGATGGGTTCAAGTTATTGATTGTACTTAAATACATCAGGAGCTGGAACTGGAACATGTATTTAAGCTGACTTGACTCATTACTTCCAACACACTCGAATGCGCATTTCCATTCATGCCTACATTCACTCTGACTGACTATACAAAATGGCACTGATCTTGCACATGCTCAGTAACTTATATGCATTGCTATCTAGCTACAGTGGCTGACAAGGTACAATACACACAATAATTTACATCCTCCCTCTATGATTTGTTTGACATGCAATAGTAGAACAAAATATGTTTAACAAACTAGATATCACATCAACATATAACAACAAATGAATTCAAGTCCAAGTCGTTGTGCATCTCAAAATGGGTTTGGAAATTCTACCCGATCTGTTCACATAAAAACTGTGAGTCTTTATCAACAGGGACAGTCTCTGGAGATTCTTTTTACAATCGGCACTTCAGGGATTACATCAAGATTGCTTGAAGAAAGTACACTGTCCTCTGGAATTCGAATAAGTGGAGAGTCGCTCTGAGAAAAAGTGTCTCTGGCACAAGCAATCTGCTGCATCACTGGTTCGGAGGCTGGTAATGTGCGTCTTCAATTCCTTCTCAAATCCAATCCATCAGACTGTATGATGCAAGATCTTGGTTCTTCGCAAAGGTTTTTGACAATATCCACTCGGTCATATCCTTGAGATGTTTGCATTCTCACAACTTCTCCCTGTCTTAATGGTCTAAAAGTTTGCTGGATTTGTAGTACAACTTTTGTGAATGATGTGTTCGTGAAAGGTGAGCTTTGACCATTCTGTTCTTATTTACATTTGGTACTAACAACTGTTTACTGATCGATAAAGTTCTTGTCTGTCTGGACATTAATATCTTAAGTAGGAGAACCAAGCAAATTATCACGAGGAATGTTTCTGAGATCGAGTAAGTTAAGATAAAGGCTGGTACCATCTCTCTTGGATTTCTCCAACAAATGTTTTGCACTTTGAACTGCATGCTCAGCTAATCCATTGGACTGTGGATACTCAGGACTACTAGTAACATGGACAAAGTTCCAAGACTCAGCAAATTTCTTGAACTGCACCACTGTCAGAAATTACTTTGTGCGGACTACCATGGACAGAAAAAATGTCTCCAATTTCGTAATGACAGTGCTAGATGATAAGTTAGGAAGGTAAATTTCAAACCAATATGAGTAAGAGTCTACTAACACTAAGTAATGCTGACCGTTCCATGCAAAAATATCAGTAGCAACTGTCAACCATGGTAATTCAGGAATCTGGTTTACCTAAAGTTGTTCTTTTTGTTGGTGTGATTTAGTACTATTGCAAACCAACATGCTAGAGTTTCCCTCTCTATATCTTTTGACATAGAAGGCCAAAATACTATGCCTCTTGCCCTTTTATTTGAATCAGTACCCGGGTGACCACAATGCAAAATTTTGATATATTCCTGTTGTAATGCTGCAAGAATTACCACTTTGGGACCTTTCATGGTGATTTCATCTTCCACCATGAGCTCATCTCTGTAAGGAAAATACTTCTGTATGTCAAGTGGTAAACTAGTTTGTCATGCTGGCCATCCTTGACTGATAAAATATTGCAGCTTCTGGAGAAAGTACAGTTGTGTACACTTACCATGAATGTAGATGTTCGAGTGTATTCACTGTTGCAGTCATTACATTTGGGTAATCTGCTGGCAGGTTGCCCTCAGTCGGCCTGATTAACAAAGTCTTGGGTCCTGCGTCGGATGCTATTCCTTCTTCCATGATGTCAGGCCGTCAGGAGTATAAAACATGCAGCCGACGCCATTACATCAGTTTTTCTTGCCCCAGATGTCAGGTGCCCCCCAAATGGGGAGCAGAATATATAAATAATTTAAAACATAATATACCTCCAAACAAAAGCAAATACACCAAAAAGGCTTTTAAGTGTAGTAAAAGAAAGGAGAGGCATAGTAAGAGAAAAAAACAGGGGGCTGGAGGTAGGGTAACCAGGACGGCAACAGTGAATACACTCGAACATCTACATTTATGGTAAGTGTACACAACTGGACTATGTTCTTCGTGTTTCACTGTTGCAGTCGGTACATTTGGGTATATTCCCAAAGCTATGGTTGGGAGGATGGATTTATACAGCATTAGGACCGGATATAAGGCCCTGCAAAAAGTACAGTTTTGTACCTACCATAAATGTAGATGTTAGAGTGCTAATACAGCTGCAGTAATCACAGATGGGTTTTCAGCCGTCAGGCGGTCCCTCGGTCGGCCGAATTCCAAAGTCTTGGTCCGGCGTCGGTTGTCGTCGCTTACTCTTCTGACGTCAGTGAGACCAGAGTATATAAGACACAGCCGACGCCATGTTCTTCAGTCTTTCTTGCCCCAGATGTCAGGTGCCCCCAAAAGGAAGGCAATACATAAATAATGCTTATCTACATATACAAGCAATGCAATGTAATCCAAAAGCAGTGTAAGCAAGCAAATAAAACATAGCAGGATAACCCAGTCAGGTAGTATGAAGAGGTTGTTAGGCCCCATTGCCTTTACCAAGTGGGGAAGGAGGGAGGGAAACCTGTACTGCAGCTGTATTAGCACTCGAACATCTACATTTATGGTAGGTACAAAACTGTACTATGTTCATCGTGCATACAGCTGCAGTAATCACAGATGGGTAGAGCCCCAAAGCTATGCATAGGGTGGTAGGTACTAGGAGGAACTGGGTTGAGCCAGAATGCCCTGCAAAACAGCAGTGGCAAAGCCTGCTCTTGTTCTGGAATATAAGGGCAGGTGGTAGTGTTTTGTGAAGGTATGTACAGAACTCCAAGTGGCTTCCTCCAAAATATCTTTGGTAGGAACACCTCTGAGGAAGGCTGTAGAGGTGGCTGTGGCCCTGGTGGAGTGAGGTCTGATACCTGTAGGAACAGACTTCCCATGATAGGAATAACAAAACCGTATGCAGTGGCCAATCCACTTGGAAATGGTCTGTTTGGTAACTGGTTTCCCTTGAGCCCCTACAGCATAGGACACAAAAAGTTGTTCTGATTTCCTGACGGACTTTGTTCTGTCCAAATAATAACGTAGCTGCCTATGGATGTCTAAAGAGTGCAGCAGCCTTTCCCCTTTATTTTGAGGATTAGGATAAAAGGTAGGTAGGTGTATGGCTTGATTTAAGGCTACCCTGGATACCACTTTTGGCATAAAAGATGGGTTGGTACGAAGTGAAACCCTGTCCTGATGGAAGATGAGGAAGGGCTGCACCGCCATGAGGGCCTGTAGTTCAGAAACCCTACGAGCTGAAGTGATGG
Source organism: Protopterus annectens (assembly GCF_019279795.1). Lineage (NCBI taxonomy): Eukaryota > Metazoa > Chordata > Ceratodontiformes > Protopteridae > Protopterus > Protopterus annectens. Next base: position 520,800,368 of record NC_056725.1, on the reverse strand, counting down.
CCAGAAGGAAGGCTGTTTTCCAGGACAAATATTGAAAATCTGTTGAGGCAGCTGGTTCGAAAGGAGGCAATGTTAATTTTTCTAGTATGTAATTAAAGTCCCAGGCTGGTATTGGTTGCTTCCTTGGAGGTCTTATATTCTTAGCCCCTCTGAGGAACTGTCGTAAGAGTGGGTGAGAAAATAAAGGGGGGTCCGTGTTGAATTCTGCAGAAATGGCTGAGGCATGTATTTTTATGGAAGAAAATGAAAGTCCACTGTTCACCAGCTCAGCAAGATACTGTAATACCTGAGAAGTTCAGTTTTCTAGGGTCCTGGCCTCTTTTCTCATTCCAAGAGCAAAACCGCTTCCATTTTGCGGAATAAGCTTTTCTAGTAGATGGTCTTCTGGCCTCCAAAATGACACCCTGCACCTCCTTGGAGAGTAGGGTCTGTTGTAGTGTTAAGGAATTTTCCATGCAGCGAGGTTGAGTGTTTTCAGCTGACTGTGAAGAGTTTTGTAGTTGTGCTGAGTCAGCAGAAGAGGCATTAGAGGCAGGGACCAGGGAGGAGTATGAGTTAGGCTCCTCAGGAGTGGATACCAGTGTTGCCTTGGCCAATCTGTAGCTATCAGTATCATCCTCGGTTTGTCTGTTCTTGCTTTCAGAAGCACCTTGGGCAGGAGAGGCAGAGGTGGGAATGCGTAAACTGTCCATGCTGTCCAACTGAATGAAAGGGCGTCCACTCTCCAGGCCTTTGGGTGACAAGTCCTTGAACAAAACTTTTTCAATTGATGGTTCCTGTGGGAGGCAAAAAGATCTATGTCTGGCCTTCCCCACGCTTGGATTATTTTTGTAAACACCTGAGGATGTAACTTCCATTCGTGTGGATCTGTCATATTTCTGCTTAGAGTGTCTGCCAGTGTGTTTTCCAGTCCTGGCAAGTACTGTGCTTGAAGTTCGATTTGTCTTTCCAGAGCCAAGTTCCAAAGAGTCATGGCTAGTCTGCACAAGGGGTATGAGTGTGTTCCTCCTTGTTTGTTTATGTACCACATTACTGTGGTGTTGTCTGTTCTTATCATTAATTGTCCTGGATGCAGGAAGTCCTTGAAAGCTGTAATTGCATTTATTACTGCTAGCATTTCTTTTTGATTGATGTGAAGGTGCTTTTCCTTTTGGGACCATCTGCCCTGAATGCACCTGTCCTTCATGTGCGCCCCCCAGGCGTAATCTGAGGCGTCTGTGGTTATGACTTGTTTTGCTTGAGGCTTGCAGAATGGAAGGCCTGTGTTTACTTGACATGCTTGGGCCCACCATAGAAATTCCTTTTGCAAACATGGAATTATTGGTATAATTGCTTCCAAGCTGTGACTGTTGAGACCATAGATTTTTTAGGTACCATTGCAGTTTCTTCATATGCAGCTTTGCACATGGGATTAGAAGAATGCAAGATGCCATGAATCCCAGAGCCTGCAGGATTTTCCTTGCAGTAAGCCTGGTACTTTTTGCTAGTGTTTTGAAGTACTGAGATAGTTGCCCCTGTTTTTCTGGCGTAAGATATGCCATCTGGGTGTTTGTGTCCAGGTTGGCCCCCAGGAAGGTTATTTTCTGAGATGGTGTTAGCCTTGATTTCTCTTTGTTGATTGTATATCCCAGAAAAAGCAGTAACCGTGTCACATATGCCAGATGTTCCAGAAGTATGTGTTTGCTGTCCGCTTGGATCAGGCAGTCATCCAGATAAGGGTAAATTTGTATCCCTTGAAGTCTGCAGTAGGCGATCATTGATGCCAGGCACTTTGTGAATACTCTGGGCGCAGTAGATAAGCCAAAGGGCAATGCAGAGAATTGATAGTGGATTGAACCTGCAAGAAATCTGAGGTATCTTCTGCAGCTTTGTCTGACTGGGACATGCAGGTATGCCTCCTTGAGGTCCAATATTACCAGCCAAAACTCCTTGCCCAGCATGGGAAGAAGTTGCTGTAATGTGAGCATCTTGAATTTTGGTACGAGTAGGAATGTGTTTAGGATGGATAAGTCCAAAATGGGTCTCCAGTCGGTTCCTTTCCTTGGTACCAGAAAAAGTCTTGAATAAAAACCTTGACCTTGTTGGTGCGTAGGTACCTTTTGAATAGCTTTCATGTTTATGAGCTTTGAAATTAGCAGTTGTGCCTCTGCCCTTTGATTTTGTGGCAGGTTTGGCATGCCTCTCATTTTTGGAAGAGTGTGAAATTGAAATTTGTAGCCTCTGTTTATAATGTCCAGTATCCAATTGTCTGTTGTGACAATATGCCAATTGCTTGCAAATAATGCTAGTTTCCCTCCCAAAGGTGCTGCCAGCTGAAACTTGCTTGGCATGGTAATGAGGGAGTCATTGGGTTTGCTTCCTGTATTGTTGTGCACTGTCTTCACCACCTCTTGGTGCTGGAGTTTGCCATTGTCTGCCTCTATATGATCCTTGTGATTGCCCTCTGCCCCTTGTGCGTCTGTATCTACCTCTTTGGGGCTTGTCAGTGGCTGGAAAGGACCAGTTTTTTGAGGGCCAATTCCTGCTAAAAGCGTGGTGGTTGGACCTGTAAGAAAGCTTTGACAGTTTGCATAGATTTGGCTTTTTCTTCCATTTTCCGTAGTATCTCCTCAGCATTAGTACCAAATAGTACATCCTTTTGTAAAGGAGCATCAAGAAGTTTAGCCTTCACATGATCAGGCAAATTTTGTTCCCTAAGCCAGGCATGTCTGCGGATGACTGATCCTGTAGCAGCTGCTCTACTGGAAGCCTCTAGGGCATCGTAACCACATTGTAAGGTGTGTTTACCCACTTGCTCCGCACTATGCATCATATCCTGTAACTCTTTTAAATCTGGTTGTTCAGGTTGAGACATTTTGTTCCTTAATTGTGATAACAGGTACTGTTGATATTTAATCATATGAAACTGACAGTTTAAGGCCCTCATGGCTAGGGTGGCCGAGGTATATACCTTTACCCCACCTTTCTAAAGATCTGGATTCCCTTTCTGCAGGAAGTGGATTCTTGGCAGTGGAGGCCTTCAGTCCCTTGGGGCCTTGTGAAATGGTTTCAGGGTCAGCATTATGGCCTTTGAAGAGAAATTGGTGAGAGCTGGGTACTCTGTAATACCTATCAGGTTTGACTGGCGCAGGAGGCAGAGAATCAGGGTTAAGACAAGCCTCCGAATAGACATCATCCAGTACGTCCAGGACAGGGGGTATAGCCAGAGGTCTGTGTTGAGGTAACCAAAGAAATTCCCTAAGTCTTTTCTTGGAATCTGAAAAGTCTTGGCCTTCCCAATGGAAGTGTTCCCTCAAGGTGTGCAAGGTTTCCCCAAAGGAAAAATCCTCAGGAGGGGATACCGAAGGAATGGACTGTTCTGCATCCGAATCCTCAAAAGGAGAGTAAGCGTGTTCCTCTGCATCAGAATGATCTGATAAAATAGATCCCTGATCAGAGGAGGGAGAATCTTCCTCCACTCTGGGTCTCTTGTCCGGAGGGGGATGAGAACCTCTGATAAGAGTAATTAAATCCTCAGCCATTTTAGCATCTGTTTTTTAGGCATGGGTCCTGAAGATGGGCCCTGTGCAACAGGTCTGGTGGGATGCCTGGCTGCTTTGGATTTAGTAAAGGCCTTAATTGAAAAGGAAGATGAGGGCCTAAAAACACCATGGGTAGAGGTGGACCTGTCCACATTAGTAGGCTCTACATTAGCAGGGGCTTCGGTAGTAGTCTGGGAAAGGGCCGAGGACCCAGCGGTCTCGGGTACAGAAGACACCGTCAAAGGGGAGTCGTCGGTAGTCAGGGACTGCAAAGGCGTCTCGCTGAGAACCGGACCACGTGTAGCCTGTTTCGGCGTGGTGTCGGCGGGGACCGCGGGCCTCGCGTGTCGGTCCTTTTCCTTGCGTTTTTTGGGCAAAACGGTAGTCGGAGTATCCGACGACATTTTATAATCAAAGGCTTTACCAAAGTAGTGTTGGGCGAACTCCGCCCGACGCTTAATAGTGCGTTTATTGAAGGTAGCGCAAAAGCGACAGCCCGAGACATCGTGGTCTGGGCCCAAACAAGGTATGCAAAGGGAATGGAAATCCTTATGCGGTATTTGCTTCCCACAAGAAATACAATTATTAACTTTTTCTGACATCGGTCTGAGGCAAGAAAAGTTTCCCCAACGGGGTACTTAGCTTTAATGAAGACTTCGGTTTCCAATTTTTTCGTAATTCAGGAGCTAGCCGACCGGCACTTGCGAACTGCTTCTGCTTCGGGCACCGCGCGGCAAAAAAGACTGAAGAACATGGCGTCGGCTGTGTCTTATATACTCTGGTCTCACTGACGTCAGAAGAGTAAGCGATGACAACTGACGCCGGACCAAGACTTTGGAATTCGGCCGACCAAGGGACCGCCTGATGGCTGAAAACCCATCTGTGATTACTGCAGCTGTATGCACGATGAACATCAGCAGTTGCAAAGCCAGCTCTGGATTTAGAGAAGATTGGTAAATGATAGTGCTTGGTGAAAGTATGAACTGAACTCCAGGTAGCAGCTTCTAGAACATTCCTGGTAGGAACACCTCTGAAAAAGGCTGCAGAAGTAGATGCAGCCCTAGTGGAGTGGGATCTGATCCCCTGGGGGATGGGTTTTCCATGGTGCTTATAGTAGAAATGAATACAATGGCTTATCCATTTGGAAATGGTTTGCTTTGAAATAGTCTTTCCCTCTGCCACTGCAGCAAATGCTACCAGCACTTGTTCAGATTTTCTTTGAGATTTAGTCCTGTCCAAGTAAAATCCAAGTTGTCTGTGTACATCCAATGAATGCAGAATCCGCTCCCCCTTGTTCTGCAGATTGGGAAAGAAAGTTAGCAAATGAATGGACTGATTAAGAGCCACACTGGATACCACCTTGGGAATGAAGGATGGATTGGTCCTGAATGACACCCTGTCCGCATGAAAGATGATGAAAGGCTCCATTGCCATAAGGGCCTGTAATTCAGAAATCCTTCTAGCCAAAGTGATTGCTAAAAGGAAGGCTGTTTTCCAGGAAAGAAATTTTAAGTCTGCAGTAGCAGCTGGCTCGAAAGGAGGTAGAGTGAGTTTCTCCAATACAAAGTTAAGGTCCCAGGCAGGGGTTGGAGCTCTCCTGGGTGGACTCAAGTTTGTGGCCCTTCTGAGATGCTGCTTTAGCAGAGGATGAGAGAAGGGGGGGGGGGGTTCTGTGTTGTAATGAGCTGAAATGGCTGAGGCATGGAATTTTATGGAAGAAAGAGACAGGCCCTTGTGAAGCATCTCAGTTAAATATTGCAAAATCTGAGGTAAATTGGGCACTGCTGTGCTCATCCCTTGAGATTGATTCGGGGCACAGAATATTTTCCATTTGTCATCATGAGATTTTTTTAGTACTAGGTCTTCTCTCCTCCAAAATAACATCCATTACAGGTTTGCTGAGGGATGCTAAGGGGGAATTTAAGTGATTAGCCAAGCTGCAAGATTTAATGTTTGGAGATGTGGGTGTAGAATTTGGTTGTTCTGTTGAGACAGTAAGGAAGGTGTCTGAGGCAGGTGCCATGGAGAAATATGTGACAAACTGCATAGGAGTGGGTACCAGTGTTGGCGAGGGCAGTTTTTTTAGCAATCAAAATCATTTTTGGTTTGTCCTGTTTGACTTTTAGTAGAAAGTACAGTTGTGTACACTTACCATAAATGTAGATGTTCGAGTGTATTCACTGTTGCAGTCATTACTCTTGGGTTATCCTGCTGGCAGGCTACCCTCAGTCGGCCTGAATTCCAAAGTCTAGGTCCGGTGTCGGTTGCTGTCGCCTCTTCCCTGACGTCAGTGCGCCAGAAAAGATGCAGCCGACGCCATTTTCTTCAGTTTTTCTTGCCCCAGATGTCAGGTGCCCCCAAAATGTGAAGGCTAAAAATATGCCAATAAAATAAGCATGCATCAAAATATATAATACCTTCATCTACAAGCAAATACACCACATAGGTTGTATAGATTAGAAAAGTGCAGTTAAGTTCCAGCAAAAAGTGATGGGGGATGGTGGGTGGGTAACCTGGACTGCAACAGTGAATACACTCGAACATCTACATTTATGGTAAGTGTACACAACTGTACTATGTTCTTCGTGTTTCACTGTTGCAGTCATTACTCTTGGGTTGAATCCCAAAGCTATGGTTGGGAGGCTGGAGTTAAATAGCATTAGGAGTGGCTATGAGGCCCTGCAGAACTGCAGTGGCAAAGCCTGCCCTGGATTTAGAGTAGAGTGGTAAGTGAAAGTGCTTTGTAAAGGTGTGCACTGAACTCCAGGTAGCAGCCTCTAAAATGTCTTTGGTTGGTACTCCCCTGAGGAAGGCTGCTGCTCTGGTAGAGCCACTAGTAGTTGCTCAGTCTTTCTGAAAGTTTTGGTTCTGTTCAAGTAGAAGCGTAGCTGTCTATGTCCAAAGAATGCAGAATTCTCTCCCCCTTATTCTGTGGGTTTGGATAAAAAGTAGGCAGATGAATCGTTTGGTTAAGGGCCACACTGGACACTACCTTAGGCATAAATGTCGGGTTTGTTCTCAGAGAAACCCTGCCTGGATAAAAAATGATAAAAGGTTCCACAGCCATGAGTGCCTGTAGCTCTGAGACGTGTCTTGCAGAGGTTATTGCCAGGAGCAGAGCTGTTTTCCAAGATAAAAACTTTATGTCAGCTGTAGCGGCTGGCTCAAAAGGAGGCAGTGTGAGTTTTTCCAAAACATAATTGAGGTCCCATGCAAGTGTTGGTGATCTCCTTGGAGGCCTTAAATTTTTGTCTCCTCTGAGGTATTGCCTCAACAAAGGATGAGAAAAAATTGGTGGCTCTGTATTGTAATGAGCCGAAATGGCAGAGGCATGGATTTTAATTGATGAAAAGGATAGGCCTTTGTCCAGCATCTCAGTTAAGTATTGTAAAATCTGAGGAATATTTGGTACTGCTGTGTCAACTCCTTGTGCCTGGTTCCAGGCACAGAATCTCTTCCATTTTCCAGCACAAGATTTTCTAGTACTAAGCCTCCTGGCCTCCAAAATGACATCCATCACTGCTTTATTGAGAGGTGTGTTTTGTATGACTACATTATCCGCCATGCTGCCAGATTTAAGGTCTTGAGTTGGCTGTGCAGGATCTGATTGTTTTGTTGGGACAGTAGCTGCGGTATTTGAGGTAAGGTCAAGGCTGGGCATTGAGGCAAGTTCCTTAGGACTGGATACCAGTACTGGCGGGGCCAGTCTGGGGCAATCAGCATCATTTTTGGCTTCTCTTGTCTGACCTTTAGGAGAGTACTTTGGGGAGGAGAGGCAGTGGAGGAAAGGTATATACTGTTAAGTGTTTCAAGCTGAAAGATAGGGCATCCACTTTCCATGCTTGTCTGTGATAAGTCCCTTGTGCAGAATCTCTTTAGTTGGCAGTTGTGAGGAGAGGCAAATAGGTCTATGTCCGGGCATCCCCACTTCCTTGTTATCATTTTGAAGATTTTTGGATCCAATTTCCACTCATGGGGATCCATGAGGTTTCTGCTTGGTTTGTCTGCCAGAGTATTTATCTTTCCTGGCAGGAATTGTGCCTGCAGATGTACTTGATAAGTCAGTGCAGTGTCCCACAAAGTCATGGCTAGTCAGCAGAGGGGGTAAGAATGAGTGCCTCCCTGCTTGTTTATATACCACATGACCGTGGTATTGTCAGTCTTTATCAGTAGTTGTCCCGGATGAAGTAGGTCCTTGAGGGCTGCCAGAGTATTCTGAACAGCTAGCATCTCTTTTTGATTGATATGTAGATGCATTTGGTTGGGGGACCATGTGCCTTGAATACATCTTCCTGCCATGTGTGCCCTCCAGGCATAATCTGATGCATCCGTTGTCAATGTTCGCCTGGGTGGGGGTAAGGTGAATGGCTGTCCCTTGTTCTGGTGACAGGCCTTCGCCCACCATCGAAACTCTTGTTGCAGGCAGGGAATGAGAGTAATTATTATTTCCAGGCTGTGGCAATGCTGAGTCCAAACACTTTTTAGGTACCACTGAAGTTTCCTCATATGCAGTTTTGCATATGGAATTAAAAGAATGCAGGATGCCATGAAGCCCAAAGCCTGCAGAATTTTTCTTGCAGATAACTGGGCCTTTGTTGCCAACAGTTTGAAATAGGTAGTTAGTTGCCTTTGTTTGGCATGAGATAAGCTATCTGGGCAGTTGTATTTAAGCTTGCACCCAGGAATATTATCTATTGAGAGGGTATTAGTTTTGATTTTTGTTCGTTGACTGTGTACCCTAGGCATGGTAGTAATCTCTTTACAAACGCCAGATGCAGTAGTAGAATGTCCTTGTTCTCTGCTTGTATGAAGCAGTCGTCCAAGTAAGGATATATTTGTATTCCTCTTTGTCTGCAGAATGCAATTACTGGTGCCGGGCACTTTGTGAAGACCCTGGCCGCAGTAGATAAGCCAAAGGGCAGTGCAGAGAATTGGTAGAGCATTGAGCCAGCTTTGAATCTGAGGTATCTTCTGCATGATTGTCTGATTGGGACATGCAGGTATGCCTCTTTTAGGTCTAAAGTCACAAGCCAAGCCTTCTTGCCCAGCATGGGCAGAAGCTGCTGTAAGGTCAACATTTTGAATTTTGGAATATCCAGATATGTGTTTAAAATATATAGGCCCAGTATTGGTCTCCAGGCTTTGTCCTTTCTGGATACCAGGAATAGCCTTGAATAAAATCCTTGTCCCTGCTCTTGTTCCGGTACTTGTTGAATGGCTCTCATGTCCATGAGGGATGAGACTTTGTGTGCCTCTGCCCATTGGTTTTTTGGCAGGTCTGACCAACTGTTTGCCCTTGGCAGGGTATGAAAGTGAAACTTGTAGCCCTGTGACACTATGTCTAAGACCCATTTGTCCTGGGTTATGATGTGCCAATTTTGAGAAAAAAGTGCTAGTTTTCCCCCTAAAGGTGCTGCCTGAAGATAAGTGCTTGGCGCAGGCAGGGGAAAGTCATTGGGGCTGTTTCCTGTAAGGCTGTGATTTGTCTTCTCCACTTTTGGAGGTAGAAGCATCCCATTGTTTAGATCTGTATGCACCTTGGGGCTGGGATCTGCCTCTTGGGCATCTGTATCTGCCCCCTTTGTGGTCTGTCTGACACTGGAAAGGACCAATTCTTTGCAGGCCAGTGTCTGTTCAATCTTGGAGGCTGTACCTTGACTGTTTGCATAGATTTAGCTTTGTCATCCATTTTCTTTAACACCTCTTCTGCTTTAAGACCGAAGTATCATGCTGTAATGGAGCATCTAATAATTGTGCTTTAACAGGATCTGGTAAATTTTTTTCCTTTAACCAAGCATGCCTACTAATGACAGAACCCGTGACAGTGGCCCTGCAAGAGGCCTCCAAAGAATCAAAACCACATTGCAAAGTATGCTTTCTAACTTGTTCTGCTGCATGCAATAAATCCTGCATTTCTTTGTTTTCTGCACCTTCAGAATTTATCAACATTTTCTGTTTAAGCAGTGACATAATATATTGTTGATATTTTAGCATATGAAATTGACAATTTAAAGCTCTTATAGCCAAGGTAGCAGAGGTGTAAATCTTCTTTCCCCATCTCTCTAATGCCCTAGAATCCCTGTTGGAGGGGGTAGGGTTTTTTGCAGTGGATGTCTTGACCCCTTTGGGACCCTGAGAAATAGTTTCTGGGTCAGCAGCAGGTTTCTTGAAAAGGAATTTATGAGAGTCAGGCACCATCTAGTACCTGTCTGGCTTAACAGGAGCTGGAGGTAAGGAGTCAGGAGTCAGACTGGACTCTGAAAATACATCATCTACAATATCTAACACAGGCAGAATAGCTAGGGGCCTGTGTTGAGGGAGTAAAAGGAAGTCCCTGAGCCTTTTCTTAGATTCAGAATAATCTTGGCTCTCCCAGTGTAAATGTTCCCTCATGGTATGCAAGGTTTTCCCAAAAGAGTAATCCTCAGGAGGAGAGACTGAAGGGATAGATTCTTCAGCATCAGAATCCTCATAGGGAAGAAGAGAGTATTCCTGATCAGTAGAGGAGTCTGAAGAAATGGAAACCTGACCTGAAGATTCATATTCTGCCTCTTGCCTAGGCCTCTTATCAGGAGGGGGATGGGAACCCCTGATCAAAGTAATTAAGTCTTGGGCCATTTTGAGCATCTGTTCTTTGGGTATGGAGGCCTGACCATGAGGCTGTTGCACTTGTTTCTTTGTCTTTAAAGATGTTTTAGTCTTTGCCCTTGTAGCTCGTGTCGCTTTAATGTACAATTGAGCAAGTCTGAAAACACCCTCAGAAGCCGATGCCTGCTCAGCGGCTCCGGACCCATCTGAGGGAATCGTTTCCGAAGGTCCAATACCTTGAGCTTCCAGCAGCCCAGGCGACTCCACGTGGGAGTCTGTAGCAGCCTGCGGCTCCAAAGTAGCGGGCGTCAGGGGCTGCGAAAGCGCCTCACTGAGAGCCAGCGAACCGTCGACTGGCTTAGAAGAAGCCTCGTTGTCAGTTTTAGACCTCGGATGTCTGTCCTTTTCTTTTCCTTTGCATTTCTTGTGAATTGCGGTAGTTGGTTGGTTATCCGACGGCATTGTGTAATTAAATCTTCTACCAAAATAGTGAAAAGCAAAATCGTTCCGGCGCTTCATAGTGTGCTACTAAAAACTCCTGATGTCCACCATGGCAGTAAAACTTAATAGTAAAATCAAAACTTTAATGAAAAGAATATAACATAAAATAAGCAGTCCTCAGTCTTCCAATAAGTGTTTTCGGCAAATAAGCCTTCCTCAGATCGTATAAAAAGGACTGTTCAGCTTTTGTATTTATAAGGCATCACAGCCATTCCTCATTTAGTTCTCTGACACACCCTTGTTGCAATCCAAAAGGAGGCCAGCTAGCAGAGAGGTATAATTTCCTTCATTGTAATTAAAGGGGCAGTGCTTCTCTTTACTATAGGATTGTACATGAGAAAACTAATAGCTATGGATGTGAATATATTATATGAATGAAGCAACATTCAAGTAAACTTGCTAATCATATTCCTTCTATTCTTAAGTGCAGGTTTTAATGGCACAATAGTATTCAAGCCTGGTGATCTGTTTGCTCTTAAATTAATTATCCAGCATGTTTCCCTTAGCTCTTTGCGATTATGAACATCACCTCCTCTTGTGGTCTGACAGACTGCCTCTATGGCCTTAAATACAAAGTAATGAGAAGGATACTGTGCTACGTGGGCTGCTAAGGCATTATTGGGATCTTTCGGTTTGATGTCCCTCAAATGTCTGAGGATACGTTCCTTAAGACATTGATCTGTTTTGCCAACATAGAAAGCACTAACACTGGCAGCAAGTTGCCAAGTATATGATGTGGGAACTAGTACATCAATATACAATCCTATAGTGAAGAGAAGCACTGCCCCTTTAATTACAATGAAGGAAATTATTCCTCTTTGCTAGCTGGCCTCCTTTTGGTTTGCAACAAGGACGTGTCAGAGAACTAAATGAAGAATGGCTGTGATGCCTTATAAATACAAAAGCTGAACAGTCCTTTTTATACGATCTGAGGAAGGCTTATTTGCCGAAAGCTCTTATCGGAAGACTGAGGACTGCTTATTTTATGTTATATTCTTTTCATTAAAGTTTTGATTTTACTATTAAGTTTTACTGCCGTGGTGGACAGCAGGGGTTTTTAGTAGTGTTTGCCTTTTCTCTTCCTCATTGGTGTCCTTCACAGTGTAAGAAAGTTTTTTACCTTTATAGTGTGCTGGTTAAATCTAGCACAAAATCGACAACAAGCAACGTCGTGGTCAGGGCCTAGGCAAGCAATACAGTAAGAATGAAAATCCTTATGAGGTATTTGCTTCCCACAAGAAATGCAATTAACTTTTTCTGACAACGGTTTGGAGCAAGAAAAAAGTATTCCCCAACAGGGTACTTGGCTTTAAATGAAGACTTCGGATCTGAAATTCGAACACGAAAATCTCAAGAGTCAGCTGACCGGCACTTGCAAACTGCTTCTGCTTCTGGCACTGCACGGCAAGAAAGACTGAAGAAAATCGCGTCGGCTGCATCTTTTATACCCCTGGCGCACTGACGTCAGGGAAGAGGCGACAGCAACCGACGCCGGACCTAGACTTTGGAATTCAGGCCGACTCAGGGTAGCCTGCCAGCAGGATAACCCAAGAGTAATGACTGCAACAGTGAAACACGAAGAACATCTTTGGAGAGCAGAGGCAGAGGGGGAAAGGTATAGACTGACAGGTTTTCCCAGCTGAAATACAGAGCATCCACTTTCCAGGCTTTTTTGTGAGGAGTTGTGCAAAATTTGTCTAAATGGTAGTTCTGGGGTGAGGCAAAAAGATCTATGTCTGGGCTCCCCCATTTGCGTGTCAACATGTTGAACATCCGTGGCTCCAGTTTCCATTCGTGTGGGTCCATGAGATTTCTGCTTAGTTCGTCTGCCAAAATATTCAGCTTTCCTGGCAGGAATCGAGCTTGTAGTTGTACTTGATAGCTCCAGGCCGTGTTCCACAATGCCATGGCTAGTCTGCAGAAGGGGTAGGAATGTGTACCCCCCTGCTTGTTTATGTACCACATAACTGTGGTGTTGTCAGTCTTTACCAATAATTGTCCTGGATGAAGGCAGTCCTTGAAGGCTGTCAGTGCATTCTGTACAGCTAGCATTTCTTTTTGATTGACATGAAGGTGCATTTGATTTGGGCTCCATTTGCCCTGAATGCACTTCCCTGCCAGATGAGCCCCCCCATGCATAGTCTGCTGCATCTGTAGTTAGGGTTTGGGCAGCAGGGGGTGGTGTGAATGGCAGTCCCTTGTTTTGGTGGCAAGCCTCTGCCCACCATAGGAACTCTAGTTGCAGGCGAGGTATGATAGGAATCATTGTTTCCAGGCTGTGACAATGTTGACTCCATAAACTTTTTATGTACCACTGAAGTTTTTCTCATATGCAGTCTTGCATATGGAATTAGGAGAATGCAGGAGGCCATGAACCCCAAGGCTTGCAGTATTTGTCTTGCAGATAGCAGGGTTTTTGTGGCCACCTGTTTGAAGTAAGTCACCAAATGAATTTGCTTTTCTGGCGTAAGGAAAGCCATCTGGGCAGTTGTATTCAAGCTTGCACCCAGGAATGTAATTTTTTGAGAGGGTACCAGTTGTGATTTCTTTTCGTTTATGGTGTACCTCAGACAAGTTAGAACCCTTTTTACAAAGCCAGATGTTTTAGAAAAATGGACTTGTTTTCTGTCTGAATTAGACAATTGTTCAGGTATGGATAGATTTGAATATTTCTTTGCCTGCAAAATGCAATTACTGTAGCCAGGCACTTCGTAAATACCCTGGGCGCAGTAGATAAGCCAAAGGGCAGTGCAGAGAACTGATAATGCAAGTAGCCTGCTTTGAAGCGGAGGTATCTTCTGCAAGATTCCCTGATTGGGATATGCAGGTAGGCCTCTTTTAAATCTAGAGTTGCCAGCCAGGCATCTTTGCCTAGCATAGGAAGTAACTGGTGAAGAGTCAGCATCTTGAATTTTGGAATGTCCAGAAAGGTGTTTAGAGTAGACAGGTCCAGAACTGGACGCCATGATTTGTCTTTTCTGGGTACCAGGAAAAGTCTGGAATAGAAACCTTGTCCCTTTTCCTCTTCTGGTACTAGTTGAATTGCCCCCATGTTTAGGAGGGAAAGTACTTGTTTCTGAGCCTCTGCCCACTGATTTGAGGGCAGGTCTGGCCATCCGTTTGGAGTTGGCAACATGTGGAAATGAAATCTGTATCCCTGGGACACTATTTAAAACCCATTTGTCCTGGGTTATAAGTTGCCAGTTTTTTGCATGAAGAGCCAGTTTTCCCCCCAAAGGGGTGGCTAAGAGGTAAGTGCTTGGTAATTTTAAAGGAAAGTCATTGAGACTGTTTACCATAGGGAAGTGTCTTGCTGTTTCCAGATTTGGAAGTAGAGGCACCTCATTGCTTAGTTCTGAAAGTCCCTTGGGACTGAAACCTGGTGCTTTTGGAATGTCTGGGTTTGGCTTGAGTGGCTCTGGAAGGAACTGGAAAGGACCAGTTCTTAGTAGGCCAGTGCCTACGAAATCTTGGAGGTTTTACCTGTAAGAAATTTTTCACAGTTTGCATAGATTTAGCTTTATCTTCCATCTTTTTTAGAACTTCTTCAGCCTTATTACCAAGCAGACGGTCCTGCTGCAAAGGAGCATCCAACAGTTTTGCTTTAACATGATCAGGCAGAGATTGCTCCTTAAGCCAAGCATGCCTTCTAAGCACAGACCCAGTAACAGCAGCCCTGCAAGAGGCCTCCAAAGAATCAAAACCACATTGCAAAATATGTTTTCCAACTTGTTCAGCTGAATGCAATAAATCCTGTAATTCCTTATTTTCCACACAGACAGAAATCAACATAATTTTCTGTTTAAGCAGTCCCATGATATGCTGTTGATATTTTAGCATACGGAATTGACAGTTTAAAGCCCTGATTGCCAAGGTTGCAGAAGTATAAACCTTTTTATCCCATCTATCCAGCTCCCTGGAGTCTCTATAAGAAGGGGTAGGATTTTTAGCAGTAGAAGCCTTAATGCCCTTGGGCCCCTGAGAAATGGTTTCAGGATCCGTAACAGGATTCTTGAAAAGGAATTTGTGGGAGTCAGGAACCCTGTAGTATCTGTCTGGCTTACAAGGGGCCGAAGGCAGGGAATCAGGGGCCATACTGGATTCTAAAAACATATCAACAACAATGTCTAGTACAGGAGGTATAGCCAAAGGCCTATGCTGAGGAAGGAGGAGGAAATCCCTAAGCCTCTTTTTGGATTCAGAAAAATCCTGACTTTCCCAGTGGAAATGCTCCCTTAAGGTATGTAAAGTTTCCCCAAAAGAGAAATCCTCGGGGGAGAAGCAGAAGGAATGGAATCCTCTGCATCAGAGTCCTCATAAGTAGGCATGGACAAATCCTGTTCATTAGAAGAGTCAGAAGAAACAGAGTCCTGTTCAGAAGACTCATAGTCAAGTTCAGCCCTAGGCCTCTTGGAAGGGGGGGTTGACTATTTGTTTTTTAGGCATAGCGGCCTGAACATGTGGCCTAGGCGTCATTTTTTTAGACATAGATCGAGATTTTGGCCTTAATATTGAAGGTGGTGTCGGTTTAATATACAAATCTGTAGGCCTGAATACACCCTCAGAAGCCGGTGCCTGCACAGCAGCTCCGGACCCATCCAAGGTAGAGACATCCACGGGTTCCATAGGAAAAGCATCTTGCGGCATACCGGACTCCGAATGTGTCTCAGTAAAGGCCTGTGAATCAGAAGTAGGGTATCAGGGGCTGCGAAAGCACCTCACCGAGTACCACTGAACTGGCGACTGGCTTAGGAGAAGCCAGTCGGCAGTTTTGGACCTCAACGGCCTGTCTCTTTCTTTGCGTTTTTTCAGTATTTCGGTAGTTGGATGGCTAACTACGTCATTTCTGGATAACTAAACCGAGAACCGAAATATTTAGAAGCAAAAATGTACCGAAGATGGATAGTGCGCTGATTAAATAAAGCACAAAACCGACAGCAAGGTACTTTGTGGTCAGGGCCTAGGCAAGGAATACAGTACAAATGGAAATCCTTATGAGGTATTTGCTTCCCACAAGTAATGCAATTATTAACTTTTACTGACATCGGTAAGGAGCATGAAAAAGTTTCCCCAACGGGGTACTTAGCTTTTTAGTTGAAGACTTCGGTTCTGAAACTCGAAAACGATTGGCCGACCGGCACTTGCGAACTGCTTCTGCTTCGGGCACCATGCAGCAAGAAAGAGTGATGTAATGGTGTCGGCTGCATGTTTTATACCCCTGACGACCTGACGTCATGGAAGAAGGGACAGCATCAGACGCAGGACCCAAGACTTTGTTAATCAGGCTGACTGAGGGCAACCTGCCAGCAGATTACCCAAAAGTAATGACTGCAACAGTGAAACACGAAGAACATCCGGGTCTGAGGCTGTGTGATTTCGGAGTTCATCAAGACAAGATGAGGAAAGATTTCTGACTTCCTGGACTTCAAAGTCTGCTTTTTCATTATCATGCTGTTCTGTTGTTTGTCTGGGTGGTCTCAACAAAGCATCAGCAAGGTACAGATATTTGCCTTTAGTACAGACTATATTGAAATTGTACTTTTGCAATTTTAACATCATGCATTGCAGGCGTGCTGGTGCTGTATGTATAGGCTTTTCATAATTGTCACTAGAGGATGGTGCTCAGTCTCTACTTGAATAGGTTTTCCAGAAATATAATCACTGAACTTCGAACATGCAAACATTACTGTCAAAAGTTCTTCTTCAATTTGTGCATACTGCACTTCAGTTTGGGTTAAAGGTCTGGATGCATAGGCTACTGGTACGCCTTCTTGAAGACATGCTGCACCAACACCACACTTTGGAACATCACACGAAAGAGTTACAGGTTTGTAATCATCATACCACCTCAATGTGGATGGACTGGCAATTTTCTATTTCAGAATGTCAAATGCTTTTTGGTGTTGTTCCAAACAGGACCAGTTTACATTTTTGCGTGTCAACTCACTTACGGGTGCTGGAAGCTCACTCCAGTCTGGGATGAACTTTCCTAAACAGCTGACCATACCAAGAAAGCATTGTAAAGATGTGACATTTTCTGGAATTGGCATCTGGAGAATTGCTCCAAGAATGCAAAATGAGCCCAACAGTGTATAAGTCCACAATCTACAGTAAGAAAACACTGCCACGGCTTGAATTCCCTCACAGACTCCTTTATTGAAACAGTCTCATACAATTTAAAAGATTGAGCGCTTTCTTCCCTATGCCCAGGGATTTCATCAGACTCTATGTCTGTTAACAATTTCCCCCCTTATCACTCTAACAATGATGACATCACTCATTATCTAAGTAATCATTAATTAGAGATGTTTAAAGTGCAACACACTAAAAACCTTCTGTTATAAATATCATAAAACATTCTGTTAAAATACATATCAAACCATTAAAAACACTTTTTGTTGAACATACTGTCCTCCTTTTCCATTCCTACCCCTTAAAAGTACTTCCACTTATAATTCATTTAATAAACTCCGTTTTTTTATACGAGAGAGGCTTTATTGATATAATTTCATTTAACCCTGGTGTTTGACTTGCTTTTTGACTTAATTTGCCATCTTGTTTTTCTTCCTACTATATGGCTTCTATAGTCTCCACCCCTCCGGTTTTGAAACACTTTTTCTAAAATGCCAAATCTAAAATCTTTATAATTCATGCAGATAATGGAATGCCTGTATAGGGCATTATTAACATTTTTAGTAGATATTTGGTATGTGTGTTCATATATCCTGTCCCTCAATCTTCTCTCAGTTTTACCTACATAAAAACTGGGACAGGATTTACACATAGCCAAATAAACCACTCCTGAAGTCTGACAATTTCCTTTCTCAAATCTGACTACAGTTTGTAATGAATTTTGGATTGTTACATTCTCTTCTGTGTAAATATGCTAACATTGTGAACAATTTCCACATTTTGTAGTACCATAACCTACTCCTATTCTTTGTAGCCATTTCAAATGTCTTTTTTTAAATTGGGACCTACCTTATACACAAAATTTGGTTTAGAACCCCCAATATTCCATAACTTGGGGTTATTCCTAAGAATAGCCCAGTTTTTATTCACAATTTTTTCCACTTCAAATGCTTTACTTCCATATGGGACAACCATTGCTTTTTCAAATTTTTTTTTTTCTTCCTCTTTTTTTATTTTTTACTTTCTTTTATAGCACTTGAATTCCCTAAAAGGGGCTTATATTTTTCCCCCATTAATTTCTTACATAACCAACATATTCATCTATACTTTTTGTAGGATACCCTCTCTCTTGAAATAATTTTGCTACTGTCAATAATTTGTCCGCTATATCTTCTTCCTTAGAGGTCATTCTCGCTATTCTTATTAATTGTCCTTTTATAATACTATTTTTTTGTCTTACTGGGTGGTCACTTGAATATTGTAAATAAGAATTACTAAAAGATGGCTTCCTATACACCTTGGATTTAAAACAAATATTGTCTTTCTCAATGTATGTGTCTAGTAGTTTATATCATTCTTATATTCGTATGTAAATTTTAAAAATCCTGTACTTTCATTTAAATATTGAACCAAATCTTTTATTATATTCTCTGAGCCTTTCCACAAAATAAAAACATCGTCCAGAAACCTAACATATAAACTCATATATTGAAAAAAGTCACTTTGAAATACTTTATTTTGCTCCCACTCTAACACAAGGTTGGCGAAAATAGGGGCACATGAAGCCCCCATAGCCACCCCCTTGTGCTGCCTGTAGTATTCTCCATCAAATATTATGTAATTATTATCCAAGACTATTTCCATAAATTCATGATTAGCTCTTTTTTGTCATTTCATAGCAAGGTATTCCTGTGGAGACTGTCTAGAAACCAATCTAACCCTTCTTTTTTTGGGATAGATGTGAACAAATCTACGTCGTCTATAGTTAAGAAAATAATTTCTTTATCCCACAGCTCTTTCCGTATTCTTCCTAGAAAGTCTCACGAATCTTTGAGAATGTGCTCCCCATTCACTACCTGCAGTTTCAACCATCTATCAATGACTACTCCAAAAGGGTATGTTTTTGACCCACGTCCATCCACAATGGGTCTAAAAGTTAAATTTTCCAAACCTTTGTGTGTCTTAGGTATTCCAAATATAGTAGCCACTTTTGGTTTCATTACTTTTAAATAGTTATATAATTCATCTGTAATTCTTTGTTCTATAACATATTCTTCTAAATAATAATCAATCCTTCTATGACTAATATTTATTTCATTCACCGAGGATGGTTGGCATGTGTTTGACTCATTCAGCATCTCAAAGATTTTTTGGGAGTATTCTAAGGTGTCATAAAATACCATTCCACCCCCTTTGTCCAGCCGCATCACTCTAATAGTCTTGTCTTCTTTTAGTGATTTTAATACTTCATTTTCTTTCCTACTCAGATTTTTACTCACAGGTCCGTTTCTTTACTTTTCATCCTATAAATGTCTTCCATTATGGCCTTTTCCAATATATTTAATGTTGGATCTAATGGTGGATTATACACACTTTTGTTCCTAGGTTCTGTACTACTGAATCTTCTTTCAATTCTTGTTTGATCATGAAACAAATAGGCCAAATTTAGTTTTCTCATGAACATTTTTAACTCTATAATTGTTTCAGTGTAATCAAAACGTTTTGTAGGTACAAATTTTAGACCTTTCATACAAAGATAAAAATGTTCTTTACTTAATTCTATTCCTGCATAATTGTATATATGATATCCTTCCATTGTGTATGTTATTCCATTCTGAACAATACTTTCTACCATCTCTGCCTTTTGTTCCTGTTCCTTTTGTTCCATACACTTCCCCACTGATCTCTTTCTTCTTCCAATCCCACATCCCATTCTTGTTGATACTGAAAAGGTTGAGGTTCATAATTTTCTCTATTGTGTTGTTCATTATTGTAGGATTTTCCTTTCGTCTCGTACCTTTGTTTCCCTTTATATCCATTTCTATTCTTACCTATTAAGTCTCTATTTCCATTTCCTTTTTTGTCTTGTTTTATTAAATATGCCCTATTATCCTTATATTCATTCAGGTCTCTCTGCATTTTCTTACATTTTGTTTCGAATAATCTATTGTACTTAAAATCAATATTGTCCATTTTCCTGTAATATAAGCCTTCATATTCTAAAAATAAAAGATCATTCTTAATTTTTCTATCTAATATTTCTGCTTGTCCTATTACTCAATTTCTTATTATTTTTTATGATCTTTTCCATCATTTCTATCCCATACCTATTAAATATCTCTACAAATTCAGAAATTAAGTTGTCATTGTAGTCTAAACCAAAGGGGAACTTATAAATCCTTAGTCCCCTAGGTACAATTTTTTTCATAACACATTCTGATAGATATCCGTTTTCTAATTGAAGTTTCTTAATTAAAAACATTTTTGTCTCAAAACTAAAAATCATGTCTTTCACATTCCCTTCAAGCTTGTCACTTTTACCATTAATGTCATTTTGTATTTTATCTACAAAAACATTATCTGAAAACACATATTGTTTAGTTAAAAAATGTTCAAATCCCTTGCCATGTCCAATGTCTGTTTTGTGGTACAGTACTTTCAAAGTTACTCACATGTCTCTGGGGTGTGTAAATATATCCATTACTACTACACACATTCCACTCCTCTCTGTAACCCTGGTTATTTCCACAAAATGAATTCCCATCGTGTCTGCCCTTAGGGAGAGTTTCTTTCGGTCTCGCCCCCATTCTCCTGGCTTCAGACATCCTGCCATCACAGATTACTGAGCCTCCCTTCTGTTGTAGGCTCTTAAAAAAGCTTCCGTTTCCATTTTCTTTGGCATTCGCCTCGCCTTCGCCATTATCCCCTTCCAGGCGTTCGCCTCTCGTCGCGCTTTGAATGGTGTCATTTAATGGTGACAAATGACGCTTCCTTTTAGAATACACGCTTTTACTTTGTTCTCCAGGTTGTGTGAGGAGCTCCATCAGCCTAGTGAGCTCTCCCTTCACGATTGCCAACTCGGATTGTACTTGGTTCAATTCCTCCCTTCTGATGGGGGAAAAAATTGTCGGTATGTCGTCCAGAAATCTCAAGAATTGCTGCTTGCTTAGACGAATTTGGATGTAAGCCAGACATGGTAAACAAATGACCCACATAACTAACTTCTTTCGGTTTGAATTTACGTTTCTGAGGATTCAGATTAAGATAGACTTCACATGCACAGTCTAGAACTTTCCTGAGGTTTTTATTATGTTTGTCTTCACCACTGCCCCCTACAATAATGTCTACTATAATAGCACATGGATAACCAGAAAAAATGTGTTCCATTGCACGTTGAAATACTTCCCTGGCAGAATTTATCCCAAATGGCATTCTCAAAAATCTGTACCTTCCAAAAGGTGTGCTGAAAGTGGTTAACAATGAAGAATTGTGATCCAGTAAAATTTGTCAAAAGGAACTTTTTGCATCTAAGACTGAAAAAACAGTGGCATTTGGCATGAGTGTGGTTACTACTACTGGTGTAAGCACTGGATAATGAGGATGCTTAGGTGCTTTGTTCAAGTGTCTTGGATCAATACATATTTGAATATCATCTGAGCTTTTCTTACGAGGTACGACCATGGAGGATACCCATTCAGCTGGTTCTTTTACTGCAGTATGGACACCTAAATTCACCATTTTGTCAAGTTCTGCTTTTACCTTGCTCTTTATTGCTATCGGAATCTTCCTTGCTGGTCTGATAACTGTGCTTACTTCATGGTTTAACTTCAAGGACTATGTGACTGGAAGTTTGCCAAGCTCGTCTGTGAAAATATCAGCATATTCACAAAAAATATTCTGTGAGAGACTATCTCTGTTATTCAGACTTGAATGGTGGACCTTTTTATTAAATGAAATCAGCCCCATTCTCAAAATGTCTTTGAGACTAACAGTGACCGTATTGCAAGTCATATCTGTTCCCAGCAGAATGGCATGCGAGAACTACTGCATCTTCAGTATGAATCGCTTCACCATAAGCAACTAGTTTTGCACACTTTGCTGAATCAAGTTTCTCACCAACTTTTACTTTAGCAAACATTTGTGCTGATATAACATTGCACTTGGATCCAGTGTCTACGTTAGGCTCTACAGGTTTCCCATTAATCTGAACAGTACAAAATATTTCACTCTTTGCTGCCAACTGATAATCTACTGTGTTAACAGTTTCATCAATCACAGCTACACCATCAACATGGAAAGTTTGCTCAGTTCTATCTGATCTACTTGCTTCTTCAGATGCTCTCTTTTAATAAAAATATGTGCCACTTTAGACATGCAAAACCTTTTGAAATGATTCCACTTTTACATTTATGACACTGATGACCAAAAGCTAATCACTTTTCTCATTTAGGTTCATGACTGCCTCCACAATTACAATTTACAATAAGGTTGGGTGTTGTGGCCTCATTCAGTTTATAGTTAAGGTTGGGTACTGCCACAACCTTCGGTTTATATTTCTTTTTCATCTTAGCTTTATGTTTTACACTATCAACATTTGCACTGGCAGACACTGCATGCATGTTTTTCTCATTCATAAGCATATTCTTAAGCTTTGCTGTAAGTTCATATATTTGACAAATCTCAATGCCTTTGCTCAACGTTAAATCACGGTCTTGAAGCAAAATCTTTCTCACTGCATCAACACCACACACAAGCCTGTCTTATCAATTCTTCTCTCAGATTACCAAATCTGCAAGTTTTGCTTTATTTCTTAAGTCAGTAATATATGCTGCTATAGTTTCATCAGGCTTTTGATTTCTTGTGTAAAACATGTGCTTTTCCATTGTACTATTTGTTTGAGGGTTACACGTTTCTCTAAATTTACGTTTTAAGCACTCAGGGTCTTCCCGCATTTCAGCCTGTATCACAATATAGCAGTTCTACACCTCCTCTGCATACACGGCAGGTGCATACAGAAATGAACATTCCCGCTCAATGGCTTCCAAGCTAGCTAAATTAGGAGTATGAATGCTCTTGTATGTGCATCTTTATCAGAAAATATGGCCTGTATGAAAATATATTCTTGCTCAAACACTTGTCAAATCTCAGCAATATTATCATCAAACACCAGCTGTCCAAGTCTGCGAAATCTATCTGCCATAACAAAATTTGTTTAAATATAAGCATATACCAGGTACTTGTAATTACGCCAAAATGCATAACAATCTCTCTGAAAAGGCTTCATTTTAACACTTTTGGGATACTTCAAAAACTTTCAGTTAATGCAAAAAAGTAGTACATTGCGAAAAAAATGCAGTCATTTTAGCCTGTTCATACATTTTAACAATTTTTAAATTATTTCAAACACTTTTGTATTTTCTAATACTTTTATCCATATGTTGCAATTTTGGACATTTTGTTTATCTTGGTAATTATTCTGAAAGTTTTGAATGCTTCGCCACTTATCCGGTGACTGAAAAATCATTTAAACGAGTTTAAGTACCTTTGAATAACCGCTGACCTGTTTGTGAGTTGGCTCCTATATATTCCTCCAATTCTAACTGCATGTCTCATGGTTCTGAGTTGCTTCAACTTCAGATCCCACTTCTGACACCATGTTGCATGTCTCGTATATCAAATGAGACACTGAGGAACTGTGACGGGTTCAAATTTTTGCTGTACATAAACACATCAGGAACTCTAACCAGAACACATATTTAAACTGACTGACTCATTACTTCAAACACACTCGCATGTGCATCTCCATTCATGCCTCCACTCACTGACAGACTAATCAAAATGGCACTGATCTTGTACAGGCTCAGTAACTTATATGCACGTTCTATCTAGCTACAGTGGCTGACTAGGTACAATGCACACAATGATCTAAAATCGGGTGAACCACTGGATTCTCTTCTGAGGGATCATTTTTTTACAACAGCAAGACAATGAAGTTGACTGTGGAACCCTAAGTACAAGATTGATGGTCCATGGGAGGCTGAGCCAACAGTTCTCTCAACAACCACTTGCAGAAAAGCATCCAACATAGGGCTTTAGTAGCAGGGCAGGAGTTATTTGCTTGCATCTCTTAAAGGAGAACCGCACCCAGACCCAAAATAACATGTTTATTTAATTACGGTTTGGTGTTTCCTACATTTTAACACCACTCAGGGACTATTTACAGGCTTTTAAATATTTTTATACTCAATTTCTGAGTCTGACCACATGTGGTCTGGCAGCTTGAAATAATTCTGATTGTTTAGTTTGTTCCATATTTCTTCCTGAAGCTCCTGTCATTGCATTGATTTTATATGCATACACTACTGTCTTTCAGTCAGTTTTAAGTAACATTTCATGCCATTCAGTGACTACTTACAACACAAACAGTGCAAATGCACAGGACAGAGTTTCAAAGTGCTTTTTACTGCTGCTTCTTTTCAGAATGGCTAAACTGCAGAGTTTTGTGAAGCTTGAATTATACTACTTTGCCTCATCTCCCATCCCCCTTCACACCTAACTTCCCTAGCTGTCAACGTTCTAAGGGTAATTTGAGCTGTTACCACCTGTGACTGACAGCCGACAGCAGGAGACTTGACTCTTGTACTGTCTTCTTGTTCTAGCCTTTACTTTCTGTATGGGTAGGGAAAGTACCAGGCAGATGTGACATCACAGCATGGGTGGGTTTTTAGAAAGGTCATGGAAATGTCAGTTTGGGGAAAGAATTGGCCAGAAAACTACCTGTATTCATACTAGGTGTTGATGAGACCAATGAAATGGAGACTGCAGCAAGCTTTATCAGGGCGGGACAAAATGTTTTTGAAAGTAAAACTACCACAGCACAGTAAGGTACTGTTCTAGTGGAGAAAAAAGTACAGTTGTGTACACTTACCATAAATGTAGATGTTCAAGTGTATTCACTGTTGCAGTCATTACATTTGGGTTATCTGCTTGCAGGTTGCCCTCAGTTGGCCTGATTAACAAAGTCTTGAGTCCTGCATAGGCTGCTGTCCCTTCTTCCATGACGTCAGGCCGTCAGGGGTATAAAACATGCAGCCAACGCCATTACATCAGTTTTTCTTGCCCCATATGTCAAGTGCTCCCCTAGTGGGAAGCAATTAAACATAAAAGCACAAAGATATACCTCCAACAAAAGAGCAAATACACCACAAAGGCTTTTAAGCATAGTAAAGGAAAGTAGAGGTATAGCCAAAAGAAGTTAGGGGGCTGGAGGGAGGGTAACCAGGACTGCAACAGTGAATACACTCGAACATCTACATTTATGGTAAGTGTACACAACTGTACTATGTTCTTCGTGTTTCACTGTTGCAGTCATTACATTTGGGTAGATTCCCAAAGCTATCGTTGGGAATTTAGATAGCATTAGGGCCAGCTATAAGGCCCTGCAAGACTGCAGTGGCAAAGCCAGGTCTGGATTTAGAGAAAATTGGCAAATGATAATGCTTGGTGAAAGTATGTACAGAACTCCAGATAGCAGCTTCCAGGCTGTAGAGGTAGATGCAGCCCTGCTGGAGTGAGGTCTGATCCCGCGGGGGAAAGGTTTTCCATGGTGCTTATAGCACAAATGAATGCAATGGCTTATTCATTTACAAATGGTTTGCTTTGAAATAGCCCTCCCCTCTGTCCCTGCAGCAAATGCCACCAGCAGTTGTTCAGATGTCCTTCGAGGTTTAGTCCTGTCCAAGTAGAATCTAAGTTGTCTGTGCACATCTAAGGAATGCAGTATCTGTTCCCCTTTATTCTGTGGATTGGGAAAGAAGGTTGGCAAATGACTGGACTGATTAAGAGCCACACTGGATACCACCTTGGGCATGTAGGATGGATTGGTTCTGAGGGACACCCTGTCCGCATGAAAGATGATGAAAGGCTCCACTGCCATAAGGGCCTGTAACTTGGATACCCTTCTAGCTGAAGGGATTGCTAAAAGGAAAGCTGTTTTCCAAGAAAGAAATTTTAAGTCTGTAGTAGCAGCTGGCTCGAAAGGAGGTAGAGTGAGTTTCTCCAAGGCAAAGTTAAGGTCCCAGGCTGGGGTTGGAGCTCTCCTAGGTGGTCTCAAATTTCTGGCCCCTCTGAGGAACTGCTTGAGCAGTGGATGAGAGAAGAGGGGAGTTTTTGTGTTATAATGAGCTGAAATGGCTGAGGCGTGGATTTTAATGGAGGAAAAAGACAGGCCCTTGTGAAGCATCTCAGTAAAGTATTGTAAAATCTGAGGTAAACCGGGCGCTGCTGTGCTCATACCCTTGAGATTGGTTCCAGGCACAGAATCATTTCCATTTTTCAGCATAAGATTTTCTAGTACTAGGCCTCCTTGCCTCTAAAATGATATCCATCACAGGTTTGCTGAGGGATGGTAAAAGAGAGATTAAGTAATCAGCCAGGCTGCAAGGTTCAGTGTTGGAAGCTGAGGGTGCAGAATCTGGTTCTCCTGCTGAGACAGCAGGGAAGGAGTCTGAGGCAGGTGCCATGGAGATAACCGTTACACACTGTGCAGAAGGGGATACCAGTGTTGGCACGGCCAGTCTGGAGCAATCAAAATCATTCTTGGTTTGTCCTGCTTGATTTTTACTAGTATTTTGGAGAGCAGAGGCAGACGGGGGAAGGCATAGACTGATAGGTTTTTCCAACTGAAGGACAGAGCATCCATTTTCCAGGCTTGTTCATGGGGAGTCCTTGTGCAGCATTTGTCCAATTGGTAGTTCTGGGGAGAGGCAAATAGGTCTATATCTGGGCTCCCCCATTTGCTTGTCAACATGTTGAAAATCCTTGGTTCCAGTTTCCACTCATGTGGGTCCATGAGGTTTCTGCTTAGTCTGTCTGCCACTGTATTTAATTTTCCTGGCAGGAATTGAGCTTGTAGGTGCACTTGGTAGCTCAAGGCTGTGTTCCACAATGCCATGGCTAGTCTGCAGAGGGGGATAGAATGTGTACCCCCCTGCTTGTTTATGCACCACATAACAGTGGTGTTGTCCGTCTTTACCATTAGTTGTCCTGGAAGAATGTGGTCCTTGAAGGCTGTCAGAGCATTCTGTACGGGTCTATATTAGATCACTGAATGCTTAAAAAAAGTGAATGGTTATTGATCGAACTTATGTAAGTGAAAGCTTACAATCTCGAATTGTCAGCACAGCGATTTTTTTCCTAAGGAAAAAAAAAAAAAAAAAAAAAATTGCTGTTCCAAAACACATACACACAACACAAGCACACCAAACAAACAGCAATCCACACACATACACCTAAAATCTGACACCAAACCCTACACTAAACTATGCACATACCACTAACTATCCACTTACCTTAACCCAAACCCTAACCCTAAGGTCCGTCACTATCGCACACTCACCCGCTCCCTAACCCTAACTCACCTAACCCGCCCTAACCCTCACATCCACACAATCGCATACTTACCTGAACCCGACCCGTAACTTTCCACCATAGCACTGAAAATACCGAAGCAACAGAAACGGACAACCAAATTCTTTCCCTGGGAAAAATTCGGGTTTCTGTTGCTTCGATATTTTAAGCTTTCGCTTACATAAGTTCGATCAATCACCATTCGCTTTTTTAAGCGTTCAGTGATCTAATATAGACCCTTCCATACAGCTAACATTTCTTTTTGATTGATATGCAGATGCATTTGACTTGGGTTCCATATGCCCTGAATGCACTTCCATGCCAGGTGAGCCCCCCATGCATAGTCTGATGCATCTGTTGTTAGGGTTTGGGTGGCAGGGGGTGGTGTGAAAGGTAGTCCCTTGTTTTGGTGGCAGGCCTCTGCCCAACAAAGTAACTCTAGGCATAGGCAAGGTATGAAAGGAATCATTGTTTATAGGTCTTGAGAATGTTGACACCATAGGCTTTTTAGATACCACTGTAGTTTCCTCGTATGCAGTCTTGCATATGGAATTAGAAGAATGCAGGAGGCCATGAACCCAAAGGCTTGCAGTATTTGTCTTGCAGATAGCAGGGTTTCTATGGCCACTTCTTTGAAGTAGGTTGTCAAATGAATTTGCTTTTCTGGCGTGAGGTAAGCTATCTGGGAAGTAGTATTCAAGCTTGCTCCCAGGAATATAATTTGTTGACAGGGTACCAGGTGTGATTTATTTTCTTTCATGGTGTACCCCAGACAAGTTAGAACCCTTTTTACAAAGGCCAGATGACTCAAAAGTATGTCCTGGCTTTCTGCCTGAATTAGACAATCATTCAGGTATGGGTATATTTGAATATTTCTTTGCCTGCAAAATGCAATAACTGGAGCTAGGCACTTTGTGAATACCCTGGGCGCAGCAGATAAGCCAAAGGGCAGTGCAGAGAACTGCATGCAGCCTGCTTTGAAGCGTAGGTATCTCCTGCAAGATTCCCTGATTGGGATGTGCAGGTATGCTTCTTTTAAATCTAGTGTTGCCAACCAGGCAACTTTGCCTAGCATAGGAAGTAAGTGGTGAAGAGTCAGCATCTTGAATTTTGGAATCGCCAAAAAGGTGTTTAGAGTAGACAGGTCCAAGATAGGACACCATGAATTGTTTATTCTGGGTACCAGGAAAAGTCTCAAGTAGAAACCTTGTCCCTTTTCCTCTTCTGGTACCAGTTGAATAGCCCCCATGCTTGAGAGAAAGCACTTGTTTTTGGGCCTCTGCCCACTGATTTGGGGGTAGGTCCGGCCACCCACTTGGTGTTAGCAATGTGTGGAAGTGAAATCTGTATCCCTGGGACACTATATTTAAAACCCATTTGTCCTGGGTAATGAGTTCCCAATTCTTTGCATGAAGAGCAATCTTCCCCCCCAAAGGGGCATTCAGTTGATAAGTGTTTGGAAATTTTAAAAGGAAGTCACTGAGACAGTTTACCATAAGGGGGAGTCTTTATTCCCAGACTTGGAAGTGGAGGCCCCCCACTGCTTAGTTCTGTGAGTCCCCTGGGACTGAAACCTGGGTTTTTGCTGTGTCTAGGTTTGGCTTGAGAAGACCTAGAAGGGGCTGGAAAGAACCAATTCTTAGAGGGCCAGTGTCTACTAAATCTAGGAGGCTGAACTTGTAAAATATCTTTAACAGTTTGCATAGATTTAGCTTTATCTTCCATCTTTTTAAGAATTTCCTCAGCCTTGTTGCCAAAAAGGCGGTCCTGATTTAAAGGAGCATCCAACAATTTAGCTTTAACATGATTAGGCAAAGATTGCTCCTTAAGCCAAGCATGCCTTCGGAGCACAGACCCAGTAACAGCAGCCCTGCAAGAGGCCTCTAATGAATCAAAAACCACATTGCAAAGTATGTTTTCCAACTTGTTTGGCAGAATGCATTAAATCCTGTAATTCTTTATTTTCCACACAGACAGGAATCAACATCATTTTCTGTTTAAGCAGTTCAATAACATGTTGCTGATATTTTAACATGTGAAACTGGCAGTTTAAAGCCATAATGGCCAAGGTTGCAGAAGTGTAAACCTTCTTACCCCATCTATCCAGCGCCCTGGAGTCTCTATCAGAAGGGGTAGGATTTTTAGCAGTAGAAGCCCTAATGCCCTTGGGCCCCTGTGAAATAGTCTCTGGATCTGTAATAGGATTTTTGAAAAGGAACTTGTGGGACTCAGGGACCCTGTAGTATCGGTCAGAAAATCCACCCAAGGATGGCCAATCAACGAAATCCACAAGTGTTCCAATTAAAATGTAGTCCTTTAATACGAATAAAACTTTGACTTGAATAATGAAATAAAAAGCTCAAAACTGTCCTGAAGACATCCGAAGCTTTCGACTGTTGTCTTCCTAAAGCTTTATCGGATATCTTCAAGGACAGTTTTGAGCTTTTTTATTTTTCATTTTATTTTCAAGTCGAAGTTTTATTCGTATTAAAGGACTACATTTTAATTGGAACACTTGTGGATTTCGTTGATTGGCCATCCTTGGGTGGATTTTCTGTCTTTTTCTGCCAATATTGACTTTTTGTGACAAGACCACCTTTAGCGTTTGGGAGTTATTTATCTGTAGTATCTGTCAGGTTTTCTGGGAGCAGGAGGCAGGGAATCAGGGGCCAAACTAGATTCCGAGAAAGCATCATCAACAATGTCTAGTACAGGAGGAATAGCTAAAGGCCTATGCTGAGGTAGGAGAAGGAAATCCCTAAGCTTCTTTTTTGAATCAGAAAAATCTTGGCTTTCCCAGTGGAAATGCTCCCTAAGAGTATGTAAGTTTTCCCCGAAAAGAAAAATCCTCAGGAGGGGAAGCAGAGGAAATACAGTCCTCTGCATCAGAATCCTCATAAGTAGGTAAGGGCAAATCCAGGTCATCAGAAGAGGCAGAAAAACAGGACTGTGATCAGAAGATTCATAATCAACTTCAGTCCTAGGCCTCTTAGAAAGGCGGGGGGGGTTGGCTGATTAGAGTTATTAGATCTTTAGCCATTCTTATCATTTCTTTAGGCCTAGAGGCCTGAGAATGTGGCCTGGGTGTCGGTTTTTTAGAAATGGATTGAGATTTAGGCCTAAGTAAAGAAGGAGGCGTCGGTTTAATATGCAAGTCCGTAGGTTTGAATACACCCTCAGAAGCCGGTGCCTTCACAGTGGCTCTGGACCCATCCAAGGTAGAGACATCCGCAGGTTGCATAGTTGAAGCATCTCGCGGCATACCGGACTCTGAATGGGTCTCAGTAGAGGCCTGCGAATCAGAAGTAGTGGGTATCAGGGGCTAAGAAAGCGCCTCACTGAGCACCGGCAAACTGGCGACTGGCTTAGGAGAAGCATCGTTGGCAGTTTTGGACCTCGGCGGCCTGTCTTTATCTTTGTGTTTTTTTCAAAATCCCGGTAGTCGGATGGCTAACCGATGACATTTCTGGATAATTAAACAGAGAACCGAAATATTTAGATATACCGACGACGGATAGTGCGCTGATTAAATAAAGCACAAAACTGACAGCAAGGTATGTCGTGGTCAGGGCCTAGGCAAGGAATACAGTACGAATGAAAATCTTTAGGAGGTATTTGCTTTCCACAAGTAATGCAATTATTAACTTTTACTGACATCGGTAAAGAGCAAGAAAACATTTCCCAACGGGGTACTTAGCTTTAGTTAAAGACTTCGGTTCTGAAACTCGAAAATGAAAATTTCAGGAGTCGGACGACCGGCACTTGCAAACTGCTTCTGCTTCGGGCACCACACGGCAAGAAAGACAGATGTAATGGCATTGGCTGCATGTTTTATACCCCTGACAACCTGACGTCATGGAAGAAGGGACAGCAACCGATACAGGCCACAAGATGTTGTTAATCAGGCCGACTGAGGGCAACCTGCAAGCAGATAACCCAAATGTAATGACTGCAACAGTGAAACACGAAGAACATCTGTCTATTTAAAATATTTTACATGCTGTATTGTTGTTTACTCATAGCACGGACAGTAAATTGGGAGAAAAAGGACAGAGAAGTTGAGCATTTAATAACAGAATCCCATTGTTATCCTTTAAGACAATCAAAATCATCAATTTTAATCTTTCTTGCCTTTAGAAACAGTAACACCACTTGGCAATAGCCCTTTCAATGTCAACTTGTGTTTTCCTTCCTGTAGAGTCCTAGAACCACAATTTTACAGACATCACAGTTATCATTCAAATATACCACCCCAGACACATCACAAAGTACAAGTATCCTGTGGGGGAAATTTTGTTTACACACTTTGAACATTTACAAAAACCTGTCAACATACTCCTGTCCTTCTCTAAACAAGTACAAAATTAATTCAGACAGCAAATGGCCAAGAACAGCAAGGTAAACTATAACTCCAACAGATACTACTCACTAAGCAAAAAAAAAAAGCACACAGGCAACAAGACAATCTGAAAGGGAAACCAAATGAATGAGCTGTAGAAAGCACAACTCCAAGGCTGACAATAAAAAATGTAAATTTAATGAAGTAAGCACACACTTTCGGAGAACTCAATGGCGCTCCTTCCTCAGACAAAAAAGTTTTACATCTCTGAATAACAACCACATTTTTATACAATCAATTATGCTAATTAAGTGTGTGCAAACTAACAAATCACATAGACCCATAAGGGGGTGTGTTCCTATTACTAGCACCAGCAAAGTACTTTCGTCCTAAAAGGTGCAAGTATAACAAACTAAAATCCTACTGCACCATAATTAAAAACCAACACAAAAAAGATTATTATAATCTTAAATAATCGTCGATCCAATTAACTTCTCATTAAACCTATAAGCTTAAAACCATAAAAACGATAAAAACGATGAAAACGTATGTTCAACCTACCCATATTATCTTTTTAAAGACAAATTCTTTAAGATACAACTGATAGACACATGGTCATTCAGACCTGGGTACACATAGGCTGTGCGAATCTGCCAGAAAAGTTCACAGATTTCCAAAAGATTTTGCCAAGGACCACCTCTAAAGTCACAATCAACTTTATTCACAACTGTAAACTTGAAAAAATGATTAGGGCAATAACCAATATGTCTAGCAAGGGCGTTGTTATGATCGCCTCTAGCTATGGCATATATGTGCTCATAGATGCGCTGCTTGATTTTCCTTTCAGTTTTACCGATATAAAATGCGTTGCATCTTTGACAGCTAGCCGCATAAACAACGCCCCTGTTCTCACAATTAAATTTGCCATTAATTTTATAGACCTGGTCTCTCAGCCTAATCTTAGCATCTATCCACACATGTTTACACTGCTTGCATGACCCACACTTTGTCATGCCTACCTTGTGCACTCTCATAATTTTTGGTTTAATCTCTAACAATGATTTCAAATTTTGCCCTCTCCTAAAGGTAACTTTAGGGCTGTCACCAAACTTAAGTAAATAAGGGTCTTCAATAAGCAAGGACCAATTCTTATTTAGCACTTTGGAAATAGCCAAATGGTCTAAACTAAAGGTACACAAAAATCTAGTAGCAAAAGGGTCTGTTTGGTTCTTAAGTGAAACACTGTTCTCTATGTTGTCACCATGTGAGGCATGTCTAACCATAGACAAAATTGGTTTATAAAAACCTAAACTCCTTTTATTGGTGACTTCTGATTTTATGTCAAGAACAAGGCCTGAAAGATACCCTCTATTAATAAACATGCCAGTTAAACGTTCACATTGAACTAAAAAATCTTGGTGATCTGAAACCATCCTAGCGGCCCTAACCATCTGCCCTTTTACGACCGCTCTTTTCTGATGTTTGGGATGGCTGCTAGTGTAGTAAAGGAACACATTAGAATAAGTGGGTTTCCTGTAAATCTCACCCCTAAGGCTTTGATTTACATAATCCTTAGTCAACAAAATGTCTAGGAAACTAATACGATGTTCCTGTAGATTGTACGTAAATTCTAAAAAACTGGTCATGTTAGAAATCCTTTCTATAAAGGAAGGGACCAAAGAGGGATCCGCCTTCCACAATATGAACATGTCGTCCTGGTACCTAGTGTACCAGGCGACACAATTATTGAATACAATGTCAGAAAAAAGGAATGTCTTTTTCCAGTATGCCAACACACAGTTGGCAAAACTGCCCCCACATGGTGAACCCACTTTTGTCTTGCATTAAAATATTTAAGTTAAGTTTCCTCACGAACAATTTCAAATCTACAATAGTTTTGACAACATCAAAGTGAGAGCCAGGCACAAAAGATAGACCCTTTGAAAAGAAGTCCACCATATCTTCACTGATGTCAAAACTAGTGTAGTTGTAGATTTTGAAATCTCTTCTTGAGTCAACCATAATCACTGGGTCTTGTTGTGTGCTGGCTATCTCCTCCTCGGGTTTCTCCTGCTCCTGGAGTTGCCAAAATTGTTCCTCACCCGCGTGTTCGTCTGCTTGGGTTTGTTGTTCCTGGAAACCCCCCCGGGGCAGGTTGTTCTGACTACTTGCACTTGAAGAGGATGGCAGCTGTTGCTCACTAGTGGCCGTGCCATGACCATTGTTGTTAGAATTGTCAATCAGGAGTGAGATTTACAGGAAACCCACTTATTCTAATGCATTCCTTTACTACACTAGCAGCCATCCCAAACATCAGAAAAGAGCGGTCGTAAAAGGGCAGATGGTTAGGGCCGCTAGGATGGTTTCAGATCACGAAGATTTTTTAGTTGAATGTGAGCGTTTAACTGGCATGTTTATTAATAGAGGATGTCCTTCAAGGATGCATCTGCAGTCATAACAAATGGGTTGTCCTGTCGTCAGGCAGCCCTTCGGTCGGCCGGATTCCAAAGTCTGGGTCTGGCCTCGGCTGGTGTCGCACTTCACCCGACGTCATCTCTGCTGGTCTTCGGGTATAAAGGCATCAGCCGACGCCATTTTCCTCAGTCTTTCTTGCCGCGTGGCGCCCGAAGCAGAAGCTGTTCGCAAGTGCCGGTCGGTCAGATCCAGAGATTACTACTACCGAATACTACTTCGAAGACTTCTAAAAAGCTAAGTACCCCATTGGGGACTCTTTCTTGCCTCAGCCGATGTCAGAAAAAGTAAATAACTGTTTAACTTGTGGGAAACAAATACCTCATAAAGATTTCCACTCTTACTGCTTACCTTGTTTAGGCCCAGACCACGACGTAGCAGCCTGTTTAGCCTGTGCTTCCTTCAACCGACGAACGCTTAGGCGTCGGTCGGAGTTTGCTGAACAGTTTTTCGGCTCAGATTTTGCGTACATTATGCCGTCGGATCCTCCGACTTCTCAAATTGTTAAAAAACGCAAAGAAAAAGACCGACACTCGCGGTCCGCGGTTTCGGCCGAAACCACGGTTAAGCAAACCGCGAGTGTCTCGGTTTCAGCCGAAACCGAGCAAACGGGTCAATCTTCAGCCGAATCCATCACTACTACCGAGGCTCCTGCTACCCTAGTTGAATCGGCCTCTGAAGTTTTGCCTACTAATGTGGTTCCTATAGAATTATCAGACACTATCCCTTTGGATGTCTCTACCCCAGCACGTGGTGCTGCTAGGCCTCCTGCAGCCATGTCTATTAAGGCTTTGCCAGGGCTAAAGCAGCCAAAACTGCTAAATCAGTGCCTGTTAAGCCCCCCTCACACAGGCTCAGTTCCAGTTCTCAAATGCTTACTCTGGCAGAGGATCTCATCTCTTTAATAAGGGGATCCCAATCTCACCCAGACAGGGCATCGCAGCCTCCAGAAAAGAGACCTAGAGCAGAGCCCCCAGAGCCAGTGTCCTCAGATGATTCTTCTGATGATTCAAACATTACAGACCATCCAGAGGCTCCCTTTTCTACTTATGAAGATTCCGATGCTGAAGAATCTATTCCATCTGCCTCTCCACCAGAGGAATTTTCCTTTGGGGAAACCTTACATGCCATGAGAGAGCAATTCCAATGGCAGGGACAAGATTTCTCAGATTCAAGAAAAAGGCTTAGGACCTTTCTACACTTACCGCAACATAGGCCCTTAGCTATACCTCCAGTTCTGCCTGTTGTGGATGATGCATTTAATGATGTTTGCACTGCTCCTGATACTTTACCTCCAGCCCCCGCCAAACCAGATAGGTTTTACAGGGTACCGGACACTCATCACCACCTATACAAGGCCCCACTTGCAGATCCTGAGACTATCTCCCAGGGGCCTAAGGCAGTAGCTTCGACCTCAGCAAAAAAACCCCTCTCCCTTCTGAAAGGGAATCCAGGTCCTTAAAGAGATGGGGTAAAAAAGTTTACACCTCTGCTACTCTTTCAGCTAGAGCTTTGAACTGTCAGTTTCATATGATCCAATACCAAGAGTTTATGCTTGATCAGTTAACTAAGAAACTGTCCTCTGATGACTCCTTAGATAAGAAATATGTTTTAGAAATGGTGAATAACATTCAGCAGGTTAGTAACCATTCTTTAAAATGTGGCTATGATGCACTGGAGGCTTCATTTAGATCAGCCATGACTGGCACAGTTATAAGAAGGCATGCATGGTTGAAAGAACAGGTCTTGCCGGATCATGTTAAAGCAAAGCTGTTAGATGCTCCTATGGATAAGGCCAGTCTATTTGGTTCTCCTGCTCAGCAAGTAATGAAGAAAATGGAAGAGAAGGCAAAATCTGTACAAACAGTTAAAGATTTCTTACAGGTTCAGCCCCCAAGGTTTAGCAGGAACTGGCCTTCCAAAAATTGGTCCTTTCCAGACTCCTCTAAATCTCAGAGAGGCAGGAATAGACGTTCCAGAGGAGGTGCCTACAGAGGACGCCAGTGGCAAGGCAATAACCAGCGAGGCACAGACACAACCACTGCCACTGCAACAGGACAATCACAGTGACTTGGCTCTGACACCGCCTACCAGGGAACAAATAGCAGCACCCTTAGGCGGAAAGTTAGCCTTATTTTCAAAAAATTGGCACTATATCACAAAAGACAAGTGGATTTTGCAGACCATAGACCAAGGCTACAGGTTTCACTTCCACACCTTACCAGTAAAAAGAGGAATGCCAAACCTACCTCCAAATCAGAAAACAGAAGCTCAACAGATAGCTCAATTAACAAAGATGAGAGCTGTGGAAAGAGTACCACCAACAGAACAGGGCAAAGGATTCTACTCCAGACTCTTCCTAGTACCAAGAAAAGACAAAAGTTGGAGACCTATTCCCGACCTGTCCGCCTTAAACACATTCATCATTGTCCCAAAATTCAAAATGCTGACCCTACAGCAACTTCTTCCCATGCTGGGCAAGGAGTGTTGGCTGGTAACTCTAAATCTCAAGGAGGCATACCTGCACGTCCCCATACGACCAAATTGCAGAAGATACCTCAGATTTCTTGCAGGATCAGAGCATTATCAATTCTCAGCATTGCCCTTTGGCTTATCTACTGAGCCCAGAGTATTCACAAAATGCCTGGCATCAGTAATCGCTCATTGCAGGCTACAGGGAATCCAAATTTATCCATACCTGGACGACTGCCTGATACAAGCGGACAACAAAAGCAAACTGACAAACGACTTACAAAGAGTCATTTGCTTACTACAAGCCCTGGGATACACAGTCAATTTAAAAAAGTCAAGACTAATACCATCCCAAACAAAAACATTCTTGGGTGCAGAATTGGACACAGTAAAACAAATGGCATTCCTAACTGCAGAAAAACAAGAACAACTCCCTCATTACTTCTTGGCATTAACAAAGCAGAACAAACTAACAGCAAGGAAAGTACTGCAGGCCTTGGGCTTCATGGCATCATGCATAATCCTGGTCCCCCATGCCAGATTGCATATGAGAAAACTACAGTGGTACCTAAAGAATTTATGTTCTCAACACAGGCACAGCTTAGAAACCGAAATACCACTAATCCCATGCCTGAAACAAGAGTTCCTATGGTGGGCTCAAGCATGCCAGTCAAACCCAGGCTTGCCCTTCCACAACTTTCAAGCAAGCAAGCCAAACCATCACAACGGACGCCTCAGACCTAGGTTGGGGGGCCCACATGCTGGACAAATGCATACAAGGATTATGGACCCCAGATAAACTGCGCCTGCACATAAATCAAAAAGAAATGCTGGCAGTAAAACTAGCAATCCAAAATTTCAGACCATTCCTCAAAGAAGGCCATTTGATAAGGACAGACAACACCACAGTCATGTGGTACATCAACAAACAGGGAGGCACTCATTCATACCCCCTATGCCGAATGACTCTGGACCTATGGAATATGGCTCTGAGCTACAACATTCAGTTACAGGCAATATTTGTGCCAGGAAAAGAAAACATCCTAGCAGACATGTTAAGCAGAACTACCTCGGATGCTCACGAATGGATGCTACACCCGGACATCTTCAAGGCCATCACACAGAAATGGGGAATGCCACAAATAGACCTATTCGCATCCCCACTCAATCACCAGCTCAAGAAATTCTGCACAAGGACATACCACCCACTTGGCATGGAAGGTGGACTCTCTATCCTTCAGTTGGAAAGGCCTGACAGCATATGCATTCCCACCTCTTCCTTTGATGCACAAGATACTACTGAAAATCAAAGAGGAGCGTCCAAGGATAATTCTGATAGCTCCAAATTGGCCAAGACAACACTGATATCCATTGCTGAGGAGCATGCCACGGGGGAGAACGTGGACACTATCCCTGATGCCTTTGATGTTAACTCAGAACGATTACAACATCATACATCCAAATCTAAAAACTCTGCAACTAACTGCCTGGAACATTACATAACAGCAACTAACCCAGATTTATCCCAAAGGGTTAAAGACATTATCCTGGAGGCCCGCAGACCTTCTACAAGAAGGAACTATGCAGGAAAATGGAAAAGGTTTGTCATTTGGAGCACTGAAAGAGGAAAAGATGTGTCAAAGATAGATATTGCCAACATCCTGGAGTATTTGGCAGAGCTTCTCCATACAGGCCTGTCCTATTCCTCCATCAAGATACATGCATCAGCCATTTCTGCAGAATACAGCTTCGATCCCCCTGTCTTCTCACATCCTCTACTCAGGCAGTTCCTCAGAGGAATCAAGAATGTAAAACCTCCTAGGAAACCACCATTACCAGCATGGGACTTGAACTTTGTGCTAGAAAAATTGACACTCCCTCCATTCGAACCAGCAGCAACAGCAGATCTTCAACACCTATCCTGGAAAACTGCTTTCCTACTGGCAATTACTTCAGCAAGAAGGGTTTCGGAACTACAGGCCTTAATGGCAGTACAACCCTTCCTAATCTTCCATCCAGATAGAGTATCCATGAGGACTAATCCTACATTTATGCCTGAAGTGGTATCCAGAGTGTCTCTAAACCAGGCAATCCACCTACCTACCTTCTTTCCCAATCCACAGAACAGGGGGGAAAGACTGCTGCATACCTTGGATGTACATAGACAGCTGCGCTACTACCTGGACAGAACCAAGGGCAATAGAAAAACTGACCAGCTTCTAGTGGCCTATGCAACAGGAAGGGAAGGAAAAGCAATTTCCAAACAGACAATTTCCAAGTGGATAGGAAATTGCATTAGATTCTGTTACTACTACCATGGAAAACCAATTCCACAGAACATAAGACCTCACTCTACAAGGGCTACAGCCACTACCACAGCTTTCTTACGAGGAGTGGCAACCAAGGACATTATTGAGGCGGCTACTTGGACCTCCGTGCATACATTTGCCAAGCATTATAACTTACCTCTATACTCTAGATCCCGAGCAGGGTTTGCCACTGCTGTATTGCAAGGGATCCTAACTACACCATAATTCTTCTTCCTCCTCCCTAGTTTGGCTATGGTATTCTACCCATTTGTTATGACTGCAGATGCATCCTTGAAGGACATAGTACAGTTTTGTACCTACCATAAATGTAGATGTCCGAACAGGATAGCATCTGCAGTCAGGATTACCCACCCTCCTTCCCCTCTGTGGTATTCCTAGGGTATTTACCCTCCTAATAGCTAGCTGCGGATCTCTTATGGTGTATTTGTTTGTATATATGTACATACATGCTTATTTTTTGTGTTTGCCTATTTTTTTTGGAAACATTGGCATTTACCCAAAATTTAGTTTTCCAAGAGGGCAACTGGCATCTGGGGCAAGAAACACTGAGGAAAATGGCGTCGGCTGATGCCTTTATACCCGAAGACCAGCAGAGATGACGTCGGGTGAAGTGCGTCACCAGCCGAGGCCAGACCCAGACTTTGGAATCCGGCCGACCGAAGGGCTGCCTGACGACAGGACAACCCATTTTGTTATGACTGCAGATGCTATCCTGTTCGGACATCTACATTTATGGTAGGTACAAAACTGTACTGTATCCTTCAGGCCTTGTTCTTGACATAAAATCAGAAATCACCAATAAAAGGAGTTTAGGTTTTTATAAACCAATTTTGTCTATGGTTAGACATGCCTCACATGGTGACAACATAGAGAACAGTGTTTCACTTAAGAATCAAACAGCCCCTTTTGCTACTAGATTTTTGTGTACCTTTAGTTTAGACCATTTGGCTATTTCCAAAGTGCTAAATAAGAATTGGTCCTTGCTTATTGAAGACCCTTATTTACTTAAGTTTGGTGACAGCCCTAAAGTTACCTTTAGGAGAGGGCAAAATCTGAAATCATTGTTAGAGGTTAAACCAAAAATGAGAGTTCACAAGGGTAGGCATGACAAAGTGTGTGTCATGCAAGCAGTGTAAACATGTGTGGATAGATGCTAAGATTAGGCTGAGAGACCAGGTCTATAAAATTAATGGCAAATTTAATTGTGAGACCAGGGGCATTGTTTATGCGGCTAGCTGTCAAAGATGCAACGCATTTTATATCGGTAAAACTGAAAGGAAAATCAAGCAGCGCATCTATGAGCACATATATGCCATAGCTAGAGGCGATCATAACGCCCTTGCTAGACATATTGGTTATTGCCCTGATCATTTTTTCAAGTTTACAGTTGTGAATAAAGTTGATTGTGACTTTAGAGGTGGTCCTTGGAAAAATCTTTTGGAAATCTGTGAACTTTTCTGGCAGATTCGCACAGCCGCCTATGTGTACCCAGGTCTGAATGACCATGTGTCTATCAGTTGTATCTTAAAGAATTTGTCTTTAAAAAGATAATATGGGTAGGTTGAACATACGTTTTCATCGATTTTATCGTTTTTATGGTTTTAAGCTTATAGGTTTAATGAGAAGTTAATTGGATCGACGATTATTTAAGATTATAATAATCTTTTTTGTGTTGGTTTTTAATTATGGTGCAGTAGGATTTTAGTTTGTTATACTTGCACCTTTTAGGACGAAAGTACTTTGTTTGCTGGTGCTAGTAATAGGAACACACCCCCTTATGGGTCTATGTGATTTGTTAGTTTGATCACACTTAATTAGCATAATTGATTGTATAAAAATGTGGTTGTTATTCAGAGATGTAAAACTTTTTTGTCTGAGGAAGGAGCGCCATTGAGTTCTCCGAAAGCGTGTGCTTACTTCATTAAATTTACATTTTTTATTGCCAGCCTTGGACTTGTGCTTTCTACAGCTCATTCGTTTGGTTTACCTGGTTTGTCATTTGTTTAGTGCTTTTTGGTTTACAATCTGAAAGGGACAAAGAGGAAAGGAAAAATAGAACTAATACCATGCAGTGGTCTGGGATTAACAATCACTTGTTCCTTGCATGCTTTCTCAAACTGAAGGCACTAGAAAGATACATATTTTAAAAAGTAGTGAATGTGATACAACTGTTTCATTTAAAAATGTTTACAATAATTTTGTAATAATTATTGTATTTATTAATATGCATTTTTAATTATTTTGTTGTTATAATGTGGGTAAGTCATCCTGATTGGTTGATCGCTGTAAGGTGGTGTTGTTTAAGTACGGACTCCCTGGTTATTTTATCTTGATAAAGTCTCTGAATGGTCAGAAACGAAAGCACTCGGAACTTGTTTATTTTAGAATTACAAATAGCTTTTATTTATTAAAGCACACTTCCCGTTCATTTTGTGTGTTTCCTGCTTCCAGAAGCTTATTTTACGTTTAATGAAAGAAAAAATAGCTCAACTCTATATTTGCTGTCCACTTGAGAGAAAATTTGAAAAAAGACATTCTAACAGTACCAGCAATGCTGAAGCAAATAAGCAACCAAAACCCTTGAAAATCAGCTTGGAAACACCTTTCAATGCTTGATGGAATACACGAGATCTGGAGAGGTATGGTGCATTATGTAAGTTACAGGATGAGTTTTAAAGTCTAGGAGAGTTCCTAAAGATGCAGAGTGACCCGTTACCTGCAGCAATCCAGTCTTGAGTCTTAAGTGAGCAGAGGGGATCATGTAAGAAACCTCCTTATAGCCAGGTGTCAACAAAATAAAGCAGTGACTAAATTAAACAGTCAATTCCCATTCTGAAGATACCTTAGCCGGCATACAGCATGTATTTTATGTATTACCTATTTAACAGCTGTCATTTGCAGACAAGTGATTAAGTAACTTAACTGTTTAATGTAAAGCACTACAAATATCAATGCAAAGCAAATGCAACTATTTTCATATACAACCTATGAAAACACAAAGACGTGCCAGCAAAAAAAAGAAGTTATGTCTTACCATAACGTTCCATCTGTATTGTTGATCCTCGTTCAGTCATTACGCATGGGTATCGGTTCCGACCTTGGAACCGAGCCGGCCATTTTCCAAGCTCGCGTCAGCTTCAAACTCTCGAGCTAAACTCTTAACCATAATCCCCCTCTCCCTGTTACCACAGATTGAGTTTGCAAGTCAAAGAAGGTAGAGGCTACCTCTGGTCAAATAACCTAAGAGAACGGGATGGTGAGATCCACCAGAAACACAGGAGGGGGAAGGAGGGAGAGTCATAATGACTGAACGACGATCAACAATACAGATGGAACATTATGGTAAGACATAACTTCTTTATCTGATATTGTTAAGCCTCGTTCATTCCTTACGCATGGGACAGAGTCCCCAGCTACCTCTATTCCTGGGAGGCTCTCATGGAAGGACATTCCTGAGCACCATAGAACTGAAAGATGCACTTCGCCTGGAGGCCAAATCCAATTTGTAATGATTGATGAAGGTATGAGGCGTAGCGCCCAAGTTGCAGCTGCACAGATGTCATGTAAAGAAGCTCTGGCATGGAAGGCAGCAGAAGTTGCTACCGACCTTGTTGAATGTGCTTTCATGGTAGTAGGCAACGAGATATTGCATTGTGTATAAATGAAGGTCACACAGACTTTCAACCATCTAGCTAATGTGACCTTAGCAACAGCAGATCCTAATCTAGGTCCAGAAAAAGCCAAAAATAACTGGTCAGATTTATGAAAGGACCTAGTCCTGTTTAAGTAAAAACGGATTTGCCTGTGGATATCTAGGGTATGTAGGCAATACTCTCCTCTGTTTGAATGAATGGGAAAGAAAACTGGCAATTCAATGGCTTGATTAATGAACATTTCAGAGATCACTTTTGGCAGAAATGATGAATTAGTTCTCAGAGACACACTCTCTCTATGAAAAATCAAGTATGGACTCTTGATACATAAAGCTTGAAGCTCAGAAATACGTCTGGCAGAAGTAATGGCGACCAAAAACAAGGTTTTCCATGACAAATGCTTGAGGCCGCAAGAAGAGGCTGGTTCGAAAGGTGGCATTGTCAGAGCTTGTAGAACTAATGATAAATCCCATGGTTGAATAGGTTCTCTAAAAGGTGGCTTCAGATGATTCACACCTTTTATGAAGGTCGTGCACAATTTGTGGGACATGAGAGGAATCTTGGACACCCTCATGAAAATTAGAAATTGCAGCCAAATGAACTCTAATGGTAGAGGCCGATAGACCCGATTGGAAAAGGTCGGCCAGATAGTCTAATATTATCGACACTGGTGCTGAGAAGGGATCTACTTGTTTATCTTTTAGCCAACAGGTAAACCTTTTCCACTTGCTCAGATAAGTAATTCTAGTGGAAGACTTATGAGATGCAATGAGAATGTCACGTACTGGTACAGAAAGATAAAGGGAATTGGAGTAGCTAAGCCGTGAGCTTCAGGCTGTTCAAGATGGGATGAATCAGGTTCTGTGGATGTGAGATCAACTTCAGGGTTGGATGGAGAATCCATGGTTGATCTAGTAGGTGAGGCCAAAGGAAGGGGAACCAAATCTGTCAAGGCCAATATGGTGGTATGAGGATCACCTTGCTCTTCAACCGATGGGCTTTCTTCAGAAACTGGGGAAAGGGTGGGAACGCATAAAGAAGACCCGAGGGCCAATCGTGGACTAGAGCGTCCCTGGGTGACTGTCCTGGAGGGGGAATCAGGGCAAAGTAGTTGCTGCATTTGTCATCCACCAATTTAAATCCTGTTTGCACCTGTGGGTTACTCGAATCTTGGCTGAAAAAGGATGCTGAAAAGGATACCATTGGGTGAGCAGCAGCCATTGTAGAAGCCTCATGTGAAACCTGGCCAGGGGGGCAATGGTGATGGAGGCTGCCATGGAATCCAACAGCTGTAGAACCGAATCTCCCTTGAAAGGATTGGAATCAGTTGTTGCTTTATCCTTAAAATTCTGTGCTCTGGAATAGCAGCTCTGCAGTTCTTTGTGTCCAGGATAACCCCTATGAATTCTGTCGACTGAGATGGGGTGAGATTGGATTTTTGCCAGTTTATGGCTATACCTAGCCTTTGAACAGCGAGGAGAGAGTATGTCAGGGCTTCTTCCAGTAGATGTCTGGTGGGGGCAGAAATGAGCCAGTCATCTAGATATGGAAACACCTGGAATCCTTGAAGTCGCAAGTGAGCTGTGACAACTG
Source organism: Protopterus annectens (assembly GCF_019279795.1). Classification (NCBI taxonomy): domain Eukaryota; kingdom Metazoa; phylum Chordata; order Ceratodontiformes; family Protopteridae; genus Protopterus; species Protopterus annectens. The sequence continues at coordinate 520,756,579 of NC_056725.1, read as the reverse complement.
CCATGCACTTTGTGAACACTCAGTACTCTGAACTGGTAGTGACTGGCTCCCGCACGGAAGCACAGAAATAGTCTTGATGGCCTGTCCACTTTTTATGTGGTAGTACGCATCTTGAAGATCTATCGAGCACATCCAATCGTCTTTTTCCAAAAGCGGGAGGATAGACTGTATTGTGACCATCCGGAATTTCTGTACTCTCACAAACTTGTTCAATACACTGAGATCCAAAATTGGTCTCCAGTCCCCGGTTTTCTTTGGCACCAAAAATAGTCAAGTAGAATCCGGATCCTATCTGGTCTGGAGGGACTATTTGGACGACTCTCTTTCTTAGCAGCTTATCTATCTCTAGTGCTGTTTCTTCCCTTTGACTGGGTGGAACGTCGGGAAGGTTTTTTGAAGGGACAGGACAAAGATCGAAGGGGATATGATAAACTTTGGTTATAATCCTTTGTACCCAAGAATCGGTGGTGATGGTTAGCCAGGCAGAATGGTACAAGGAGAAACGTCCCCCGACCACCTCCAGAGGAAAGGAGTTGGGCCGCTCTTCAGGAGTGCTGGTAGGACTGGCCAGGGAAAGATTCCCTGGAACCCTGGTTACGCAGACCCCCTCTGCCCCGAAAAGGGCGTCTTCCCTGCGAGTTTCTCCCTCTGCCTCTAGGGGAGAACTCGGCCTGTGTGTCATGGAAAGGACCCTGAGATTTCTTGAACCATATCTTCCCACACTTTGGGAGAAAGCACATTGAGGGGAAGAATAATGGACACCTATGGCAGAAAGGGTCTTACCGTCCTGTTCACATCTGGCCAGTGTGCTTTTAACTTTGGGTCCAAACAACAAGGAGGCCTCAATGGGAGCGCTAAGAAAGGAAGCCTTAAAGGGTTCCGCGAAATTGCACAAGCGCATCCAGGCATGTCGTCTCAAGACCGCAGCTGAACCCGCTGCTCTAGCTGCTCCTTCTGATGCGTGAGATAACAGTCGCATACAGGAGTTAGATATTGATTCAATGGTGGCCAGATGAGAGGCCACTTTGTCACGGACCTCATCAGACACGGCACCAGCCAAGGTTTCAGAGAGCTCAGAAATCAGATCCCTTTGAAGCCTGGTAAAGTGTGCCATATAATTCAGGGACCTGATCGTAAAGGTCACTGATGCTAAGGTGCGCTTCCCTATCCTGTCCAGGGCCCGGGACTCTTGGTTAGGTGGATGGACAGTCTGGTTTTCTTCTTCTGCCAGATCCTTTTTTGTTGCGGCCGCCACCACCAAAGCATCCACAGGAACACCTTTTGACCAATGGGGATCCGTAGCAGGAGGGGACAAAATCTTATCTGGCCTCCGGGGAATAGCTTCGATGGTATCAGGAGCCTTCCAAGCACGCTGCACGATAAGCCGGATATGTTCATCAGCAGGTGAAGTAACCCAGGAGGTAGGGGGCCAGGCGCGCAAGGCCTGCAGGAACACAGATTCCTCAGAGGTCAGATTAGAGGACTGCCAGTCACCTCTCTGTTTCAGGATTTCGAGGATATCACCAAAGGATACCTCAGAGGTTGACCGAGGGGATCCTTCTCCCTCATCAAAATCTGTCTCTTCAGTGAGGGACTCCTCTGTGGTGTCCATGTGCTTCCTCTTACACTAACTTTTCCGTTGGACTTCCTCAGCGGGAGAAGCTGGAGAAGACAGCGGAAAAGGGGTTTCCTGTGGGAATATGTCCTGAGGACCTTGCACTCGGTGTCCACTCGGTGCGACTTGTGAGACCAGTGAACCAGAGGGGGGCGGAGGGATAGACAGTCCAGTATCGCCAACAGCAGCGAAAGCCTTCTCCATCAGCTGGAAGGCTGGTCTACCTGAAGAGAAGTGAATGTCTAGGACAGGCGTCACCCCTCCCCTAAGTGGCTCAGCCTGCCGACCCGGAGCCCTGGATGGCTGTGGAGCAGCAAACTATGTGTGTCACAACTGACATCCTGGGTTGTAGCAAAACTTTCCTGCCACGAAGGCAACTGCGGTTCCTTAGTGAGATCCATAAAAAGGAACCGCAGAAGGGGAAGACTGTGCTATATCCATGGACTTCAAAGGCAATGAAGGAGGAGAATAAGAAGGGGTCTTTGGAGACGGGTGATCACCTCCCAAGGAAGGATAGTTCCTGAGGGGTGGGATACCTCTGGCCAAGAGCACCTGATCCACAAGATGCAACACATCGTGTTCGGAAAGGCTTCTAGTGGACCTCATGGAGACTGAGGGAGAAACAGGCCTGTCCACAAAAGAGGCAAACTCGGTGCCCATCTCACCAGTCCGCACCGAGAACAATGGTGCCGAGAGAGACTGGACTATGGGTGTCTGCACCGAAGAAGTCAGTCATCGGTGCCAAGGTCATGGTCTGCACTGACACAGGGATTGGTGCCAAAGCTGGAACCGACAAAACTGGAGTCAACAATAAAGGCGTTGGTTCCGAGTACGATGTCGGAGCCGACGTGGTCAAGGTCTGCGCCAACTGAATGGTCAGTGCCGATACAGTGGTAATCGTCTGAACCAAGGAGCCCCTTGGTGCTGATATAGTGAAGGCTGCAGGAGAAGACGGAGCAGAGATCACTAATGGAGCCGAAGGCCTCGGTGCCAAAGGTCTAGGCACCAAAAGCACTGGGGCTGACTGAGTTTAACCTTTTTAGGTTTTGGTTGGCGAGAGTCCCCAGCCAGGGACGAAGCAAAGATTTAGCCTTGGTAGGAACATCCAAGACCTTCTTATGGTCTCTAGGAGGGGTTGAGGCCTCCGGCCCAGAAATAGCCTCTGAAAAGGGAGATTTAAGAAGTCCTTTCAGCAACAGCTTGTTTTTCCTTTCCAACAAAGTTCTATTTGAAAAGTTTTCACAGATAGTACAGGGCGGGTCAACAGACAAGTGGGATGCCCCCAAACAATAAACGCACAAAGAGTGTGCATCAGAAGTAGGTAGTTTGTGTCCACAATCAGAACACAGTTTAAATCCCGGACTACCTTTCTTATCTGCCACGATAGCAAATTAAATAGCAGAAAGGGATACTAGCAATGGTACAAAAGAATACCCGAAGGTATGAGAAAAAAGGGAAGGATTACCAATGATGGTAAGGGGAGAATACCTCACGGTAAAAAGGTAGAGAAAAGAGAAAAAAAACCTGAAGAAAATATGGTCGCTAGATGTGATAGGGTAAGAGACCCTGAAATAGAATTTTCTATGAATGACTATAAAACAACAAATAACTGTACTTAGCTCAAGAGAAGCAGCTTGAAACGACCGAATGGCAATGCAGCAAATGAAATATGAGGTAACAGGGAGAGGGGGATTAAGTTTAGCTCGAGAGTTTGAAGCGGACGCGAGCTTGGAAAATGGCCGGCTCGGTTCCGAGGTTAGAGCCGATACCCATGCGTAAGGAATGAACGAGGATTAACAATATTGGATGAAACAATACAATTTTAGAGAAAAAGGAAAAAAGTGACGGAAGTTCAGGAAACTCAGATGCAAGTAAGCCAATCTCAAGATACAGTAACAAACAGCCTAATGGTCTGATTTTTGAGATAATTCTTAATGGCAGAGCTGTGAGTTTCCTATTAATACTACCATGTATTAACGAAGTCATGAAGTTGCTGTGATGGGATACCAAGGTTGCTGCTGCTGGGTAGGAAAATCACTATGAAAGAAGCACACTCAGCTAGATAACAGGCATATGCAAGATGAAGACCTTCTGGGTTCTGAAATATGGAAGTATGACATAAAATGCAGTTCTAAGTAAGGTGACAATCACTGGAAGCAAATCCAACAGCCCGTGTAATATAATGGGAATTTTGAGAGAGAAACAATAAAATGCAATGCTGGAGCTCAAGATAAGTAAAATGGTCCTATATTTTACTGGATCGACCAGTATAAATGACAATTGCTTATTAAGCAAGCACAGAAAAGAGCTATGTTGTCCAGGATTTTCTTATATATCACTCACCCACCACATGTACACCTAGGAAAACAAAGAGTTGCCAGTCAGACTACCACATGTCTTTGGCAGATGGAAGGAAAAGTACACTTGTGTACACTTACCATAAATGTAGACGTTCGAGTGTATTCACTGTTGCAGTCATCACATTTGGGTTATCCCTACCAGGGTAGCCCTCGGCCGGCCTGAAAACCACAGACTTAGTATATCAGTGATGATTGCTGTCGCTTGAGGACTGACGTCAGGTCGTCAGTAGTATAAAGTAAGGCAGCCGACGCCATTACTTCAGTTTTTCTTGCCCTAACCTGTCAGGAGCCCCCAAGTAGAAGGCCAGGCTCTGGTGGAAGAAACCCCACCAGTGGAAAATAAATACAAATATGTCCCTTGCAAGGCAAGGAGAACAACAAGTTAGAAAGGTAATAAAAGGAGAAAGAGAAGAAGGGGGATGGAGGGAGGGTAACCAGGATTGCAACAGTGAATACACTCGAACATCTACATTTATGTTAAGTGTACACAACTGTACTATGTTCTTCGTGTTTCACTGTTGCAGTCATCACATTTGGGTTGATTCCCAAAGCTGAGGAAAAGGGTGGATGGAGTCAATGTAATTAGGGGCTAGCTAGGATGCCCTGCAAGATTGCAGAGGCAAACCCTGCCCTGGATTTGGGAAAGAGAGGCAGGTGGTAATGCTTGGTAAAAGTGTGAACAAAAGTCCAAGTGGCAGCCTCCAGGATGCCCTTGGTGGGGACTCCTCCGAAGAAAGCTGCAGAGGTGGAGGCTTGCTTTGGTGGAGTGTGTCCTGACCCCCCCTTGGGGGGAGGATACCATGCTGCTTGTAGCAGAAATGGATGCAGTGTGCTATCCATTTGGAAGTGGTTTGTTTGGAGATGGCTTTGCCTTTTGTCCCTGTAGCAAAGCTAACCAGCAATTGATGAGACTTTCTGAAGAATTTAGTCCTGTCTAGATAGAATCTGAGCAGTCTTTGCACATCTAGAGAGTGAAGAATCCTTTCCCCCTTGTTCTGGGGGTTAGGAAAAAAGGTGGGCAAATTAATGTTTTGGTAGAGAGTGGACACCACCTTGGGCATGAAAGATGGGTTAGTTCTGAGGGATACCCTGTCTGCATGGAAGATGATGAAGGGTTCCACAGCCATGAGTGCTTGCAGCTCAGAGACTCTTCTGGCTGAAGTGGCAGCCAGAAGGAATGCTGTTTTCCAGGAGAGAAATTTTAGCTCTGCAGAAGAAGCTAGTTCGAAAGGGAGCAGGGTGAGCTTTTCCATTACGAAGTTAAGGTCCCAAGCTGGTGTTGGGGCCTTTCTGGGTGGCCTCAAGTTGCTTGACCCTCTTAGGAACTGTTTAATCAGAGAATGTGTGAGAAAAGGGGCTGCTCAGTGGGAAAATTAGTGCAAATAGCAGAGGCATGAATTTTTATAGAGGAGAAAGAAGAGGCCACTGTGTAGTAGGTCAGCTAAGTAATCCACGATGAGAGGGAGGGAGGGCTGTGCCGTATTGGCTCCCTTAGCCTGGATCCAGGTGCAGAACCTTTTCCATTTATCAGCATATGACTTTCTAGTGCTAAGGCAACTGGCCTCACAGATAACATCCAGTACCGGTTTACTGAGATTGGTAGATTGGTTCTGTGTTAAGGAATAAGCCAAGCTGGCAAATTGAGTGTCTGCAATTGGGAATGCATGAATTCCCCTTCCTTCTGGGTCAGGAGGTTTGGAATCTGAGAAAGATGCCATGGGAGTATCAGAGACAGGCTGCGCAGCAAGGGGTACCAGTGCTGCCAGGGCCAGTCTGGAGCAATAAGAATGGTCCTTGGTTTTTCCTCCTTTATTTTGAGCAGTACCCTGGGGATGAGAGGTAGGGGAGGAAAGGCACAGACCAACAGAATGACCCAGGGGAAGGACAGGGCATCCACATTCCAAGCCATGCAGTGATGCTCCCTGGTGCAGAAATTGCTGAGCTGGTGGTTGGTGTGGGAGGCAAAGAGGTCGACCTTCAGGGGGAGTTACTTCTGTTGAGCTGCCACTCGTGTGGGTCCAGAAGATTTCTGCTTAATTGGTCTGCCAGAGAGTTGAGAGAGCCTGGTAGGAATTGTGCTAACAGGTGTAGTTGCATGACAGAGGCTGTGTGCCAAAGGGTCATGGCCAGCCTGCATAGAGTGTAGGAGTGAGTCCCTCCCTGCTTGTTGATGTACCACATCACAGTGGTGTTGTCCGTTTTGATTAGGAGAGCCCCGGGAGAGAGAAGGGGCTTGAAAGCTATCAATGCGTAATGCACAGCCATCATCTCTTTTTGACTGATGTGCAGAGGGATTTGTTGTGGGCTCCACTGGCCCTATATGCACCTGCCGTCCAGGTGTGCACGCCAGGCATAGTCTGATGCATCTGTGGTGAGGGTATGGGCAGCGGGGGGTGGGGAGACAGGCATTACCTTGTTGTGTGAGAATGCTGTTGCCACCAAAGGAAATCTTTTCTGAGGCAAGGAATTATAGGTAAAAGAGTTTCCAGGTCTTGAGTGTGTTGACACCAAAGGCTTTTTAGGTACCACTGAAGTTTCTTCATATGCAGTCTGGGATATGGAATGAGTACGCTATTAGGAAACATAAATTAACCAACGCCCTTGCCAAACACGTTGTGGAATTCCCCACCCACCAGTTTAAATTCATAGCTATAGATCAGCTAGTTGTGGATAACAGAGGTGGTCCAGCGTCATTAAAGTTACTGGCACTTGAACTACATTGGCAGATAAGGCTGGAGGCTTACCATTTCCCAGGTCTCAATGAAGCATGTTCAATATCTTGTTTGTTGAGTATCTTGAGTCTCAAAAGGTAGTTATAGGTATAAGTACTTTTTTTAAATGTTTATATTTATAGGTACACTTGTGTTATGGGTGGACATTTATTTACATCCACGTATATGCATTTGTTCAAAAATATACTGTCATTTGGACACATGCATTTATATACATACATCACAATTGTTAAGGAACTACGAACTGGGTGGATATTTTTGTTCAACTAACCATCCAAGTGAATATTTTATATTTATTTTTTGTATTTTGCATTTTATATTTAGGACCTGTTTAGTTTCCTTTGTACTTTCATAAACATTCCCACAAGGTTTATACCTGTATTCTAAAGTTCACTAGTTTCACTAGTAATTTTTAATTTTTATTTTTGTGTTTTTTAATTTATTGATATAATATTTAATTTATGTAATTTCTAACAATGCACATCCGTAGGTTTTGCATATAGATATCTGAAAAGTTTTATGACGGCTTTTGTGTACTTTCAAGAAGTAATGACAAATTTATTGACTGTGAGGAGTTTTTCATACAGTTTTTCTGCCTATTAAGGATTACAATTAACACTCATTACACTTAATTGATGACCAATTAGGGTTTTAAATGTAGTAGGTTGGATGATATATGTTTATTTGTATATCTTTATATATTTCTTATATATTACGATTTTTGTATTTTTGTATTTTTATATATCCACACTATATAGTGTAACCACTATGTGGTAAATGAAAACTGTGACATGTTTTTGTTTTGTTTTGCTTTGTCGATATTGCTTTTATGCTGTGGTGTTTCTATGTGGTAGCCCTGGCTATACTTTTGGCCATTTATGGGCAATGTTTCCTGATTTGTGAAGCTTTGGGCTGATGGTTTGCTGGCCCTTAATTGTTTGATTGTGCCTATTGTAGAATTAATTAATAACGGAAACCCTAGTAGTAGGCTTTCTAAATATGGGCATAGCTTCCTAGGAGCGCTCGTTAAAATTTCAGTACTACCTAGATGGCCACGGTGTTAATGTTTTACTTTATCTTACTTTATTTTATGTTTATTCTTTTTAGAAAGATATCTGTTTAATGAACACTAACACTGTTTACATTTTAAAATTTTGCACTTGGGTACTATTGAATGATGATCAGGCTGCTTGCATCTAACTATGTTAGACTGCTTGTGATGTTAATGTTAACGTCGAATTTTTACTTTATGCAAACAAGCATTTTGGTCTGCTGATTTAATGATTGTTTTAATTACATAATTGAAAGGCAATGTATTAGTATAAAAGCATCTACTTGGTTTTGTAATTTGTAACCTGAGGAAGCGCAATTTATATTGCGTGAAAGCGCTTGTTTCTTGGTCCAAAATAAATTTATTCTATTTTATTTTTCGTGGTGGTTTCTACATTTTTTCAGTTCTTGTTCCTTTGTACTTTCATAAACATTCCCACAAGGTTTATACCTGTATTCTAAAGTTCACTAGTTTCACTAGTAATTTTTAATTTTTATTTTTGTGTTTTTTAATTTATTGATATAATATTTAATTTATGTAATTTCTAACAATGCACATCCGTAGGTTTTGCATATAGATATCTGAAAAGTTTTATGACGGCTTTTGTGTACTTTCAAGAAGTAATGACAAATTTATTGACTGTGAGGAGTTTTTCATACAGTTTTTCTGCCTATTAAGGATTACAATTAACACTCATTACACTTAATTGATGACCAATTAGGGTTTTAAATGTAGTAGGTTGGATGTGTCTAATTTAATCTAATTTATTCTGAAGAAGTCTGCTTATGAAGCAGACTAAAAGCGCTTCAATAAATTTAGGTGGTTGAATATACATCCTGGTGGTCTTTGTGTGGTCACTGACCAGGTTTTACAACATCTACACTAATTCCTGGATTCTCTCAGCTGTTTTCAGTATTTTGTTTTAAAAGTATCCTGTGGAGTTTGCTGTTTTCCTTAGTATATGGAATGAGTAGTATGCAAGATGCCATGAACCCCAGAGCTTGCAGGATCTTCCTTGCAGTTAAGCTGGGGCCTGGTGGCTAGTTGAGAGAAGTAGGCTGTCAGGAAAATTTGTTTCTGTGGAGTAAGGTATGCCATCTGGGATGCTGTGTCCAGACTTGCTCCCAGGAAGATTATCCTTTGGGTGGGCACCTGTTTGGATTTCTTTTTGTTGATAGTGTCCCCTAGAGAGGTTAGTAGGGTCTTTCCAAAGGCCAGGTGCTTGAGCAGCTTTTCCTGGCTGTCTGCCTGAGTGAGGTACTCATCTAAGTATGGGTAAATCTGAACATTTCTTTGTCTGCAAAAGGCAATGGCCGGAGCCAGACATTTTGTGAAAACTCTGGGAGCAGTAGATAAGCCAAAGGGAAGCACAGAGAACTGAAAGTGTTGAGATCCTGCCCTGAAGCGGTGATATTTCCTGCATGATTCCCTGATAGGAATGTGGAGGTAGGCCTCTTAGATCTAGGGTGGCTAGCCAAGCATCCTTGGAGAGCATGGGTAGCAGCTGCTGGGGCGGGGGGGGGGGGGGTGAGCATTTTGGGATCACCAGGAAGGTCAAACAAACAGAAACTTTCCAGTTGCTCTCTGGTAGATGTAAAAATCAGCAAGATGTCAAGAACACTTGAGTAACAGCAGTTACATTCCACACTTTATTATCTTTATTATTACTCACTGCCAAAAAAAATTTAACCCCACTACCTTTTCCAACTCTCTAAAGGCAATCAGCTGGTACACCCTAAAAACTCTACCCCTGGAACAGGCTGTCGCCCACTTTAACTCAACTTTTCTAAACCTCTTAGAGCAACAAGCCCCATAAAAACAAAACGAATAAAAAACAAAACTGCCCCCTGGCTAACAAAAAACACACTAGTAATTATGCACCTTAGAGATAAGGCATGGTCATCATATCAGAAACATAGGACTCCCCTAGCCCATAACGAATACAAAACACTCAGAAACAAAGTAAAAAAAACTTATCTCCGATAGACAAAATTACTTCTCCATTATCCAAAACAACAACAAAACAAACCCCCCAAAATTTTGGAAATGCATGTCTACCCTCCTCAATCCCAACAAACCAGATAACCAGAGCCCAGACCCTAACACTCCTGACATAGACTTGGCCACTGAATTCAACACCTTCTTCATTGATTCTATCTCCAAACTAACCTCATCCTTTTCATCTTCAAACCCCACCATACCCCCCACTACACCCCAAATCCTCCCCTACCAACTTTTCACCCCTCACCACTGCTCATCCCCTATCTCCACTCCATCATCAACATTCTCAAATTCTCCCCCCTCCATTCTCACTAAAACCTATACCCACATCCACCATAAAAAAACTACTGCAGAAACTAAAACCATGCTCTAATGCCCCTGATAACATTCCTTCTTACTTTCTCAGTATAGCTGCTGAAGCCATTGCCTACCCCATCAGCATTTTAATCAACCGTTCCATTCAAGAAAGCTCGGTACCCCAAATCTGGAAAAAGGCTTTTGTTGTTCCATTGCACAAAGGAGGCATCAATAACAATATTACTAATTTCCGTCCCATCGCTATTTTATCTCCTATCTCTCAACTTTTAGAAAAGTGTATTCACCTACAACTCCTACCATACCTCTTAGACAATAACCTACTAACTCCAACACAACATGGTTTCAGACCAAGACACAGTACTATGACCGCCCTACTCTCCTTCCTGGAAGCTGTGAACAAAGCCCGGGACACAGGACACATTGTCTCTATCCTCCTACTAGACCTCTCTAAAGCCTTTGATACTATCTCCCACAATTACTAACTAAACTCTCCAAGCTTAACTTGTCATCCTCTTCTCCTTATCCAATAGATATCAAGCAGTGAGATGGAAAAAAGCCACCTCCCCTTTCATCAACACCCCAACCGGTGTTCCCCAAGGATCTATAACTGGGTCCCCTGCTTTTTAATATATTCATAAACAATTTCCATAACTCTATCCCTTCAACTAAAATTATCCAATACGCAGATGATTCAACTATAATCTGCTTTGCTACCTCCATCGCCACACTGCTAAAGCTTATTCAAGATGCATTCTCAACCACCGAACAATGGATGAAAATAAATCACCTTGTACTCAATGCCTCCAAAACCAAAGTAATGGTATTCACCCCCCTCTAAAGCTACCTTTTTCAATCCAAGTAATTTCACTATTACTAGTCACAACAATACACCCTTAGAACTGGTATCTGAGGCCAAATTACTTGGGGTCCAAATTGATAGTCAGCTTAAATTCAATTCCCATCTTCAACAAAATATAAAAAAAAACACCAAAAACTCTGCATGCTCTACAGACAGAATCGTTATCTTACACCCTCCACCAAACTCACCCTATCTACCACATTTCTCATCCCATCCCTCCTCTATGGAGCCCCACTTCTAACCTACAATCTTCTCTCAAAACACAACTCTCCTCTTGCTATAACAAAATTGTCAAGTTTGCTACCTCCCATAAGTCCTCCTCACACCACTGTTCAGCTCTCCACAAACTAAAATGGTTAGAACTACCCAATCACCTCTCACCTACGTCCAACTGACTCTTGCACACAAACTCATCTTCAATCCCTCCCACTGCCCATCCCTTTCCTCTACCTTCAAAATGCACCTCCCTGATAGAATTCTAAGATCTAACAACAAAAACTTAATTGAACTGTATAAACCAATTCGTCCCCCTGGAAAAAATCTCTTATCCTACAGTCTTGCTCGTCTCTGGAATTCCTTACCCCCATCCATTCGTACCATCACAAATCACTTCTCGTTCAAAAAATCCCTTCACTCACACCTAATTTCCCAGTGGGAATGCTCCTGCTCCCACCCAACATAATCTCCTCATACTGAGAATTTTCACTTCTCCTCCCCTATTCATAATGAGAATTTCTACTTACTCTCCTAAACTCATAGATCTTGCTCTTGCCTGTATTAGCTTTTTCTGAATACTTAAAGGTACCTTAGTGTAAATATACCCTCTGATGGAAAAGGTTCTCTGTTTCTATATTGAAAGGTTCTATGTCAGCTCATATACCTTTCTCTTGATTGTATTAAGCTACTCATCCTGAATGTATGAAAGATATCTCCAGTGTAACCCACCCTAAGTTGTAAAAGCCTCTCAGTTTCTATATTGTAAATTTTCAGCAATACAAGATTGTAATATTTGTATATGTTTGTACACTAGTCTACTGTATTTCCAAGTCCATAGGAATTGTATAATTGAAATTAAATACCTTATTGTAACCTTGCTAATTGTTTTTGGAGCTTTTCTCCCCAGGACACCATTGAAAACGGGTTATTTTGGCCCAAAGGACTATCCTGGTAAACCAACTGCAAATAAATAAATAAATCTTTAAGTTTAAAATTTACAGCTTTTCGTTGGTTGATCAAAACCAACGTCCTCAGAACGGAAAACACGTCATTAGCATTCAAAAACCTTACTTAGAATTTCAACTCCCCTCATGTGAATGTAACAAGAAATATATTGGCAACATTCTAAAAAAATCAACAGGCGAATTCAAGGTATAAAACATCACCAGGAAGGTATTTAGAATGGATAGATAGAGGATGGGGCGCCAGATACCCTCCTTTCTGGGCACCAGAAAAAGTCTGGAGTAGAAACATTGGCCTATCTGTTCTGCAGGAATGTGCTCTACTGCCCTCATAGAGAGCAGGGAAAGGATTTGCTTTTGTGCCTCTGCCCACTGATTTGGTGGTAGGTCTGGGAACCATTTTGGGGTTGGAAGGGTGTGGAAGGAAAATCTGTATCCCTGAGACAATGTTCAGAACCAGTGGTCCTTTGTACTGGTGGCCCAAGTGCTTGAGTGAAAGTAGTTTTTTCCTCCTGGGGTAAGTGAAAGTGGGCAGAGGGGGGGGGGGAGGTGAGTCATTGTGAGTTCTTACCATAAGGGAGTGGCTTAGAACTCCCTGGTTTCGAAGTGGAGGTAGTCCACTACTTAGATCTCTGCATTCCCTGGGGCTGCTGTCTGGGGGGGGGGTCTGCTTCCACAGGGCCTAGGCTGTGCCGGTTTACTGGGAGCAGGAAAGGACCAGTGTTTGGAGGGACAATGCCTGATGAACCTAGGGGGCTGGACCTGCAAGAAATCCTTAAATGTCTGCATAGATTTTGCTTTTTCTTCCATCTTTTTTAAGACCTCTTCTGCCTTAGTGCCAAATAAGTTATCTTTGTGCAAGGGGGCATCCAACAATTTAGATTTGACATGGTCTGGCAGGGGCTATTCCCTAAGCCATGCAGGCCTTCTAATAGCAGATCCAGTGACTGCTGCCCTGCAAAAAGCTTTTAGGGCATCAAAACCGCAGTGTAAAGTGTGTTTAGTTACTTGACTTGCAGACTGCATTAATTCTTGCAAATCTTTAGATTCTGCCCAAGGAGGAAAGGAAGTCATTTTTTGTTTAAGGAGCTCCAAGGTATGTTACTGAAATTTCAGCATATGGAACTGACAATTTAGTGCCCTGACGGCAAGAGTAGCCGAGGTGTATACTTTTTTACCCCATCTGCCCAATGCTCGGGAATCCCTGTCTGAGGGGGTGGGATTCTTAGTAGAGGTAGCTTTAATCCCTTTTGGCCCTTGAGAAATGACCTCAGGGTCAGCTGTAGGATTTTTAAAAAGCTCAGGGTCAGCTGTAGGATTTTTACAAAAGATATTTGTGCGAGTCATGGACTCTATAGTACCTGTCAGGTTTTCTGGGAGCAGGAGGAAGGGCATCAGGAGTCAAGCTGGATTCGAGGAAAACATCCTCCACAACATCAAGGACTGGGGGGATGGGCCAAGGGTCTGTGTTGTGGAAGATCTAGGAATTTCCCCGAGTCTCTTTTTAGACTGAGGGTAATCCTGACTCTCCCATTGGAAATGCTCCCTTAAAGTATGCAGGGTTTCCCCAAAGGAAAAATCCTCTGGCGGAGAGGCTGAAGGAATGGAATCCTCTGCATGAGAATCTTCATAAGTGGAGAGGGGTTGCGTGTCTTCATATTCAGATACATCAGATTCATCTGAGTCTTGTTCAGACAAAACTATAGGGGACAGATCTCTTTTCCTTTTGGAGGGGGTTGCTTAGCTTCCCCTGATCAGCATGAGAAGATCTTCTGCCATTTTAAGCATCTGAGACTGAGGCAAGATAGCAGGCGCCTGGGAGTGGGTCAGTTTCTTGGGTGTGGTTCGTACCCTGGGCCTGAAAAACTCAGGTGTTTTGAAAAGAATGGTAGTCATGAAAGAAGACATCAGTTTGTGTCGAGATTCTGTAGTGCGAAGGCCTTCCTTGGAAGTTGGTGCCTGCTCAGCAGCTCTGGAGCCATCCAAGGTTGAGAAGAGTGCAGGATCCTTAGCCAAGCAATAGTTTTGCGGCATACCGGACTCCGAAAGGGTCTTGTTAGCGTCCTGTGAGTCAACAGAAGCGGGCATCAGGGGCTGCAAAAGCACCTCACTGAGTTACGGAGGACTGATAACTAGCTTAATGGAAGCGTCAGTAGGTTTGTACCTGTGTTGTCTGTTTCTGTCTTTATCTTTACTTTTTTTGGAAGATCTGCTGTCGGATGGCTTACTGAAGCCATATTGGAATTCGAGGACTGTAAGGGAAAATATCTGGTTACAGTAAGGGCCCGATGACGGATAGTCCTGGCATTGAACAAAGCACAGAAGCAGCAATGAGGGATGTTGTGGTCTGGGACTAAACAAGTGACGCAGTAAGAGTGAAAGTCTCGGTGTGGTATTTGCTTTCCACAGGTGAGACAATTATTAACTTTTTCTGATATCGGTTAGTGCAAGAAAAAAGGCTCCCCAACGGGGTACTTAGCTTTAGAAGACTTCACCTTCAATTTGGTAGACGAAACTCAAGTAGCACTCGACTGGCACTCGTGCGAACTGCTTCTGCTTTGGGCTCCTCGGCAAGAAAGACTGATGTAATGGTGTCAGCTGCCTTACTTTATACTACTGACGACCTGATGTCAGTCCTCAACCGATGCTGAAATACTAAGTCTCTGGTATTCGGGCTGGCCGCGGGTTACACTGGCAGGAATAACCCAAATGTGATGATTGCAACAGTGAAACATGAAGACCATCTGCAGTACCCATACAAAACCTACAGGAACACAGGAATGTCCAGCAGATTATCACAGAAGGAACCCAGCTAAGACTCAAACTGAAAAACCTCTTGTGGTGATGCAACAATGCTACCCACTGTGCTGCCCAGCTGATTTTTACACAGCTCACAGCCTAAACATTATGTTTGATGCTGGGGGAAGTTTTGCAGTGTTCATAAAGTTGGTTATATATTTGCCAATAAGTTTCCCGATATTCAATTCTATTCTTCTTTATTCAATATATCTGCAGGCAAATGAAGAACCTGGTTTGAATGACATCTCCATAGTACCACTATTAAAAATAAGAGCAGCTAGGGTATAATACAAGCATTCACTGCATGTTGGGTATAATTCCTACAGGCAGTGGGTATATTTTTTACTGAATTAGAGTACCAACTATACTTCTACGTGGGACCAAAACTTTAGGTGTGGACATACTGAACAATTATATCCTAAAGGATGGAACATCCATTTCAAGCATACTTTTTTTACTAAAAATTTTAGCTTTGGCCACCAGAGTGCAGCACCACTATGCATATTGACTTTTACCATACTGTTGAGAAGTTTTACCATTTAATTGATTAAATGTATGACAAGTTACTTTAAACGAGATTGCAAAGGTATTTTCTATATTTTATATATCTGTATCAAATCCACTGGGTTTGAACAATTTTTTTTTTGGAATACAGTGGTTTAAAATAATTCAACTAAGTGTTAATTGATGACTTGTTTGTTATAAAAGGAATGATTTCATGTGGGCAATCTTTTCTGATGAAATCTCAGTGTGACAGTGACGAAAAACGTGGTGATACAGTTAAAGCACTTTAAGAACTGTAAATTTTATTTATTATTTAATAAAGTTTTGTGTGTTGTGGAATTCAGAACCTTCGGTATCTCTTCAATGCTGGTTATACTGATATTTTGTTGGCACAGTTGTGCTCTTGGCACTGCACTTTCCTGCTGTTTTTGTGGTTGGACCACTAGGGATGCAGTTATAGTCATAATATATGCTGTCAGTTGCCAAGATGACAAGGTCACAAACAACCTTCATGACTGTATGACAGCTTCAACTGTTCCTGTCTTCCACAAGGTAATGGGCATAATTCTCTTCCATGGGAGAATGAATGAGCTGAGACTGATCAGGAAATGACTTGAGAGTCAGCAGGCATGATGTCAAAAAGACTAAGAAATCTCATAACTGCAGGTAAGGGCACAACTAATTATGGCCTTTTTTCTTCACATCATACATGAGAAACAGCGAACTGTGAAAGTATTTTTAAAAGTACTGGGCTATGTATGCTTTATCATCCACACAGTAGTAAATATCAAGGGTATTCCCACAGGAACCTATGAAACCCAGTGCTCTCAGCCCCTTGTGATACTGACTGTTAGATATTAAATATGCCGAAAGAAAAAGCTTGCTTAAATGCAGAAACAGAGTTTAGTAATATGTGATCAGCAACCATACTAAATGACTGTGGCTTAAAAAATAAGGAACTTGCTTATGAGTGTATTACACACACACATCAAGAAAGCTGAACTTCTTACAGACATGACAAGAATGTAATCTGCTTTCACTGGACAACAGGATATGCTTTTCTAAGAAAGTTTAAAAATGTGCTTTTCTAATCCACAAGGCATTTTCTTGAAGACAGTTTACTTATCAGCATTTGCACAAGAACAGATGTGTTAGCATTTGCATCATCAAGGCAGTATCTTTCCAAAACCAAGAGGGTGTGTGTTTAACCAAAATATGTATAAAAAGTCCGTATTAAATCTAGTTATGTTAGAGGTATGGTAGGGACACAAGTCCTGAGGTAAATGTTATATCTCTCACATCATCTGTACTATATGAGAAGTAAAGTTGGAACAGTACTTTTAAGCTGCAACGTTTGTCCAGTTTGGTTTATTATAAAAGTTATTGGTTACTGCTCTCTTAAGTTGATGCTGCAAAGTATATTCTCTCATCAGTGTATATTCTGCAAGTTTCTGTATGCAACAGACTGTGAATGCAACTATAACCAGACTTTGATTCCAGCCAGCAAGACTGAGTGTCTTAAGAAGACTTCAAATCCCACAGCAAGAGCAAGCAGTTAGAAGCAGTAAGCAGAGAGCTCAATATATTTTTTCAATGATGAGCCAGCTGAGTGACTAGCTCCATATAAATTTTCAATGGCAATCTAGCCTGCATTTGAACCTAAAATCTGCGTTTGAACCCATTACCTGCATTTGAACCTATAATCTGCATTCAAACACAGGGGGAGTGATGGTAAGCCCTGCAGAGGGTTACTTCAGTTAAATTGCAGTAACTAACATTTGTACGTATGTGTCAATTCTGAACAGAAGTATTCCAGTTTATGCAGCTTGCAGTAGTAAAGTTTTTTAGACGTCTACATCTGGAGTGAGACAGAAGTTCCAGTCGCAGTGCCATAATTTCACTAAAGAAAAGGGGGATATCCACTAGCCCAACAGTCCACTGCCTGTTGTGCTTTCCCAGCTTCTCAAGTGACTCTGAAAAATTTCTAGCCATCAGCAACAATAGCCTGATCACCTGTTTTCTTGCTAACTGGTAAGACTTTTTTCTGCGTCACATATTTAGTGTGGATGATGTTAAACAGTTTGTATATTCTTACATAGTTTGTATATCCATAGACAGTATGGATATTATTCATAATTCATGCAGGAGTAAACCAAACTTTAGTAAATTGCAATGTTGGTATACACAGCATATTAGTAAATGTAAAACCTTAGTAGGGCACGTTGATAGTAAGGCATTATGCAAATGTATTACAATATTTGACTGGTATCTCAAAGAAAACCATGTGAAATATGACAAATGTTTATTGTGTGATTCAACAAAAACTGCATTTTGTGTATTATGTCATAAAAAAGTATTACATGATGTTGCTAAAACAATAGACTGTGAAGACAGATCTGTTCATGATAAAGAATTAACTAAGGCTAAAGTGTTTCCATTATATTCAGATGTTGAACTGTTATGTCCTGTCACCACATGCGAGTCAAATCCAGTTACTGACAAGACCACTAGTACATTTTGTTACAAAGGAATGTAGTAAACTTCTAAAAAAGAGACACAATGAGTTCAGGAAGTTTAGACAAGTTATACAAACATTTTTTCAAAAGTGCATAGGAGTTTCAGATTCAGCAGAACAGGTTCCTGAGACATATCAGGCAGACCATGAGGAGACTCTTAAACAACAGTTACAAGATGAAGAAAATAGATTAGCTGAACTGACAGAGACTAACTTCCTTCATACATTGGGAAAGAGTAGGAAACTACAGCTGATCTGTACAAAGGAGATATATTTTATATGTTTGTGTTTTGAAAATGGTTAAGCTTACATGGTAGGATGATAGGATCTGACAAATCATTCTCAAATGTTTAAAACTTCCATTCAATTAAAGCAATATATTTATCAGTACTACAGTAAAGTAGAGCATATGACTGACATTCTCATAGCATAGTCAAAAGGTAAACAAAACCGTTCTTGTATATAAAAATTAAATAAAAATAGTTAATAAGAGTAATGATTTAAAGTCACAAGACTGACATGCATGTATTTTCTTTTTATACAACACACAAGAATAACAGGCAGACAACAGCAAATATAAATAATGTAAATATATAAATGTGTTTGTTAAGCTAATATCTATTTATTTTTTTACATTTTTTTTATAATTGTATAGTAACACCACAACAAACAGTTAAAGTTCTGAATTTTAAAAAGAAATAAAATCACGGATGGTATTAGTCAAACAGTCTTTGTAAAATGAATGTCAGAACAGTTAAATAAATAAAAAAATACTGAAATCAAAAGTTAAAAAATATATATGATTAAAGGAAAAATGCTAAAAAGGGTTAACTGAAAATGTGAGCTCAGACCTTCCTAAACTGGATGAATAGTTACAGGAAATGTTGAAAAGATAAGATAAGAAACAAGACTGCTAGACAAGTGGCTTGAGTTTTTCTGAAAACTTATTGCTATTAAAACATAATTGTTAAAATGTTCACATGCAACACTATTTGGTAATTATAATAAAACATCACAATTGTGCATATATGTCACTGATAAAAAAAAAAAACCCTTAGTTACATCAAGTATAGCCAACAGATGGGTTATAGTATACATACAGTTCAAATAAAGTATACAGGAGGGTACAAATAACTACTAGTAGTAGAAATAGACAGCAAAGGCAACAGAAAAGATGATCATATCAGACAAAGGTCTACAGTTTAATAACCTAATAAAGCAAATGTATAACCAAAGTGTTGGGCTGACATATATTATAAAACAGATAAACAATACTGCAGTACTACAGGGGGAGGGGTACTTTATCAGTTTTACACACTGTGTGAGCAGTATGTGTTGCAAAAGGGTCTGAAATAAAGCTAAGAGCAGAAGTTCCTTCTTGACGATACTCTTTTGGGGGGGAAGGAAAAAACAGGTATTAGTGCATTAGACATACTGGTAAACTGGACTAAACTTTACAGAATAACATATTTTACAAGTTAATAGCTATCATAATGGTTATTAGTGTATTGTTTAGTATTAAATTGTATTTACAACCTGTTAAACTGTAAAGCTATACAAGAGATGGCTTAAAATTGATTAAAGATATACAAGAGAAAGTAAAGATATGTATAAATTGAGCAAGAATGGTCACTATTTTTAATATGTTTTTGACAAAACAATGTTAGTATAAAAAAGAAAATAACAGGACATATGGATTTGGTATCAATTCCACTAGATATTTCTAAAGAGACAAACATTTTCCAAGATTTTGCTTAATATTAATGCTATTAAATTTGTAAGATTAGACTAAATTTACTTTATAGTCTTTGTATGTACAAATACAGAAGAATTCAGTACAAATTAAATTGTCTGGCAATAAATATGTGTGAAAAACCATGTTTTAAAAAAATTGGCCTCAGGATAGCTGCTAGATTGAAATGCATGAATAGCAAACAGTCTGTGTAAACGCATACTGTACAGAATACATTGCAATAAGTTTAAAAGTAATTTGTCAAGTTGTAATATCACTGGTTTTACTCCAGTAAAATAATTGCTTTCAAATATTTATCTAAGCCCAGTTCAGTACTTTACCAAGATGTTAATGGGCAGTTCAAAGACATGAACACAATGTTATGGTTAAAATGACATTGAAACTGTATATTTTCAGTAGTGTATAAATGCTTGCAGTAGCACATGGTTCTTGTCTCTAATAGTTAATTCAACAGTTGCAAGTTCTAAGTCATAAATTAAATTCTGTAATTGCAAAAGAATAAATTAATCAAGTTAAACTAAAGCAGACACAGCTCATAACTGATAAAATATTTTCACATAATGGTCTGCAAAAGAAAAAGTTGTTAAATACATTCAGTTTGTTAGTAATACTTTAATATCACTGTATTAACTATGTAAAATTGCATTTTGATTTGTTGTATCAAAAGACTATATAATGTGATAAAAAAATACATATCAGTATAAAATGTTTTGAGTATGTTTAAAAACAGAGGGAATTGTTAGATATTAAATATGCTGAAAGAAAAAGCTTGCTTAAATGCAGAAACAGAGTTTAGTAATATGTGATCAGCAACCATATTAAATGACTGTGGCTTAAAAAATAAGGAACTTGCTTATGAGTGTATTACACACACACATCAAGAAAGCTGAACTTCTTACAGACGTGACAAGAATGTAATCTGCTTTCACTGGACAACAGGACATGCTTTTCTAAGAAAGTTTAAAAATGTGCTTTTCTAATCCACAAGGCGTTTTCTTGAAGACAGTTTACTTATCAGCATTTGCACAAGAACAGATGTGTTAGCATTTGCGTCATCAAGGCAGTATCTTTCCAAACCAAGAGGGTGTGTGTTTAACTAAAATATGTATAAAAAGTCTGTATTAAATCTAGTTATGTTAGAGGTATGGTAGGGACACAAGTCCTGAGGTAAATGTTATATCTCTCACATAATTTGTACTATATGAGAAGTAAAGTTGGAACAGTACTTTTAAGCTGCAACGTTTGTCCAGTTTGGTTTATTATAAAAGTTATTGGTTACTGCTCTCTTAAGTTGATGCTGCAAAGTATATTCTCTCATCAGTGTATATTCTGCAAGTTTCTGTATGCAACAGACTGTGAATGCAACTATAACCAGACTTTGATTCCAGCCAGCAAGACTGAGTGTCTTAAGAAGACTTCAAATGCCACAGCAAGAGCAAGCAGTAAGAAGCAGTAAAGAGAGATCTAAATATTTTTTCACTGACACTTGGCAGTAATCTGGTCTGCCAAGCACTGAGAAGCACTGCAAATGGATTTTAGCACATACATTCAATCAAGGAAACACTATTGGGCCCATCAATGCAAGCTCTGCTATGTCAATGTACTTGTCAGACTGCCATGGGGAGAGGTAAATTAGGCATTAAAATCCCCAGCCTACAAGATGATGGCCCCTCCATTATAGTCACCTCTCATGTCCACATAGATAAGCGAATTAAAAATATTAGGAAAAAAAAATGCCCCGGAAAAAAGAAAAAGACGAAAGGACTGACTGACACAGAGTTGATGCCAGCAGGAACAAGTATGAAGACAAAGAGAAACGGCAACCATCTCTGACAGCCCTCAATCTAGTTCTGAAGTCAGGAATACTGTAGACCGTCAAATACAGCACAAGAGATATTGTTCATAAACAGAGAAGCACTTCTTATTATCCCACAACAGCAGTTGCTCTCTGCAGAGAAATTACACTCACAAGTGGACAGGAATGCATTTCTCAGTGTAGTAAGAAAAAGAAATTGGTTATTCAAAAGTTGGCTTTGAGTAATTCTCACACAAACGTCTTACCCAAGTTGTTATATATTCCACTGCAATGATGACCAATGCCTTTTCCAAAAGGATGAATTAAGGCTTTTGTTAATAATCCCTTGCATGGTTTATCCTGTTAGCAGGGCAGTAGCAAAGCCCAAGACCCTTTTTTTCAAAGCAAATTATTAACAGAGTACAAAGAAAATGGTTGCATCTAAATCTCTCCCTCCCTCAAGAGAGCTCAAAGAAGCAAAAACTGTTAAGTCAGACATTTTCTTTGCAGAAGTGCCCATTATTGCCTTCTGTGTACGGCTCTGCTTCCTCACCTACTGATAATCAGACTTCTCCCTAGTGGACTTGAGTCCATTCATTCCTTCATGGTGGGGGTCTGTGACAACCATGCCACAAGAGTTGTCCAAAGGGGTGATTCACTTAGGCATCCAAGAAGGTTGCTTTGTGCCCTCTTCTACATCCTTGCTGTGAAGGTGCTTCTTTTATTCCCTAATCCCCCTTTCCCTGGGCAAGGGACATGCTACAGTGTCACCACAGGGACTACTCCATCTTCCTCATGCAAGTGCAACCTCCAATGTAGCCACTGTTGAAGGCCACCACATGAACACCCCAGGACATCATTTCTGCATTGCCAACTCTCCTCAAAGGGAGAATGGCACTGGGTTATCCAAGTCTGCCTCTTTCTGGCCACAGGATAGACATGCCCACCCTCCTCATAGCTGCTCAGACAGACACCAAAGCATCTAATTGGATTGGAGGGGGGGTCACCTGGGTCAAAGTTAGGGCATTATCCCTCTGCACCACTGGAGTTAGCTTGCCTGTTTAAAAAAAGCTAAGAAATATAACACCATCAAATCCAACTTTTCTAAATCTACTATATTTTCTTACTGGTATGATATCAGTACTACAGTTCTTATTTTAGTTAAATTGCCATATGTGTTACAATATCATACTTTTTTATTTAATGCCTGCTTATTCTTCTATATGGTTCACCTTACCTGCCACTTTTCCTTAGAAACTCAACAACATTCTCAAACAGTTGTGAAAAATTTCCTGCAGTCAAGGTTCATATGAGACCTATTAAGACACTTTATGGTCCCTTCTAGGGATGTGAATTTTGAAAATGAAAAACAAACTCCCTTTTTTAGCTTTAACTCATGATAACTCAAGTATTCATCTTGGAATACTTTTCTACACTAAAATCACCCCACCAGAAGGCTTTCTGAACTGCATACCTTAATGTATAAAGCTCTGTGGAGAAGGTGTTATCAACGATAAATACTTCCTTATATGCATATAAATTATTCTTGAACCAGTGCATTCAGCTATCCATTTATTCCATAAACAGAATAAAGACGAAGCTAGTACAAAGAATATAAATGGATGCACACAGTAGAGACTGCCCAGAACCCAGAAAGAACTAAATCAAAGAGTCAGTCTGATCAGCTGTTTGTCGCTAATGAAAATAACTGGCCCATTTCCAAGAAAATGGCTAATTGCATTACATTTTGTTATAAAATACTTTCACTAACAAGGTTAGTAGTCACTTGACCAGGACAGGAGCTAACACTGCAGTCTGCTTCAAAAATGCATCTACCCAAAATGTGACTTGGTCATCCACTTAAACACTGCAAAATAGATAGTCATACCACCCAGAGCTCAGGATTTGCTTTGGCTATCCCTATGGGGTATGTCATGAACCACATACCATTACGGAAGCTAACAACACACTCCTAATCTTACATGGATTTGCGTACAATAATCTTCATCAATGCAACTCAACTGTGCAAATATACTCACCAAAGTTGTGGAGATTGAAATAAACACTGCTGCAGGACAGGTCTCCTCTGCAATGCTGTGGTGGTGCACACCTGTTGAGTTCGAGGTCATGTATACACAGTTAGTTCTGCAACATATACTGATTTTTTTGTGTGCAACATATGTATGGGGTTACTTCTAAATTTCAAAGTTTCAAAACTTCAAATTTCTTATGGTCGAGATCATAACATCGAAGTTTTGAAACTTCGAACGGTTTAAATGGAGATCGCCATATTATTTTCCTCCCTGTAGTGTGATCTTGGCAGTTGGTATATTTAATTAGCAGGGGGTGTTGGGGGCTTGCACCCCCCCCCCCCGCAAAAATGTAAAAAAATTAAACATTTTTGTCTTACTATTTGTTTTTTTAATTTACATTTCAAAGTTAGAAGGTAAAATAAAAAAAACGAAAAAAATGGCAGGCACACACAGTTTATTACAAACCACATTATGCAAAGTGCTTTCGTAGAGTAATCTCTAACTTCTTCAGAACAGCAAACTGTCATTTGAAAACATCTTAAATAGTCTCACTAATTAAACACATCCGCCTACGAAACACACTTTTTAAACGATCCTTCGCCAACATAGTTTTGGCACAGTGGGAGTCCCAACACATCTTTAAATTGAGATTTAGGGATTGCTGGACCCTTTATTGTCATTTTTGGATGGGGGAATACAAAAATTTGAGGAATTTTTTGAATATTTGAACAGTACATCTTTTTTTTAGGTTTACAATGGAAATGACAAATGATCATGTGCATTATTTAGATGTTACTATATTTAAAGAAAAAGAAAAAAATAGGTTTTTACTCTAGCATAGATAGAAAACCCACGTATTCAAATTCACTTCTCCACTTTAATAGCCATCACCTCATCCACCAGAAAAAAATCATTGGTAAAAGGGCAACTGGTGAGATTGGCCAGGATGGTAAGTGACAACTTTAGGTTTGTAGAACAAGTGGAGATTTTTGAGAACTATGTTAAAAAAAAGGATATCTGACATTATTTTTGGAGCAGATTTTTTATGAGGTACTTAGAAAGAGAAGTGAAGGGGTTTATTTCCCATTACTAGGAACAAATGTGAGTAAATCTAATGCTAAGAGCAGTAAAGAGGTTAACTTCCAGAAATCTTTGATTTTACCTTATAATTTACATTTTGATGCTATTAAAGACATTTATCACAATTGGGAAATTTTTAGAAGTGAAAATGAATATCTAGAAATGGTTGGAAGTAAACCTAAAATAGTGTACAAGAAAGACCTTTGTAACAATGTTAGAAAGAGCAAGGAGAGACCAGATATTGGGACATATGAAAAAATGTGGATATTGTAATCAGTGTGGTTACATAAAGGAGGATAATGAATTGTTTATTCCAAAATGGGGGGTATTTTTAGGTTTCATTAGAAACTGAACTGTCTTAGCAACAACGTGATATACCTGGCATCTTGTCAGCAATGTCTGTCCTTTTACTTAGTAAGACTAAGAACAATTTTAGGAAAAGGGTGCATCAACACCAATATGATACTTCGAAAAAGGACAACAGAAATGGTTTGGCGAAGTATGTGATTAAAAATCCAGCTCTTCAATTTAAACACACATCTATAGAAAAAGTTCAACTTGACCGGGGGGGGGGGGGTCCTCAGAATATAAGGAGCTGATGTGGAAGCTTAGGACTAATGCCACAGACCCACCAGGTCTAAATGAAACTGTATCTATAAGTAGTGTTCTTAGATTAAAAGCTGAACTATTTGTAGTTTAAACAAAACTTAGTATGATCTTATTCATTATTTTTTAAATTGTAAGGTTGTCCTTTTTTATATTGATGGTTTATTATTTATTGCAGCATTTTAAGTATCGTCATATGTGTTTTTATCATGTTTTGTGTTATGTTTCTTTAAGAACAGAAAGATCATTTAAGAAGAGGTGTGTTTCATAGGAGCATGTGATTAATTAGTGAGACTGTTTAAGATGTTTTCAAATGACAGTATGCTGTTCTGATGAATTTAGAGATTACTCTAACGAAAGCGCTTAACATATTGTGGTTTGTAATAAACTGAGTGTGCCTGCCGTTTGTTTTCAGTTTTTTATTTTACCTTTCAAGTTTGTTGTACTTTGAGTGCATTTCAAAGTTTCTAAACTTCGATCTTATGGTCTTGACCACCATAAGAAATTCAAAGTTTTGAAACTTCGAAATTTAGAAGTAAACCCATGTGTGTGTGTCTTTATATATATTATATATGGATGCGTATCACTTCACTGAAAGACCATTTCACTGACACCCTTTTCACTGAGACCAAATCACCTAAAGTTCATTTCACTGAAAGTTAATTTCTCCTAAAACTCATTTCACTGACAAGTAGTACTCAAGTAAAGTTCTTTAAGGTTAAGGTTGGTATTAATGAATTGTGAGATATTCCAAAGTCAAAAAGCATTGTCACAAAGTATATCAACAATCCAAACCTGTAGCTGAAGAAACGCAATATATGATAAAAACAAGCTTTTATTGTCGGTAAGCGCTTTTGTAGTGTTTCTCACACCACCTCCTCAAACCTTTACATTAAATATTAACTTACAAACCCATCTTATATAAGTGACTCTATCAACTCAAACTACTTAATTGGCATCTTACAATGCTACCTAATTATACTCATTATACCTAAAAGCATCCACTACTTACTGAATTTAATACTTCTTACATATATATTAGCTGCTAATTCATGCTTAAATGAATTAATTCATAAAATACATAAAAATACATTATATTGAATTATGTGCATATAAATACTAGCTCAAAACCTTAAATAATCATTAAAATTCATATACAAAAATAACTTTAAATAATTTGGCCAAAGATCTGTTTCTCAGTATTGGTTTTAAAGGAATTGTTTAATTAAGGCCTTAGCCCCTGTCAGCCCTTGGCCTAATAATCCAGCGCGTCTCTGATGTCTCTGTATTGTTTGTGGTGTCACTCCCTCTCTCATTTTCTTCTATCTTTTCTATTGCTTGGAACCTAAATGCATGTCCTGGTTCTGTGTTCCTAACATGCTTGGCTAGAGCATTTGTGAGGTTCTGATTTTTAATTTGTAAAAGGTGTTCACGTATCCTAAATCTAAGTTCCCTGTTAGTTTTACCTACATAAAAATTTGAGCAGATATCACATACAGCTAAGTATACACTATTTTTAGTATGACAAGTAGCCTGTATGTTAAATGTAAATATTCTGCCAGTGTCAGGATGAGAAAAAGTGTTGCTAGTGTCTATAAATTTACATTGGTTGCATTTTCTACATGGTACAGTTCCTTTTATTAGGGCTGCTTCTCCTTCTTTACCTACCTTATCTCTAGGATAGCATAGGTATCTTTTTAGGGATTTCTTATTCTTAAAAGAGAAGCTAGGATCTTCTCCTACTATCTCCTTTATCTTAGCATCATGCGTTAAAATGGACCAATGTTTCTTAATTATTCCTGTCACAATGGACATATTACTAGAATAGTGTGGGAACACTTACTACTTTTCTTTTTTCTTGTAGCTAACTACATCATCATCCGCCCTTCTTGCAAAATATGGTTTACCGACAGTGGCCCTTAATTTGACACCTTCTCTTACCAAAACATCACATTCATCTGCGTAACCTCTCTCTCTCTAAATATTTGCCTGAGGTCTGCCACTTCATGTTCAAAATCTTCTTCACTCGCTGTTAATCTAGACACTCTCAATGTTTGTCCTTTAACTACACTGTTAAAAATGTGTCCGGGGTGCATACTTCCTCTATGTAAAACTGTGTTTCTATGACAGTCCTTTCTATATAGTTTACTAGTAATCCCCCCCTCTTCTGTTTTAATTAGTTTAACACCGAGAAAGTTCATTTCTTTATCCGACAACTTTGTTTCAAAGCTCAGAAAACTAATAATAGTGTTTGCTTCATAAAAGAACCTTTCTAATTCTACCTGGTTCCCATCCCACAACAGGAACAAGTCATCCACAAATCGTTTATAAAATATTATTGATCCCCACTGCTCATTCTTTACCCATTTATTCTCCCATGATGCCATAACTAAATTAGCGTAGCTGTTTGCGCTAGAAGTCCCCATTGCTACGCCATCTTTTTGTAGGTATAGTGTCTGTTCAAACATCAATACATTGTTAATGAGCATCTGCTCCATTAGGAGACATATCAATTCTATTTTACTCTGATCATAAGACCCTTCCATTGTTAGATATTCTCTCAACATATCTACTCCCAAATTGTTAGGTATGGACGTAAACAAAGAATGAATGTCCATAGTTACCAATTTAACATTACTCAAAACTTGTCATATGTTAGGAAAAAATCATACAATTAATTAAAAAAATGTTTCGTATCTAGCCAAGAATACCTTTACTTGAAATTCCAATTGTAATAGATGGTTCTTCTAGAATAAAGGTGCAATAACTACATGCTCCACATTTCTTTGTCCCTTGATGTTTAGTGATCTTTTGAAGTGGATGTTCAAAATAAAACTTCATGTTAGGCCCCATTTTTGAAACAAAAGTAGGAACTTTTCCCCAAGGTGTCAAACACCTCACTATTTGCTTCAAGTATCCCCCAATTTTTAGTAACAATGTTCCTTACCTTTCTTTCCA